>NW_022280053.1:1397442-1408694 GCF_004355925.1 Anarrhichthys ocellatus
TGTGTGTGTGTGTGTGTGTGTGTGTGTGTGTGTGTGTGTGTGTGTGTCATGGGGTTTGTACTTCCTTATAAGCCTCAGCTCTGGTATGTATTGATACTCGACAGTGTTACAACACCAGTGGATCACAAGCTAATGTGTGAAAATGTCTGTGTAGGTGATGTGACAAATTGTTGTGTTTTGACACCGTTTTATACTGGGAATGTTATTGGTGCCATGAAAATTATGATTTCATGAAAGCTTCGCTACGATTTCTGAAAAGATTTTTTTCCCTTTGCACACAGACGCTGTTATTTGAGAAGATAACAGAAAATTGTTTTCCTGCTGAGGTCCCAGAAAGGATTTCCCTACATTTTGAACAAATTATGTGAGGAAACCTAAACTGGGTTAATAGACCAGAGCCGCCCTCGGTCAACAGAGTATATCAGGAGTTCATGCAAGTCAGGACAAAATATGACCCTGATATCATCTGATACTGTAGACTTTACAGGCCTGTAGTTGTCTGGACGAACGGATTATTCAGAGCTTGTAAATTAAGCAGAGCTGTTGCATTATAATGCTGGAGCAAATGTAGATCATCTTAATGCAGTGGATACAGAGCGCAAACTAAATCCTGGGGCCAAATTAACCCTGATCCTGAACGTACACAGTCTTTATTTGCTGTAGGGTAACTTCACAATGTTTACACGCTCAGTTTATTCATGGAACCATTAAGGTTTTATCTCATGTATTATTTGTTGTTTTGGTCTCATTGTTTTCCATTTACAAGCTGATTGCATGGTCTGAGTGACAGATAAACCCTAAGAGGTGAAAGGCAAGGTTTACAATAACTTATTCATGATTTCACTGTGCGATCGCCCGTTAACAATTGATTACTTCGGCAGACCACTGAAGTAAAAGAAAATGCAAGAAGAACTTGTCTGACCCGAGATGGCCCGAATGAGTCTCTGTCTCTTTCTTTCTCTCTCCCACATTAGTTTGATCAATAACACTGACACACACAAACATTGGGGGTCATCCATCTGCTTCACACCAGGTCAGAGATAGAAAGGAGGACATCAAATATTAACGCCCACAACTCCTCCTTCTGCACAACAGAACTCTGACACATACGGTGTAGTGAATAATTGAAACTCTTCAGCGGCTATACATTTAAAATCGATGATGCACACCCACAGCGGTGGATGGGCAGGTTAGCTAATCAGAGTCTCACTCTGCACCCACTTCCACTTGAGAATCCATCATAATATACAGTAAAAGGGCTAAAATACTGAGCAGAAGTCAGGAATAACTGCTTCTTCCTACCAATGGGGTAGTGGATTCACTGATGATTTAAGTACAACTGGTGTTTCAACAGAGATATTGAAGAATTCCACCCCATTACAGACACAAAAGGAGAAAGAAGAAACACGTGGTCTAAATACACAAGTATTCAACAACCTCAACCATCATGTGACCTTTAAACAACACCAGCCTTACCAGTGGATAATTCAACATGGATAACGTGCTGCTGACCTTGTTGTCTTTGCTAGAAGTATTTTCTGCAACTGAGCAAACAACTGCTCTGTTTACACCGGCACACGTATGCCCTGTGTATATGAATGGTCATGTGATATGCATATTCAGGCGTGTTAGTATGGACGGAGGTTATTTCTTAAACGGTGCTAAAGCGCTTGTGTGCACCAAGATCGTTTTCGTTTTAACTCTGTTTTAAAATGAAATCGTATTAGTGTGGGTTTTGCCTAAACTGGAAAAGCTATTCCAGTGTACCTTCCCCCTGTGTTGTTCCCTCAAGTCCCCCAAATTGGCGCCCGGTAGGGAGCTAACAAGTAGATGACAGTAGACATCTAGGCCAATCAGGAGTGTAATGGCAGAGCATGTGTTAGGCATCACACAGTGTGTTCTGTGGAGGATTAATCAGGCGAGGTATAGGGCTCGTTTGGGTGCCTTTAGAGGACGGCCCCAGGCCCTTTCCCAAAACATATGTGAGTGATTTTGTCAGATGGGGCCCTGGACAGGGGCTGGAGGAGGGGGGCGTAGGGCTGTAATGTCCGGTTTTAGAGAGGTTGCTTTAAATGTGAGTCCATGTTTTTTAATTGATGTATTAGTGTGACTAATTCAGCTCGGGGCATCGGTTATTCTGACAACACATCAGACCAGCCCCCCCCCCCCCATACAATCCTTTGCTTTCTGACTCTTTATGGGCTTGTACATCTGGTTATGCATGCAAGAGACTGCGTGCAACGGTAATCCCACTGAAGTACCAGTAGTCAACCGTCTTGTTATCTGATCATTATTCACCATCTTGTTAATCAACTGGAGCAAACATCAGAACAACTTGCTCATTACTACATGATGTGCACATTATATTCATAATCTACTTTAATCCACTGAGTCTTTAAAGTAGTTTCTATGTGAACCGTATAATCGAATGGCTTTCAAACACTTGTTTCCAGAATTGAAATCTTTACGTTATACAGCTGATATCAAGATACAACGTTTTATAAACACTTACATGATTACTTCTTTTGATAAAATTAACTAAAACTCAACATTTTGAATTCATGGGTATCGTGATGATAATGTCAAATACTACAAATTACAAATCTGTGTCATACGCCGAGGAGCACTGACCAAGCCGCAATATTTGACACATTGGGAGTGAGAACGGGCTGTAATGTGAGCAAGTCAGAAGAACAAAGTGTTTCAATGGCCACTCTAAAGCTTTATTACATCTCCACGGGGTCATAGTCATTTGACTGCTTTCAGTGTAGAACAATTCTCGATTCAAAATCTTAAGAACCCGTACAAATTTGCAGTTTATAAGATGCTGATACTGTAGTTTGACTTTTGTGGACCTTTTGGGGAATTGCTCATACTGCTTTGAAGTTATTCTTTGGTAATTTGACAAAGCAATCCTAACTCAGGATATTTATTTTTTTTTACAGGGCTTTCAAATGTGTTCTTCAGCACAGCTTGCATGTAATGGAGATGGATCTGTTGACAAGCGAGCTCAATAGCTGTTATAATTTCTGACTTTTGACTTTTCTTCTATTGCGCCTTAAAGGTAAAGCTTTTTCAAAAAGCATGTAAGTGGACCTTTGAATAGAGATTCAGAGACATGGCATTTGCTTTAGTCGCTGTGCTGCTGATATATTCAACCAAATCTTGAAATCTTTGAACGCTTCAGTAAACAATAAACAATGAAGATTAAATGTAAACGATTTGATTCAACAAACCAGTTGATAAAAAGGTGCAAATCACATGATTCTGGTCTGAGTAGGGTCCTGACATGATAATTATGTTAGTAAACTACAGAAATAGACGTTTCTTATATGTGCAATACCAACCCTATAACCATCTATGAGCTTCTAGATCTCATTCTGCTGCAATATTGACTATTTGTCTTCACTTATCATGCTGAGATTTAACCCACCAGCCACATCTTTCCTTTGGCCATCAGTGTGATGAATGGGCAGATGCTGTGTTATCTTTGCACACTTTTCATAATAATGCTATTTTATCGTTTTTTTCCATTGTTGCTCCTCTGCCACTGAGGGATTGCAGTCCGTCTAGTTTGTCTTTCATGACTGATGATTGATTTGTTCCATTTATTTTACATCCCATTTTAACTGCAAGCAGAAATTAGTAATAGTTTCGAGACCGAAAGAGTCCAATAAACAACAAATGACAATAAGCTGCCCTGCCCACAGTGCTGCTGCAGTGTGAGTCATTTTATCCCATTATTTCTCCTCAGCGGAAGACTAGCCGTAATGAGTAAACAAGGCTTTATGTTACTGAGTCTTTTTCTCCAAGGCTACAGACTCAGGCACAGTGGAATGATGCAAAACTAACAGACAACCAACAGTGCTTATTGTTATTCACCATAAAGTTTTATTTCTGGGGAATGTTAGCAGTTTCTCTCTATTCAAATGCGGTGAGAATGGTTTAACAGCTCGGGGAAATGCAGTGGAAATCTCATTACAGTGTACACATCCTGGAAAAAATGTTAGCTCTAGGGCAAATTAAACGCCTTCTCCTGAATTGCAAAAGGCTTGTTTCGACTTTGGTGTTGAAATAGAGCACAGGGTGTGTGGGTGGGTGGGTGGGGGAGCTAACAGCTCTGCCACTACCCGACTGCTCAAACAAGCGGGGTTAAACTGTAACCTGTGGTCTGCTGTGACCCTCTCAGCAGCAGCTACACGGGCGGATTTGCATGAGAAGTGGCTGCTGGATTTTCCGTCTTTGGACGAGGCGGTATAGTCTGAAGCACATTGGCAGGTGTGCGCATACGTAAGTACTGCTGAACACCCATTGATATTTGGGTCAGTTCCCATTCTAGTCTCATGTACCAACATTCCTGTGATCCACCATGCTCAGACAAAATGAATGCGAGGCATTTCTCAGGTGTTTCACCAAATAGACCTGATGTGGTTGAGTGCTAACGAAGAGAGTGAAGTGTGCTGTGGAGGAATCCCTTGTTGTTAAACCTCTGAATACAGTCTGAGATGTAATAATATACCACAATCAATCAATGCTAGAACAAACCGCAGCAACGAAAACTACTAATTGAATCAACACCTCTTTGACACAAAGATGGATTCACAAGAAAAAAAAAGACTCATACTTCTGGTAAGAGGTCTTATGGTGTCAGGAATGCCAAACAAACAAAATAAGAGGACACCTTGTGAAAAAGGACATTGCCACAGACTACAGCATCTAATGTGTATTAATTCCATTTTAAATAGTTCCCAACAAATACATGATTTACTCCCATTTGAGTAGCATTTGCTAAAAGATATTGCGTCCAGTTGTTTTACGAAATGACCGAGGTTTTTTTTTTCTTAACAAAAGTATATATTTGTGACCCGTTTTTAGAGCTGTACGTTTACAATAGCAATTAATGTGTTGAAGGCTGAGTGCCACAGATAAGCTGTAGCAGGAAATCATTAAGAGACAGACTTGGTTTTGGTCCTTTCATGGGATTTGTTGACAATAACGAAATTATAGAATATGACCAGACTTATCTTTTAACTGGCATTTATCAACCCAATTTGAGCTCAAATTTATTTAAATAAATATACGTGAGATGTTTACATAATTTCACTATTCTCTATACCGGCTAAAAACAGTTCTGTGCCTAACTGTTAAACTACCACATTAAGAGGAGGTGCAGTTGTTTGTATGATTGAATTATTGGAACCATGTTTTAGTAGATACACTATTTGATAAAGTTAAGAGTTTTAATTTGTCATTATTCATGCTTATAAAAAGCTGCAAGCAATCAAATGTTTGGGTACAGAGTATTCTGTATGTATGTCTGTATATCTCTCTCAGGAGCTGAACAGAAAAACACCTAGTGATTTCTAGGTCAATTAACATTCCAGTGTCATTTCACAGAGAGTGGCCGAGAGCCCCCAGGGGCATTCTGGGATAACAGATGCTCACAACACACAGCCATACCGTATCAAACTGGCTTCACAACCTGAAGATAAAACCCACAAAGATGTCAGCCTTCAGGCTTTAGCTCCAGGATGTATAATGCCACTGACAAAAGTAAAATTCTCCTTAGAGAGAGAGAGAGAGAAACACAGTACATGACCGAAACAGAAATGTGAGTATTGAACAGTGACCTTGAGTGATCTCCGAGGTAGTGGACCTGCTGCATCTCAAATGGACCAACGCCAGGCCAGAGCCATCCGTGCTGGAACGAAAGGGCCAAAGTGGGCTCATTTGAACTGGACCTGAGCCAAAGTGGTGACTCTGTCAGCAGGTCAGCATTACTTAGAGCAAGCTAATGGAGAGTAGAGGAGAGGAGGGAAACAATCTAATGTAATGAAAGACTCTTAAAGTATTGTGGAAGAAGATAATCTTTTGTAAATATCTAAATATACAAGGGAAGGAAAAATAATGTCAACAAGGAGAAGAACTTAAACTGACTACTCACAAACACTGCTACAGACGTAAAATCATAACTCAAGGTAGCTTTTTCTGGAGCTGTCAATCGCATCTTATGGCCTTCATCGGAAGGTGAAACAACTTTCCATTTTGCTGATAAATTCCAAAGTGATGTCTTTGAATTGCTTGTTTTTCGTCTGCCCAACACTCAAAGATATCCGTCTTAAAATGTTCGAAACTCGGACCAAACTCTTCTCGGTTGAGTTGCATTGTGGGTAATTTAGGCGCCAGGATTTGAAAAGGAAGAAGAATGTCAATATAAAGTAACTGATGCAGCAGAACCCTTTTGATTCCATATTCTCTCGTAACTCCGGCAATGTTGTAGGAGTGTAAAGCTAATGTCGGTGGACTACTCTTTCAAAGCTGGATTTGTGAGAGTTTGTTCTTCTCGCACGTTGTGACATTTCGGTGGGTCAATTCCAGATGTTGGGCTTGTTGTGAGGTAAAGTCAAGAGTTCACTGTCTGTGGGAGAGGCTGCTGTGTAGAGTTTTTTGCGAAAAAAAACCGTTCCAGCTGATTAGTCATGAGGGAGGAGTGGGGTTGTACGTGCTCCCTGCATGTGATCTGATGGATGGAGAATTTCTGCTGCTGCTCTCACACAAAAGTCAAGAAGAGTTGAAAGTTGAAAAGTGGGTCAGACAGAAAGTCAGAAGGAGAGAGAGAGAGAGAAATGTCAGAGTTCGAGATGGACAGAGTAAAAATGGATGTTGCTTATTATGTTCAAGCCACATATTGTATCTGTGAAATGCTCAACAGTGAGTGCAGGAAGGCGAGGTGTGCAGCAGAATTATATGTAAATGTAAAACAAACAGCAAATTGTCTGCGAGATTATTTGCAAATGAGCGAACGCATTTACTAACTACTAAAGAGATCACTTGTGCTTTTTAAAATTCCGCCGCCTCCCAGCTGTTCACCATTTGATATAGGATGCTGTAGTTTCTAACTGCTGTGGATTAATGGGTGTGAAGCTTTTTGGGGGGAAATGAGAACTGCAGGGCAAGGTGTTATACTGGGGATCATTCATACTGCCAATAAAATACTTACATTCCCCTCATTCCCTCTGCAATTTACACATGAGTCTGTGAAGACAATGTCCTTCATTGCCAGAGGGAATCCATGAACTTAGAGGGACAGCTCACCCCTAAATCAAAAATACATATTTTCCCTCTAACCTGAAGAGCTACTTATCATTCTAGATGGTTTTGGTCTGAGTTGCCCTGGAGCTTGACCGTAGAGATGTCTGCCCTTTTTAAAATATAATGGGACTAAATGGCACTCGGCTTGTGGTGGTGAAAGCGCCCAAAAAATATCCATGAGACTATTCCCAACACGGTCCGTGGATTATCTTCAGTAACTGGCTTCTGGAAAGGGACATTGCTGTTACGTTTTTCAAATGTATTTTTATGGTGATAAATAGCAGGTAAGAGGGAAAATATATAGTTTTATTTTGGGATGAACTGTCCCTTTAAGGCTTTGTCTTATAAGGAACATCAGGGAGCATAATATTTAAAGCAATAGTTTGACATTTTGGGAAATGATTTGCTTACTTAACGAGTTCGACAAGAAGATCCACACAATTGTGTTAGCTTTGGACAGAGTCGGGCTGTTTCCACATTTACACTCTTTAAGTTAAGCTAAGCTAATCAATTGCTGGCTGTAGCTTCATATTACAGATATGAGAGTGTTATTGATGTTCTCATCTTACCTTTAAATTGTACAAATTTAAAGAAATGTTTAAAATCTGAACAGAGGGGGGCATTCATTCGATTACCTTCCAGCAATTTCTTCACATCAGGAGATTATCAGTGTTGAGAAGCAGAACGTTGGGAGGACAGTGAGAAATGAGAAGCATGGGAGGTTGAAAGAGCTCTGGAGAAGAGACGGTTGTGGGAAAAGAGCAAAATAAGCAAGATAAAAAGACATTCTTTCAAGCACATTAACCCTGTTACGCTACCGTATATCATGCTAAACCCCCCTCAGCTCTCCTGCCTATTAACCATTAGCACTGAGGCGCATGTGTGTTATCACACTCCAACACACTCTGGCCAAGGTTATATCCCTGCATTTTATGGCAGTGCAATTTCCAGCAATTTAAACACGCAAGATTAAAGAGAGTCTACTCTTCACCTTGGAACCATATGACAGTAGTCACAAGGTAACACCCGAAGATGGTGTGCTTATGAGATAACAGAAAAGAAAGAAAAAAACTCTTATCAATTAGCACCTGCTCTGGGGCTGCTGATTCAGCCCGTGTGTGCTTTAGCTCAGATAGACAACACTATCAACTGTTCAGTTTTTCTTTAATCTTAATCTTTGGGTTTGTTGGCCGGAATATAAACTGGAGAAATGTATGTAGGTGCAGTTTTATAATTTACAAGCCTTTGAGTATGCAGAATTCTTGAGATTATTAATACTATATACTTATTAATAGCCAAGAGATAGATGAGTTGATCGATATACTCTCTTGGCTTAACTGTAAATAACGTATTGCCAGCAGCCGGTTAGCTTGGCACAAATTCATGGCAACAGGGAAACAGCTAGTCTGGCTAAAACTGTAAAATCCGCCTGCCGTCACCACTGAAATTCACTAATTAACACATTTTATTACTTATGTTTCATACATACAAAAGTGTTTAGTGTAAAAGCAACAAGTTGTGGTATTACGGGAGGTTATGTGCCGGACTATTCCATTAATCTGTGTCATTGGCCGTTGGACAGGTCTGTCAAAAGCCTGAGCATCATGCAAAAGATTGATGTATTTATCTCTCCCTCCCCCCAATATTGTCACAAATGCTTCTCACCTCTCTCTGCTGGCCTTTTTTTAGTACAGTCTTATTTTTCTGCTCATGATCTGACCCATTTTCGTCACCGCCTCGGGAATCCACTCAAAGAATATCGCCTGTGACTTTGTCAAAGGGCAAACTCATTTTGCACCAAATTGTCTGTCATTTCATTTTATCTTCAACATTTTGAGATGGAGAAAGAAGAGGAGCCTTTCTCAGCATTCCCCCAAAATAGGCTATTTTCTTGACTTTTATTTCTCTACATTGAGCGTAGAAAGATTTGCAGCCTTATATCGGGCACGCAGAGTCATGGCCACGGAGAGTGGTGCCATTACCCATTGCCGTCTGCGTCCCTGCAGGCTCTGCAGCTAAATCCTCCCGCTAATCTCCAATTAAAACGGTGATAATAGGTGTTTGCCCAACTCAGTGCCCACCACTGCACCCCTGCTTCATCCTTCCTCCCTGCAACATCCCATCAAATCTGTCACGGGGGGACTCGAACGCACACACATGCACACACACTCCATCAGACTCTTTCCAAAGTGCCCGAAGGCTTGACCTAGATTTTGAGCCCACTTCACAAACTAATTTCTGCAAACACAAAGGGGGATTAGCAGAGATTAGGATGACAAGGTCTGAGGATTGAGAGGTAGCTAGCATAGGCCAATTATAATTACTGCCCTAATAAAAAAGTGGACTGTGGCTAAACCTAGAGGCCTTGTGTTTGGATCTGCTCTGCTCCCCAACTGTTATTTAGCTAACACCGTATGGTGCAGTGCTGCGTTTGTTCTACTTTTGCAGATAGGAAATGACGTTGATTCCAAATGGACAGCAAAGGCACACACAGCAGAAATTAAAACCCTGAGCAATTTAAGGATCCTGAATGGACTGAGATTTTTTTTTGGGTTATATTTCCTCAGGAAACAGTTAAAGAACAGCTTTAACTGATGAAGTTACACATTTCACATTGTTTTCCTTAGTCTGGGTCTGTTTGCTCTCTTCTGGCATTGTTGTGGTAGTCCTTCCAGATGCAGGTTGTTTGCAAAGAGTAGTTTACAGCGCTTTAACCAGTCATTTTCTTCCAACATATACCATATGTGGATCACATCTGCTCTACCAGTGTGATCCATTAAAACTACCGGTAATGTACTTTAGGATATTCCCAGCAGTCATGTTGAAAAGCGAGATTAGGAAATCTAATGAAAATGGAAAATTCAATCCTCTCAGGATCACTTGACTGGTTTAAATTTCTGCAATGTGTCGTGCATCTAAAAGCGACTTGAAAAGACGACTCTTTCATGTAAATCCTTTTTTTCAGAGCGCAGCTATAACCCCCAGCTCCATCTCATTTACTCGTCCATAAGAAGCAAAAAAAGAGAGAGGAAAACATCTGTAAGGAGAACCCAAGTTTGATGTGGTCACTAAAGCCATCAGCAAATCCATGTGATAAAGCGTCCTCTGAAATGTCAGCCACTTCTCATCATTTCTGACGCAGAGCTTTGGGTGTTTTTGAAAAGTCTTCACAGCACATTGAGGACTGGGTGTCTGAGTGACTGCGGCTAACTGACTGTGTCTGTGGGCGTTTTTTGGAAGTGTGTTCAAGCGCATGTGTGGTTTGCTGTGTTTATGTTCGTGTGTGTGCGTGTGGTCCGCGTGCAGAACAAAAGCGGACACTCATCAGCGGAGTCGGCGTGTGCACAACACATTGGGAGCAGGAAAGAGAGGCAGCCTTTCATCTTCGTTCATGCTTGCCGAGACCCCAATGAGGCCCACATGCCTGAGTCGGGCAAGGAATCCTTTTGTGTGAATAATACTAAAAGTTTAGGGGTCCCCTGCTGTCGGGTCCTGAGATGTGGCTTCAGAGCCCCCACTGGGGGGTCAGTGGAAGCCAATGAAATCTTTGTAAAGCACAGATACCAACCTGCCACGGGGGAAGGCAGGCAAAGGATAAAACCTTAAACCAGCTGTCAGATGTCCTGCATTATTTTGCTAATTACAAACTCAGTAGGCTTCCTGATCTCCCCCCCCCACTCCACTTACTGCTGTCCCAGCCTCAACTCTGTTACATCTTTAAGCCAGGCGTTTACTTAAGGAGGCTTTCCTAATTGATGAAAGGGAGCGAGAAATGCAACTTCAAACCGCAGTCTGACTACAAGTACTCATAAAAATGCCTGAGAAATTGGAGTTCTGCACACCTCGCGCTCATTCATTAGGTGTGGCTATAGGCTACCTCACATCAGCACACGTTGGTTTATCAGCCTCATTGTGAGCACGGGCTTTCCATACCTTCAGCTATGTTTTTTTTCTAAATAGTTTTCTCAGTGATGTTTTGGTTTGTAGATTAAGGTCTTGGCCTGGAGTTGTTTGTACAGACATGCCTGTCATAGTGGAAGCAGGGCAGACTTTTATCTGACAGGTAGTTTCAGGGGATGACTCCGATGAGTATGATGGGTAATTAAGAGGATCGTCTCTCTCTCTCTCTCTCTCTCTCTCTCTCTCTCTCTCTCTCTCTC
>NW_022280053.1:1408794-1491331 GCF_004355925.1 Anarrhichthys ocellatus
CTCTCTCTCTCTCTCTCTCTCTCTCTCTCTCTCTCTCTCTCTCCTGAAAGTTTCTCATTATCTGCAGGGTCTCAGAGGAGATTGAAGCATTCCAGTCTTTATGGTCATTAGGAAAGTTTGAGGTCAACATTTATTATTTTTAGTGGTGGAAAGTATTCAAGTACTATATTTAAGTGCAGTTTTGAGGTACTTGTACTGTACTTGAGTATTACCGTTTTATGCTACTCTTTTTACTTTCAGTAGCAAGTTACTTTTCAGATATATATTTGACATCAAAAGAACATATTAACCTTGTAAATAAAATATAATACAACTAATTGTTTCTCAACCTTTTTGGCTTGTGACCTGCAGTGGGGGCCCATGTTATTAGCAGTTCCTCCAAACAACTCGCTAAAATTATCCAATATTGATAAAATAAAAACAAAGAATACTGACCGAGGGGAAAAATGAATAGAAATGTAGCAGAGCAGAGCTTTGTTTGTTTCTTCTTTCTTCCCCCATTAATCATCTCACGACCCCCCACGTTTATCCTGTGACCCTTTGGAGGGGCCTGGCCTTTAGGTTGATAACCACCGATCTAAAGTACCTGACTAAGTATTTAATTTAAAGTTGCACCACCATGACCAACTAAAACAGTAGAATGCCATACACATTGATGCATCAATATTAACAAAAATACATCTTGTAATGTAGTATCACTCACAGGGGCCCTATTCTTTAGTACTTATTTTACATTATAAACATACTTACATTACATTACAGTCATTTAGCAGACGCTTTTATCCAAAGCGACTTACAATTCAGATTCTATCACATTTCTACACCGTAGGCACAGCTACGGGAGCAATTTTGGGGTTAAGTGTCTTGCTCAAGGACACATCGACATGCGACGAGCAGAGCCGGAGGTCGAACCGCCGATTGAAGGACGGCCCTGCTATCCACTTAGCCACAGTCGCCCCAGCCACTTACTTGCTGGTAATATTGTATTACCTTAGATTGTTGTATTTGTACTGTGCTCTGAACATTTTTTTCCACCACTGTTCACTTTGAAGGATTTCTAAAAGCATAGAAAAGAAAAGGCCATCTGACGAGGAATGGTAGAAGACAGCACTGCACACTTGCGTTCGCCACTTCTCCTCTGAAGTCCCTTCGATAATTAGAAGGCTGAAGTTAATTGATTGTTTTGGCTTCCCATTCGCGTCAGGAGTGAATAATGTTCACTGTGTAACAAACTTTACTCGAGCGATGTTTCTTTAAAGTGAAGTCAGTTCACCCCATCATTCCACTTAAACTGCCGAGCCCTCCCCCACCTCCCCCTTTCCTTACCCAACCTCAAACCACACCCGAGTGAAAATCCATATAACAGCAGAAATTGCAGGGCAAATGTCTTTGAGCCACGCTGATTAAAAGACCCAACAACCTCATTTCAAAGAGAACGTAAACATTGTTATGAGCACACCGCCTGCAGTGACTCACTCCAAACTGTTATTACATCTAACTCATGAGGCCGCGCAGCGTTTCATCTTCCTGCGGTTTTCAGCAATGAGATAAGCCCCGAGATCGCTGAGGTAAGCTAAGTGGCCTTAAAAGCATCCCTAAGCGGTTAATAAGTATGTACTAATGACCCCCAAACACGTCTTATCAACATAAAAGCCTGATAACGCTGCAGGATTGAAAGGTTGAAGTGGTGTTTTGATTCACAGACTCATAAATCTGCAGCTGTCAGAAAAAATGAGAGTAGGTTTCCTGGACTGTTGCAACATGCAGGTATTGAGCCAGGTGTTTAACAAAACACATCAACCTTTTAATCTCTGGAACTTTGTCTAGTGCCAATTAGCAAATGCTAGCATGCTACCATGCTAAACTAAGTTGGTGAACAATATACTAAGCATCAACCAGTTAGCATAGCTGAGCACAAAGACTGAAAACAAGGGGAAACAGTTAGCCTAGCCTTTTCTGTCCAATAGTAGAAAAAGGCGCCAACCAGCACACATCTAACACGTTTGTAGTACATATTTACCGTACAGAGTACAGGAAGTTTATGAGTATAAAGCTAAACAAACTACAAACACTTTTTTGACAGTTTATTATTTTACAGATCAAAGAAAGAAGATATCATTTGGTTTTTAGTGAGACTTAGAGGAGCTGTAGGCCGATTTTGTTAACTTCGAACAGAGTCAGGTTAGCTGTTTCCCTCTGTCTCCAGTCTTTATGCTAAGCTAAGCTGTTGTCTGTAGCGTCATAGTGAGAGTGTATACTGTATATAATGTTGTCATCTAACTCTATGAGCAAGAAAGCCAATAAGCATATTCCCCAAAATATCAAACTATTCCTTTAAATTTAAGTTTGTTGCCTTTAAAAGTCTGTGGAGTTCTTCTCAAAGCAGTCAAGAGGAAAATGGTCAAGGTCGGTCACGTATTGGTTGCTCCCTTGTGTTCAATTAATTACAGCGCTTTTCTAAATGTCCTCATCTGATGGAAAATCACTTCAGGTGATGTTCAAGCAGTAAATTAGCTTGTGGCTGAAAAGCAACCCAAATCAGCAGGGTATCTTTCCTGGGATAGCCACGAAGTTTAAGGATGGGGTCAGCGGGATCATCCAGGGAGGAGGCTAAAGTAATGACACAAGTGAGAGACAAAGGCGGGGGCAAAGAATGAAAAGAAAAAGAAGAGAGGAGCCATTGTGCGCTTGAGCAGACCTCCTTAGACTTAATTACCTCTCATCCATTTTCATTCAGCCTTCTCACGATAACGCAGGGGGAAGGGCCCATGCTGTGGAGGATAAACAGAGGACTAATGAAGTCATGGACAAAAAAAACAAACATTTAAAAACACCAAGAGATACAACAGAATATTGAGCTACTGGAAACAAACAACAGTAAGAATCCCAGCTTCCAAACCTCAGAAACGTCTCTGCAGCCAGACATCTCTCTGTATTCCACTGCAGGTGAAAGGTAGCTCCGATAAAGGAAGGTTTTGAAAATCTGAAGGTATCAGTGCCTCGCGTGGCTCTTTCTTTAGCAGTCCAGCAGATGCTATTTCTTCCTCAATGTGTTATCTCCTGAGTCCAGATAAGCAGGCTGTAGGGCTTTTGAAAAGACAGTAAACTTTCTTTGAAATAAGGCATTTCAAAGCAAGTAAAACATTCAAATTAACTCTGAGGAGAAATAGAGATAAGATTCAAGTGAAATCAAAAGTAAAGTTAACTTTGCCATAAGAAGAAGATCTTTGCTTTAAATTCCATTTCAGGACATCTGACAGCGACACACTGGCGGCCCCTGACTCAGTCTCCTTGCCTGAGGCGGATTGGTCCTTCGCTGCCCGCCTGAATGCTGATGTAACTCAGAGGTCAGAGCGATCACGGCCCACTGGATGGCTCTCTCATTTCGAAAACATCCCTGACATGATCACGGTGTCTGTGTGTGTGTGTGTACTGTATGTCTGGAACGGTTGAAAACCAGCTCCACCCTGCATGGTATGATTTTTCTGAGCTCAGGAGCTCACCAGGCTTCTTCAGCTTTGTATCAACCTACCTGCACCTCCACCCAGCTGATGAAATCCTCAGGGATATGGTCTCTTCTTCCCGGATCTGTGTAATCGTATTTATATGCAATCTAATGACAAACTATTTAAAAGCTATGCAATCTTTTTGCTCAACAAAAGTCGTCAAGTGCCAACCTAATAACTTTGATTTATTAAAGAAACAGTCTGAAGATATTCTATATTTTTCTTCAACAAAACCTCGTAAAAGACAAAAACCAAAGATGAACTGATCCTAGTAGGTATCTGTATCGTGCAAGTAAACAGTATTATAGCCACAGGTCTTGAGAATAAAGTCAAATATTTTTATAAAAAAAAGTCTGTATGTTGTTTTTAAAGATTTACATCCTCATAGGAACCAGTGAGCTCTGTGCTGAGCGCCGCAGGCAGAGAAAGAATGTCGTTACGTTTTAAAGTGACAGACAGGACACGTTACTGGGTTTGGTCTTTTCATGGGACAAAAAACTAAAACATTACACCAGACTTATCCTCAAAGACTTGTTCTGGAAAAAGTCAACCTTCATTTTCAGGGATATATTATGTTGAATAACACGATAAAAACATTAGAATGTTTGGTTTTATATTTTGCTATTCGTCTTAGCATAGATAGCGAATAATGCTGAAACGGCTTTTATTGATATCTTATCCTTTTCTATAATTGAATATTATTATTTCTTCTAAATCTAGACATGATAGATAACCACACTCATGCTGACGGTGTAGTGTAAGGACATCTGCAACTAATTTGAAATGTATCGTCTCTGTCTGTATTTGTTCCTGTGTGTGTGTGTGTGAGTGTGTGTGTGTGTGTGTGCGCTCGCATGACTGAGTTGCGGCTAATGCCTGTGTTGCCAGGCGACGGTGACATGTAGGTACATTGTTTTTCATCACACTCAGCCACACATACAGACTGCCCACACACAAACTACTAGACTTTAGTCTGTTCAGCCAAGCTCTGCATAAGCTAACAGCACCCAAAGGATTCACAGTGTTGAAGGGTTGATCCATCGGCGTATATTCCGAGGAGGGGGTGGTGGGTGGATAAGACCTACTTCCTGGCGGACAGGAAATTCAACTTCCTGTCTTGATTAATGGGGGGACTGTTGGATCACACAGGGGCGCCGAGGGGCCTCCCACACACAGAGCTCCCACATTTCACATTGCATGTCAACCCTTTTTTTTTCTGCGCTGGTTCTCAGCAGGAGAATGCTTGAGAAAACTCATCTTGTCACTAAGTTATCTTGAAATAATGCAGATAAGATTTTTACCAGCTCATAACAACATGTCAGTAAATGTTGTGACAGTGAAATTAATTGCTGTTTATTTCTCAAGCCCCCCCCCCCTGTGTATGGGTGTATTTTGTTTGTGAATGCACGAGGGTCTGGATCCAGTAAAACTGGTGGTTCTCAACCTCAAGTCGTCTTGTCAGGGCGAAGAATGTAAACACTGAACAGGCTCCTCAGAGTTGGAGGAATGCAGCAAGTGGCCGTGTGCTCTGCAGTCACTCACTAATGAGATGTTCGACTTGTTACAAACCAGAGAGCGACAAACGAACCACTTTGCAATGCATTTCACTGATGAAAAGTGTGAGAGGAAGTGAGAGGGGAGGCAGGTCAGGGAGGGGGGGAGGAGGAGAAGAGAGAGAGGGGTGCTTTTTAAGATTTCATGTTCTCCTCCAGCCCCCACAGTTTGCAGATAAAGGTTGCCGTTGCCAGGGTGACTTGACAGAGAAAGGGAAAGTATCTGGCTGTGTTTCGCCTGTTCTTTTGCAGGAAGCTTAGAAGCCAGAGGCACAGATAAGATGATTTCAGTCCCTCCTCCACAGAACAAAAGCTGTATGCATGATATACTGCCTTTAATACCTCAGGACACTTTGGCTGCTGTTTTCACTCCAAAGCTGCCTAAATATGCGAAACATGCCATAATGAGAAAGCACCCCTGTGCTGCGCTGAAGCTTGAAGTTATCGCCACACTGAAGACAAAGACGCAAATGCTTTTACAGTCAAGAGGAAAAAACTCTTATGTTTATTAGCCATGAATTTCACATTGTGAAAAAAATCACATGTACAAAATAATGCCATAAAAAATAGAAATTAAACTCTTACATGACAAAAGATAAATGAAACCGATGCACATTGACAGTTTTCTGTCTAACTTACATCATTATACTAGGCAAAGATACTGCGCTCCAATCAGAGGCAGCTGGAGTTCCAGATAAAAACGGAGGATGAGCAAAGGTTAAGAGTAGAAGTGGGAAATGCCACTCGGCAATTAGGTGCAAATTGAAGGGGCATTCATTACTCGCTGTTGCCGGGGAAACTTGCTTTCTATGGGAGATAAATGCTCCTATCTGATTGGTGGGGCCAAAGGGTCCGTGTTCAGTGGTTGGAGGAGGTCAACATTATGGAGCCCCGAGGGTCTCCACAGAGGTCCTGAAATTGCCAATAAAGGGATGAACTTTTGGGTGGCTTAAGGAGCTGAGCAGGAATTTACAGAGCTGTTTACCAATTTTTCCCAACAGATTGTATTTGTTTAATGAATCCACATGGAAGGACATTTGAAAAAAAAAAAAATATATATACATATTCCACTAAACATTACCCCTTACATTGAAATTCAATGGTTTCATTAATATTCAATTGTAAACCGTCAATATTCAGGTCACATTGACAGACATAGAGACAAAACACTGATTAGACTCACCAAATATTTCATATGCAAGTGTTTAAGACAATCTCTCTTTTTGGTCTTTAGGAGCTTGCAAATTTTTTTTTGTGGATCATTGACACTATGGTGAAAAGCACTGCGGTGTCTGCCCTTATCAATGCACAGCTTACTGGATTCAACTCTTTCTCAACCAAATGGTGAAGAGGACTCTGGGTTAACACCCTGAAGAGCCACGTTTGCACATGTGACAGTCCTCCAGCTGTCCCAAGGACAGCGGCAAAGACTGTCACATTCTTAACCATGTCAGGGTTAGTTACTGGGCCACATACTGCACCGTTCCAGCAGCCTTATCTGTTTTATGGTTGATAATCTTCTTGTTTTGTTGGTACAGTTAGGGCCCCGACGTGAGGATTTAAGACAGGTTTGGACCCAGGATAGAGATTAAAGAGTATCTTTAAGAAAAAAATGTGAAAATGTCTTTCACCCCATTCAGCCTTCTTACTTGAGCAGCGACCCTGTGGCCTAAACTGCTTCACGCCGTCAGTAATCCGATTAATTCTCCCTCCCTCATAAATACTCTGTGAGAGGTCCGCCTCCGTCTCTTGTGAAAGAAGTTAAAGTTCCTCCTGGGAAAGACTGAACTGTGCAAAATGCAGCCCAACTAAGATCAAATAAAACACAACACCTGGCCATGCAAGACACAACCCAAACATACACATAATGCAGGCAGAGAAGAAATAAATAGGATTAAACATATTAACATAACAGAGTAAGCATTGTCATATAAATTAAGACTACATTGCAGCAAGTTTAAAAAGAAACTGATTTGTTCTCAGTTTAGATTAAGGTGACAAGATTTCTGTGACTACAGAGAAGAGTTCATGCCGGTTGTTACTGAATCACGATGAGTGGACATGCTCTAGAAAGGGTTCAGCTATGACTCAGCGAGCGAGCAACTGCTTTTATCAGAATAACAGAAGCGCAGCCAGGCTTATACTGCATTAAGTGTACAGCTGAATGTGATTGTGTTCTTTCTGAAGCGCTGAATCCAAACACTGAATACCGCCCCTGTGTACAGTGGGTTAGTTAACCGGCGCTCAGTGGGCGTTAATGCGTAGCTGCAAAACAGCAAACATATAAGGTTGTGACCCCTCCTCCATCCTCCTCAACCTCAGCTGGTGTTGGTCGTCAACACTTCGCGGCTTGCAGTGACAGCAAACTGCCAAAGCCTGAGGAACACACTCATGGGTTTGTTTCTTTGTCAGAGCTGTGAGAAGCATGTCTTTGAAAGAAGAAGAAATTAGTCACAAGGGGTCAAACATAAAAAGCTTATTAGAGAAGAGAAGGTGGAGATTTGCTCCTTCATTGTGTCTTTTATAAATCAGCTACATTCAGTCAAACTGAGTTCTGTTCTTTAGCACACCAATCATTGCATTCTCCCTCCATCAATCTAAATAGAACATCCATCATGCTATACATTGCAGCCTCGATGAAAAAGAGTATTTTTTTTCTTCTTTTTTTTTTTACCATAGAGAAAAACATCAACACAGATCCTCACAAGCCCGTCATGACTAATTGGGAAAAATGCAGGATGTGCGATATGTTTGCAGTCCTCATATGGCAGCATGAAAGCACAAGCCTAATATGCCAGATGTACACAAGGTTGGAGTTTGTGCCTCTTATAACAAGCAGCGGTTTGTTTGTTTTTTTTTTTTTTTGCGGGATCTACTGCACGGTATGCCTCTGCTTCCTTCTCGGAAATGAGAGACGACATCATTTCAGTGAAGTGTCCAGCGCTTTTGTCCAGTTTCTGCATCTTTGCGACATCAAGATGAATGCGGGTGTCTGTACATCACTGCTCGGTGTCTCTGAGGAGAGGAAGATAATGTGTGCTACTTCACAGTTGGAGTCCAGTAGATGAAGCAAAAAAAGGGAAATCTGAAGGAGAGGAGAAGAAAGAATAGCTTGTTAAATGGGCAAATAAGATGGCAGAAAGCGAACAACGCTCAACAGTTTAAAGGTGGATTTTTAATTATTCAAAGTACAAAGGAAGCCTAAAAACAGAAAATAATACACATCTTGGGAAACGAGGCTCAGGCATAAAGCTCCTGAAACCTTTCGAAATTTTAGTTCCTGCTTTCTTACGTTACAATGTAAAAGTATTGCTCTATCTCCTGCTAGACTCTTAGATTGACTCTTAGACTCTGTTTCCTCAGTGCAGCCCTTCATCATCTTCTTATCTCGCCATCAGCCTACTACATTTTTCACAACTGAGTGTGTTTTTCTCTCAAAATTTCACTTTGACCTATCCATTTTTAAAATCTTTAACTTGATATGTAGGCCTACTTATCTGTACGGCACAGATGGTTCCAGACTTGGCAGTCCTCTGTGTGTCTGATGGGAATTTAATAACACCAGCTATCTCTGTTTGGACGTGGGTCTTTCCCTTACTGTCGTTGCCAGAAGATGTACATGTGATGAGTGAATATTGAAACCTTGAGGAGCACTTTCTACCCCCAGCAGCAATATGGGTAGGAGAGAAATGTCTTGCACTGGATTCTAGTTTGTTTCAAGTTGGCATTTAGCGAAATGCATTTATTCATGAATCAAACTGGTTTTAACGGTGAGGCGAGCTCACAATTACTCTTTACTGCCACTGGTGCATAACTCCATGCTCTCACTCTTACACTATGCAAAAACTAAAGATATCTTTTCAAGGACTAGTTAAACATTTAGGGACATGTGCTTATTTTCTATCTTGCAAAGAGTTAGATGAGAAGATTAATACCACTCTGTCAGTACACGAAATATGAAGCTACGGAGTGCAGTTGCCTGTAGCTTCATAATTAGCATATAGACAAAAGAATGTTATCTATCTTCAAAGCAAAAAAACTGAATATGTGTATTTCCCATAAAAGGAAAATGATTCCCGTAACACTGTGCACATGCCATACGCGTCTGTCTTTTAACTGGAACCATTTAAACTGCCATGGGAATTGGAAACCAGATGAAGCTGATCAGGTTACTTTCGACCAAAATGTGTGTAGGGACTGACTCATCTGTTGTGATGTTACATTAGTTATTTCAGTCATTTATTCTGCAATTTCGTTATTTAATATGAATATATTCTGTTGGTTTCGGTTACTTTCCTGTGTGTAAGTAACTATTAAATATCTAAAATCACAAGTCATCCTGAAATATGGCTACAATATCAGCATGAAGAAAGGCAGTAAAAAATATCTGCGTTATTTGATTTTCTCAGTACCTACTGAACGCTTTCTAGGGGGGAAGAAATCTAAATGTTAGACTTTGTATTGCTCCCCTGGGAAAAACTGAGAGAGAACTTCTTCTGTCTCTCACAGCTACAATCTCCTTCTGTGAGGTCTTACATACTTCCTTCCCCTTTCATTCCTAAACAGTCAGTCTTCTTTTCCATTCCTGCACATTTCGTCTTTTCACTGCGTTCAGTGAGTAAACTGTCAGTTGCCATGACAGGCAGGCGCGCTAAAACCAAATTCTGTATCAAATTAGTGGCAGGATTATATCCTTCACTGAACACTGTGTTGCACTGGCTTAGAGATAGTGAAAACCTTCAGTCTAGTCTCTACTTCTCAGAGATGAGTCACCGAAAAGAAAGGGAATAATAAGTCTTAACAAATATTTCATCCCGTGGAGAGGAAGAACATCCTATTATCGCAGCAGTGAAGCTGCTCTGAGCTGCTTCCTGGCATTATCAAATGGGAAACTGTGCTGTGCTGGACAGCTGGGGAGTCACTCTACTTCTCTCCTTGGCTTTCTCAGGAGCTGAGGGCCCCCAGCCCTTTCAATAAACACAGCTAAATGAAAAAGACTGCCTGCATGGGTATGTGTGGGGACATCAGTGTAGGGTGAAGCGATTGTACAATGTGATGTGATAGTGGGCCTGCAGCATGGAGAGAGATCAGCCAAGCTGACTAGCCTTGCTACACACACGTCTGGCCTGTTTAACATCAGAGCATGGAGAGCAGGGTTAGAATGAGGTAAAGAAGATATAGGTGGAGTCACAAGAAACTGTAGAGTTCAGCAGGACATTTTAAGCGTGAGACCACCACTATCAAGGCCGATGTGTGTCTGACTGCTCTCTAGCCCTACAACTCTCCCTGCTGCCACTTCTCTCAGTCACCTCCACTTGCAGCCCATAATAAATGGCTTCCGGCGCTGCGTGAGTCGCGGGCTGCCTTCCCTCTCGCCCAGCGTAAAGACCATGACCTCGTCAAAGGAAGGCGACTGAGAGTGGATCAGCCTCACCAGGGCGTTGTAGCCTGCTGGTGTGTGGCTTGTCTAATTGGCAGACCCCCCTTTTTTCTATGAGAGGGATTTCCCCTACAGGAGCAATAAAAATATCCTATTCTCTTTCAATTACCCTCTCTGTCCTTCGGCCCATCCCCACAGCTACATAACTCACTTAACTAACGCACACAAGCCCCTATCCATCCCCCCACCCTCCCTCCTCTAGTGCACTGTCCTCTACTTATCCTGGCAGTAGTTCAAAAAATTTCAAAGCTTGAAAGACCCGACAAATGCATATGAGAACCTGATCAATACTGGGTATCACAGATTGTCAGAATTGACCATATATATATTAACAGATTTGCAAATACAAATTGCAGTACATTTCTGGGTTCCATTTTTGACCTTGTGTTGTGCTAGTGGAATGTAATGTAGCCTTGAGTCGCTAGCCTCATGCACAGATTCTGAGCGAGCTACAGAGGTCTGGGATGCTCACTTAGTTTTTTTTTAATTTTCAAACTTGTAGTCTTCAGACCCGTCTTAATACAACTTTCTTTCACATATGCAGTCTTCCAAAGGGTCAAACTTACCTAATGGAAAGAGTGTAGGTAGAGGGTTTGGGGCTCATGCAGGCAGATGTTTCCAGGTGCTGACGAAAGCAGTGGGAATGAGCGAGTATGGCACAGTAGTGATGCTGTTCCAAGCATCCAGCACGGGGTCATAGCAGTCCAGAGTTTTACACCGCTGTGTGCCAAAGTACCCACCCACCACATACAGTTTGTTCCCCGATGCCACAGCCTGGCAGCTCATCCGCTTCGCCGTCACGTCACCCACTTTAGTCCACTGGTAGCTCTCACTGCTGAACTTATAAGCCGAGCATGCTGAGAACTCTGTGTCCCCACCCATGACAAAGATCTGGTTTCCCAGCACGGCAGCGGCTGTGTAGCGCCACGGCTGCGGGCAGGACGCGGGCACAGACCATCGGTTCTCCTGCGGATCGTAGCACTGCACCTTGGGTAGCTTGTCGTGGGTGACGCTGGTTCCTCCAAAGGCAAAGAGCTTGAGCTTGACGCTGACCACTGCTGCATTGCTTACACCCTCTCTCAAAGGAGCCACCATGGTCCACTTGTTTGCCACTGGGTCAAACTGCTCCACCTGTTTGAGTGATACAGATGGAGAAGCTGGGAGGCAGCCAGTTGCTGCCGTGTGACCTCCTACCACGTAGAGGCAGTGTTTCAGCTCTGCAGAGCCATGGCCGAACCTGGCAATGAGCATGGGCGCTGCCTTCGACCATTCCTCATGGACAGTGTCGTAGACCCACACATCTTTGGACACACCATTCTCTGAGCCTCTCCCACCAGTGATGTACACCTTACAGCCGATGGCGCAGGCACTGAACTCCTTCCTGGGGCTGGGAATGTCAGCCTTGGGGATGATCTCTTTGGCTTTCTGGTCCACAAGGTACAACTTGTCACACATGAAAGTCTGCCCTCCCAGAAGAAATAGGGCATGGCTGGTCTTTCTTGGTCGGGCACACGGGCTGTTAACTACACCGTCATTCTGCAGGATCTTCAGCTTACATCGGATAGCTTCATCCACCAGCTCCTTGCTCTTGGACTGGGAATTGATCAGCTCTTCTGTCGAAACATTCTCCATGAGAAAGATGGCAGGCAACAGGGCCAGACGGACAGTCCTCAGGAGCTCCGGAAGGTGGCAGTGTCTCTTTTCCAGGTCATAGTTGATCCAGTTAAGGGCAGCTTCATAAACCAGTTTCTCATCTTCTGTCTCTAGCTCCTCGTGTGACAAAAGCTGCACCACCATATCTTTGGGCAGTTGGAGGAAGTCTTCTGTCTTGCAAATAGCGGGGAAATTGCTGAGGCACATGCCCCAGGAGAGCTCTGACAGCTTGGTGCACTGGTGGGCATCAGACAGCAGGAGCATGCCAAGGCAATTAGACGGGTGAAGGTTTCTCTCTAGGAATTCGGCACAGGCATCCCGGATGTCCTGAAACTCTAGCATGTCCCCAGCTTCCAATAGGGACTCTGCATTTTCCTCGTTGATGACCACACGTGACGAGTATGCATAATCAAGCAGGAGCTCTAAAACCTCCGGGTGGATGGAGCCACGGAAGTCGACCTCGCTGGCCTGGCTCTCCCTCAGCCCACCGCTGAACATGGCCTCAAAGTAGCGGCTGCAGGCAGCCAGCACGGCGCGATGGCACGGGAAGGAGCGGCTACCTGCATGAAGCAGGACGTCTGTGAAAAGCCGTTGCTGCCGCAGCGAGTTGAGGTGCATGAGAACACTGTCCGCATAGGAGGACTTGTGGAACAGGTAGATGTTCATAGAGCCAGTGCTGGCTCGGGATTTTCTGTTCTCATGGACACACACGGACATTTTCATTGAATCCTGAAAAAGAAAAGACAAGAAAAATCTCTCTTTAATGTATTTCATATTAAGGATTTAGATTCTTGGTATATTTCAGTCCGTAAATTCTCAATCATCTTAAAATTGTTTGGCTTGAAGGTTCTATCATAATAATGCTGAGACAGCCGTCGGAAGAGGCACTCTCACTATGACTCAAAATAAAGACAGTCGAACAAACGGCCTCATCCCCCTTCCTCAACATCATCTAAAGAATTTAAAATATCTTTTTAATTCAATAAAGATGTTACTTTTATGTGCCAGTAGCACAACAAAGGAAGAGTCCTTCGATAAAACAACGACATAGACATTTTGAGAGAAGGCCCGAGAGTTTAGCATCGTAATAATGTGTTTCTCATAAAGAGAAGGCGAGCTTTCACGAATTATATGGGAGTCTGTTGCTGTCAATACACAATAAGAGGTAATAAATTAGATTATTTGAGTGTTATATCTATGTATCTACTACTATCATTCAATAAATCTAAATTCACTGAAGATAAAGTGTTATAGTTTGTAGTTATAATGTTCCTCTTTAAATTGTATTCAGTCTACTTTACAGGCACAGAGTGATATTGATGGTCAAATGTTTCAGCCCTAATATTCATAATAGGATGAATGATGTTCATTTTTGGCGAGTATTGCAAACCTTCCCAAGAGATAGGAAGACATTAAGCAGGAGATACTGTTATTACAATTCGCAAAACAGCATACGCCCGGGAGTTCTGAAGGTCAAGTAGATAACAATTGCCTTTTCACAGAGACCACAAGGATTTTCTGATTTCAAACCCAAGCAGCACTAATCCCCCTATTTTAGAGAGACCATGATGTACAAGTAAGAGTCCCTTTGCAGAGCTTTTTTTTTTTTAAAAGAGGAAGAAAGGAGACATCAGAGCTCTTTTAACCCTTTGAGTATAGGCCTAATGCGCAGAATTTACTCCCCTCCAGAAAGTCACAGCTCCCATAATCACTGTCCTTCCCCTGTCCTCGCTTAGAGCTCACATTCATTCCACCCAATTTCCAGACATGTCAAGTGCCTCCCGCACACTGTTTCCAGAGTCCCTGTCTGACCTAGTAAATCCACAGCTGTCAGACTTCCAGACATTTCAAGTTCTCTTCTCGGTCTCTCCCAATGATTTAAGGATTGATCGTGATTGCTTTATCTTGAGAGTAAACCTCAAGACCAATTATACGCAATTATACTCATTACTATACTCGTTATAATACTTGTTTTATAATTGACAGCAAACAGCTACAGCTGTGATCAGCTTGAACTCAGTTCAATTTGATTCCAGTGATGATGTCTTCAAGACAAAAAAGTATGAAAGCTTCCATGAAACTAAGTTAAAATAACCGACTTCCTGCAGAGCTTCAGAGCTTTTAGAAGTGATAAGATGACAGGCTATGAAATCTTGTCACATTTGAAATCCACTGTAAATGTCCAGCTGACCACAGTGGCCATTGTTTCTCTGTCAGCGAGAACGTGTTTTACAAACCTACATGTGGTGCGTGTTTGATTCTCAAAAGAAAGATTGTTGGTGAACTACCACTTCAAAACGTTCAAAAGTTCCCAGGTGTCATAAACGATTCCTTTGCGACCCGCCGGCGGAGATGAGAGGACAGTTTCCATTCACCTGAAGTTGCATCATGTGCTCCAAAAACCTTAGAAGTCTGTTTCGTAAATAGACAATCAGGTGTGAACCCTGGACGTTTCTGGTGAGCGGTGTCACTGACACCTTTGGCTTCAACAGAACTGTATTGTTCCATGTTTTAAATTCCAGGGATATTACTAAATTCCAGTTAAACTAACTCCAAAAACAGCTGCGACCCAGACACGCAGGTTAGTGTTTAGGTGCAGCTGGCAATGGGGAAAACACAACCTGTGTTAGCGATAAGGTATTTAAACTACATGCACCGCATTCCAACCGAAGCCTTCAAAACAGGAGCCAAAACTGAAACCAGGCGAGGATGGGAGATAACCTATTAATTATATGTGAGGTGCATTGATATGAAAGTACGTATGTGACTGATTCCTAAAGGAAATGTATCCATTTATTTTCAGGTTCTTTGTGCCGCGCAGCCAATATCACAACACAAGTTTCATGTTTTTAGCCACTTTAACACTTTGGTCCACCAGATTGAAATATCACAACACGTGTTGCATTGATTATAATGAAATTTGAAATTAGACATTCATGGTGCATAGAGGACGACCCCTCATAATTTTGGTGAACCCCTGCCTTTTTTTTCCAGCGTCATCACAAGGTTCACATTTGTAGTTTTGATTGAAGTGTCTCTCAATGTCTTACAAAAGAACATTCTGTCTTCTTGTTGAAGCTATAAGATATATGTGTGACAGGCTTGAATTAATTAACTCATGCATTAGATTATATATAAACCATTCATATTTCATAATAATAACAGGAAGAACATTTATCACAACTTGATTTAATACAAAATCAACTGCAACCTTGGTTCAACAGGATTTATTGCATTTCAGGACTGACAAAACTGGCAACCCGTCATCTTGTGGCCTCTGGCTCAGGTATAATGAGAATATCCTTGCCTATCCTAGCTCCCTCACCTGCACATCTCCTACAAGTACACACACTACTGATGCCGCAGCTCATGTTTTGTAATTGGAAGTTGTAAGTGGTTTGATTCAAATACTTGTAAATAACCCCCAATAGCTGAAAGGCAGAAAAACACTAGGAATACTGAAAATACAATAATCAAAATGAATTTACAAATAATTCTGCGTAACTAAAGGTGTAAACAAAGTTGTCCTCGGATGAACAAGCTCACTAATATATACAGTTGAGTGCATTAGAGTTGAACCAACAGAAGAAGAGCAGTAAACCACACACTTATACCATTTGCATATTTAAGGATAAAGCCTGGATTACCAACTAAACCTGCAGGCCCTGGAAACCCTGTGTTCATCTATTTGTAATTTAAATGTGAATGTGTCCTTTGTTACGAGTTTGCTCGTCCTCAACATCTAGCCAGTGAGGATATTTTATTATTGTACGCCAAACCTAAAGAATCTATTAAGAACGTGGATGGTTTCAGAGTTTAAATAATATCGTCTCACATTAACTTTTTTATTTTATTTATTTCGTATTCCAGTTCTCCTTGATCACAATTGATTTAGACTATTTGCTTGTAATGTAAACATGTTTTCTGCAAACTACCACACATCCCTATGGACACTAACCCAACACGTGTAAACACGGCTTATTGGGGAAGCAGATTACTGCAACCCATATAACCTTAATCTGGTTGCTCACAGTCAACACTGTCACAGTGTGTGTAAAACGACCCTGAGGGTAACAAGTTGCCGTGAAATTCCTGAAGACTGTCGGCCAATATCAATGTCTTGTGTGTAAAAACTTGGTCTATCAGCCACTATATCATTGATAGATCGTTTTATTAATTGTATTCAACGTTCACTGATTCCAGCCTTTTTGCTGCTTCTATTGGTCTGTGAATGTAAACTGAATATCTTTGGATTTTTGCACTTGTTAGTTGGACAAAACAAGACCTTGAGGAGATTTATAAGATTGTATAATAACAGATTAATCCGAAATAAAAATAATAGTTAGTTGCCCATATGCTGTCAATTATGTGGAACATATTTGAGGACCATTAAAGAAACTTTTGAAAAGTCATCATAATGTTGGCGACTAACTGGTTGTCCCTGAGCCCCACTAGAGGTTTGTAATCCTGCCAGAGGAAAGGTATTTCAGCATAAACCAACATGAGCGGGAACATTAATCAAGTAGTTGTTCGACAGAAAATGAGTCGACGACTTTTTCAGTCATTCAAAAGTACTACACATTCTCTACCTCAGCTTCCCAAATATGAGGATTTGCTGCTTTTCTTTATCGCATATCACAGCAACCTGCCTGCACTGAGGGTTTGGATCATTGGTTAGACAAAACAACAAGACGTCATCGGAGCTCTGGGCAGTGGTGACTGGGCATTTTTTCTCAGTGTTTTACCATGACATTTTAGACAAAACAATTAACCGCTTAACAATCAAAAGTAATCTCTACATTAATTGTTAATTAAATTGAGCTGCCCAGAAACCAACTACTATTCATTAACTGTTATCATTATTATCCACAATTAATCCTCATGGTATTGTAACTTGTCCTTGGTCTCACGGGGCTATTTTCTGTCACAGTAACAGAGCCAGTGCATTCAACACCAACGTGCCCTGAGAGGAAAAGGAATATGGCAGCAGCGTGAGAGTGAGCGGTTGGCTGGTTGGCTGGTTGGCTGGATGGCTGTGAGAGTTGTCATCCTCATCCCCTCACAGAAAACAGACCCACAGGCACAAAGCAGGAAAGCTCATACATGCCACACTCACAAAGCACACAGTAAAAAGGCATGCACATGCCGCCTCTGGACACCATATCTAAGGCCTGGCTGGCTGCAGTCTGTTTAAAATCATTGCTAGGTGTTCGCAGTCAACCATGGACAAGGGAAGAGGGATTGGTGGGAGAGACTTCAAAAGTAACTCCAGGCTTATATGGGCCAGTTCCTTACATCTGACACTTGGGAGAACAGAAGAAAAAAAATGGAAACAAAATGCAAAACAAGTGGATGCACCAGCAGCTATTGATCTGCATGTCTGCATCAATCTTAATTTCAAATGTATAGTCTGACCCCAGCCGTCCAAAGACATGTGAGCGAGGTTAACTGTGTTTAAAACAAAGCCCTGACACTTAGAAAATAGTGTTTATCACCAAGACTAGTGTGTCACACCTGATGCCGCCTTTAGAACAACATCTCGAGGATGCATGAGTATGCAAGGACAAGATGCCGAGAAGAGCACAAAGGACTGGGAGAAGAATATCGTGAAAATAAAGAAATAGGCGCGCGCCATCAATGCGCTCGGTAAATGATGGTAATAACATTATATAGACATAATGAAGATATGTCAACAAGAATCTTTTGTCTATCAGCCTGTTTTCCATTGCGCTTCCTCTGCCACAACACTGGAGTTCTTCATCATCAGGTGATCAGAATGGGATGCTGTTACAATATAACGATCTGTTAATAGGCTTTCGTAGATCGTAACAAGGTAAGGAAGTGATTTTATTGTCAAATTTACCTCTTTGGGTGAAAGCAGGAGTTCATTGGTGTCCGCGGTATCCCTCGAACATGCCACTTCTGACAGAGCCACGATGCAAGCCTTGCGCTCGGGGAGCGGAACAACTCTCCTTGGATATTTCCGAAATGCCGGCGGATAGTCGGTGAGGATGAGGCCGGTTTGTCTTCACATTAAACAATAAACTGTGTTGTCTGCAAACTGGAAATTGTACACATGTATGTAAAAGTCGCGCACAAAATAAACGGGCTTCAATAGGATGAGATGTTCGGATGCGTTGCTGATGCGCTTCTGCTCTGCTCCTGTGTGACGGTTCGCCTCTTGCGCTCCCAGTTCACTCAAATCAATGGGTGTGTTTACACTGAGAGGGGGAGGACCGTCACCGCGCGCAGGAAATGAATAGAGAGAGAGAGAGAGAGAATATGCGAAAAGATGTGGAGGACAGCTTGTCTCCCAAGGCAGGAGTTTCCTCCCACACATACAAATACAGCACTGTCTGATTTAGATTCGGAGGTATTTTTGTTAGTATTTCCATTTTAAAACGACTGCATACTTCTACTCCACTATATTTCAGAGGGAGATGTGGTACTTTCTAGTAAAAGTACCAATAGAACAATGTAAAAAATATTACATTGCAATTGAAAGTTCTGCATTAAAATTCCTAGAAGTATTGGCAACATGTAAATGTTAAAATTAAAAGTACTTGTTCCTCAGTGTGAGTGATATATCACTAGACAGATACTGCTGCAACAATGTGAGAAGTTTACTGTAGTGGTTCGGTTTCGGGCAGGGCCCTTCTTCCATTTCGTTCCCTGTTAAAGCTTTTTGGGGAGGGGAGAGCTTCTCCCTACGCAAAGCGAGGATTAAAGGACAGTGGGTGCCATATGCTACACAGATTTTAAAACCCCTTAAAATCAGATTAATTGTTAGTTGTACAAAACTATGTTCATATGACACTCATTGGATGTACATGTATTGGTAACAATCAGTAACAAATAGTGATGAGTATATTAAAACAGTACAGTTCTCAATCATATCATGTTTTAAGTTTGGATAACAATAATACCTATACCTAGTACTGGGTATAGCTAACATAGTTTATTTTTTAGAGTGAATCTTTAGGTTTAAGCTGCATTTTATACTTTTAATTCAAATATTTTGTAGATTTTAAAGCAAAGACTTGGGAGGGACTCTTTGCTGAAGGTAAATTACATTGTTACACTGAAGTAAATAAAATGCATTGTTTGTGTTGTGATTTTTTTTGTTTTTTAAACTACAGGGATACGTTTAAAAACAATACCATATAGAAAAGACCATAAAGTTTGACTGAGTCACATCAAACTCACCACTGAATGCCATACGCACAATATAAATCCTATAGGATTATAAAGACATTGTGGTTTTGGGTTGGGGTAGCTGGGAACAGGAAGTCCAATTATATCCCTGGACATCTTGTGTGAGTCACATCTGCGGTCGTTGTTGACGAGACTTTTGGCTGTGACGAAACCTTTCAGTGGAACCCTGAGGCTATGGTGTTCGTGTTTTGTTTGTTTTTATGGGTTTGTTTTGCGGTGATTAGAGCTGTGACACACTCGCATCTGATTTTTTTTTCCCATAAAATGTTTTTATGAAGACAGAAATTTCACTATTACTGTTGCTTCATAGTCAGTATATGACAGCACAGTGTTCCTTAGAGAAGTGTTTAGTTGTGAAAAAAACTAATTATGGCAGCAAATGTTTCATATACCTATATGACAGGAGAGACATCTAGTGGACAAAATGTTCCTGGGACAACTAGTTCCAAAGATTGAAAGCTGGAACTGGGGGAATAATTTAATTATTAACACTCTAGTGTGGTTGACATTGACTTTACTTCCTCGTTGTTCTGGCTCTCACAGACCCCCTGCTGTTTGTGTAAAAACAACAACATCTGCTAAATCAATCTTTGCTTTAATATATATTTGTTCTTTTTTTCTGACCTTAACAAAATCCTCCCACTGCAACAAACTGGGCTTGACAAAATACAAATCTAGGCATTGCATGAACAAATATATGTTCATTCTTTTTGCCAAAGGTTTATTCACATTTAATGAAATATATGTTATGCAACATAGTGGTTTGACTAATGTTTGGGGTCAATTAGACCTCTGTTCTAAATCCCTGTTCGACCTCTTATGGACAAACGTTTATAATTTTAATAAGATAAATTCAAATCAGACTAATTTGGAATTTGGGATGGGAAATTATTTTTATTTAGCATTTATTTTACAGACTGTTGATAAATGACTGATATAGTGGTGTGCAGAAAAACATCTTCATGGCATTAAATGCTCCATAAATATGACACGAGCGACACCTAGCGGACAGAAATAGTCCTGGGAATAAAGTTGATTGTCACAGTGTGAACAGATCCGGAAAGGCATCAGAATGTGTATTTGAAAGATTTAGAGTACTTTAGAAAAAAATAATAAAAAATTGGCAAACAACACATATTTTTTGTATTGAGGTTTGAAGTTAAGTTAAGTTTGTCTCTGTTTATTGTTTCAGCTTTTATTTATCTCATGTCAACTCAAATAAAATAGGAGTCAATAAAGAGTGAGTAAACACACGCTATACTAAAGTAAAGGTTAAGGTTTACTAGTTGCACTAAGTAACAACTCTCTCTCTCTCTCTCTCTGGTTTGTCCTGTCCTATCTCACATGAAATGCTAAGTCATTATTATGAGATAGTAAGTAATTATGGCTTACTATCTCATACTAAATAGATACTAAGTCATAATTTTGAGAAAGTTTCTCATTATAATGACTTACAGGATCTTTATTTTTTCATCACAGCGGTAGAAATGGGCTTCCACACCTTTGTGTTGCATTTTATGCGTGAATTGCGCTTTACATACTTATTTCCAACATATAACATCGAGATAAACACATTTCTAAATGACAATATGATCAAATAACTACTTTAAATTGGACATCAATTAGATGCTATAATAATTATAGATGTATTCTTTGTTGTTGCCTTGCATCTTTTAATAATGAATGAGGAACTATTTAAAGTTTTCAAGACAGTCGGGGTTGTGTTTCCCCTTTAAATCTTTGCACAACCTGTACTTCCGCATGAGCAGCCCCGCCCAGTTCCTTCCATATACCGCTGTCTATGTCGTGACCGTCAGTCTCGTGACTCTGCCGTCCACTGCCAACATGTTCTCTACTCTGCAGCTTACGCTATTGTTGCTGGCCCTTGGCTTCTCACAGGGGCTGCAGCACAACTACATTGACAAATTCGACGAAGAGGCCGAGGCTGAGCGCGTTGTTGGGGCGTCAAAGTACGGGTCCCTGTGGCCTCTTCCGCAGAAAGTGAAAATCTCAGATATTTCATTCAAGTTATCCAGCGCCAGCTTCAGGATATCCGACGCCAAAGAGTCATCCGCCGGACCGGGCTGCAGCCTCCTGCAGACTGCGTACAGGAGGTGAGAAGTTTACCTCTGTTTATTGTGAGTGAGTATAAAGCGCCGTGTTGCATTCAGGGACCCCCTAACCGCATGACAAACAAAATAAAAAACGTCCTCCCATTCACCGTCTCCCTCAACAGGTATTACGAGTACGTGTTTGGGAGCGCTAAACGGCAGGAGCTGAGTAAAAGCGGGCGAACAGGCCCCGCTGTGCTGCCGGAGCTGCAGGTGTGGGTCACATCACCTGACTCTGAATGTGACGGTTACCCAAGTGTTGCATCGGACGAGTCATGTGAGTCTCTTCTCTTCCTCATTGATATCATATTTAATCGCTGACCAATCTTCTGCATTTACAAGTACTTTCATTTGTGATACTTCGCATTTAGCCAATACTGCCTACATACTTTTACTTAACTGATGTTTTCAAAGCAGTAGTTTTACTTGTGATGGAGTATTTTTATATTGCAGTATTGCTACTTTTTCTTGAGTATTTGATCTGAATACTTCCTCCACCATTGCTTTTGCAGCAATGAAAGTTGCATACTGTACTTTTACCTTTTGATACTTAAAGTCCTTTTTGCTGATGATACTTCTTTAATGAATGCAGACCTTTTACTTGCAACAGAGTATTATTTAAAGTTAATGATCTGAATACTCTGATTCTTCGTACTCTATTTTACAACCAGAGACAGGGCGTATACTTAGGACTTACCGGTGGAGTTAGAGATTTCCTGGTCGGTAGGTTAACACGGTCAATGTAGACCAAATGTTTAAAGCCCACCTGAGTATTTAAGACCCTGACCTAAGTATCATAATAACCCCCTTCCAGGCTTTGACAGCACTGACTATGCAAATGCAATACACAACTGTTTGTGTCCACAGATGAGCTGACGGTGGATCAGCCGTATGCTGTCTTGAAAGCGCCGAAGGTCTGGGGAGCCTTGCATGGTAGGATTTCTTTGCCCATTATTGCACCAAACTCTGCATTAGGGCTGCAACCAACAGTTATTTCCTGTATCAATTGATCAGTGTAGCAGAATTTCCAACATTGCAATCCCTCAGAGCCCAAGGTGATGTCTTTAAAATGCTTCTCTGGCCCAGAACCCAAAGATATATATAAGCTGAAAATCCAAGAAGCTGGAAACATAACTTTTGACATTTGTGCTTGATAAATAGCTTAAAGGCATATTTCATTATCTTGTGAAATATATTTATATTTAACAGCAGACATATGAGTTGGTTTGTGTAAAGTACATCACTCCATGTTTATGTAATATGTGCAATCAAAAGCTGTTTTGGCGTCACTCCCTGCAACACAAAATGACTGTTTCTGTTACTGTGGAACTTTGCTCCCATATCTACGGAGTGTTCTCAAATGACAGCAACTACATTTTATGGTATCATTAAAAACTGATGATTACGAACAATGTGTTCATTTTTTTGGCATTTGCTTTCAGGTCTGGAAACGTTCAGCCAGTTGGTGTATGAAGATGAATATGGAGCTGTAAGTGAAGGACAATATTGTACACCTTTTTTTTATTATTTTCTGTCAACTGCATGTGAGCCATGTTTAGACTCTTTAGGCTGAATTCCACTTTGCATCTTTTCAGAAAAGCATCAATTCAACAACAATCAGTGACTTCCCCAGATTTGCACATAGAGGCATCTTACTGGACAGCTCTCGGCATTTCCTGCCCATTAAAGTCCTCTTGGCTAATCTGGTACGTCAATAAGATTAGATTAGATTAGAATTTTGTTCACCGCTTAAATACTTTATTTATTTTTTTACTTGTTTTGTTTTTATACAGGAAACAATGGCAATGAACAAATTCAATGTTTTCCACTGGCACATCGTGGACGATCAATCCTTCCCATACCTGAGCCGAACGTTCCCACAGCTGAGCCAGCAGGTCAGAAAGACTGCTTATTGGTGTTCAATCTCAGCAAAGACAAAAGTCCAGTTTTTCTTTATATCAAGACTACTATTTTTCACAATTCATTAAAAACGTTCACAGGGAGCTTACCACCCGTACACGCATGTGTATACACCCGCTGACGTGAAGATGGTGATTGAATTTGGCCGTCTGCGAGGCATTCGTGTTATCCCGGAGTTTGACACTCCGGGACACACGCAGTCTTGGGGCAAAGGTGAGTTCTGTTGGTGTCGGTGGAGAGACATTTTCACCACCATTTTATTACGTCTTCTTATTAAGATGTCGGATTAAACTACCTGGATGCGTTCAGCAAGGACACTGTATATCTAAAAGCTTAAAAAAAAAAATCAACTCGACTTTTTTTTTTTTTTTTTTTCCCCCTCAGGCCAGAAAGATCTGCTCACACCCTGTTACTCTGGCTCCAAACCCTCTGGCTCATTCGGACCAGTGAACCCCATCCTGAACACCACGTATGACTTCATGAGCCAGTTCTTCAAGGAGATCAGCACCGTGTTCCCCGACGCCTACGTCCACCTGGGAGGGGACGAGGTGGACTTCAGCTGTTGGTGAGTGAGACTGAGTATACAATGCCAAAAAAAACTTCTCATCAGAGATTAGACAACAGTTCATATTTTGCTGCTCTTTTTCTTTTCTTTTTTTTTTTAATCGTCGTGCAGGAAGTCCAACCCGGACATTCAGAAGTTTATGGCTCAGCAAGGTTTCGGACAAGACTTCAGCAAACTGGAATCATTCTATATTCAAAAGTGTGTTGCTCATTTTATAATAAAGTGTTTTGCTTGTTTAACAGTAAACTGGTTATCAGAGATTGTCACATTCGTTAAGTTCCAATCCTTATTCAAATGACAAAGAATTTGATTTATTCTTTATTTTGTGCCTTTTTTTCGATCTCATAGACTCTTGAATATCGTCACCACGACCCAGAAGGGCTACATCATCTGGCAGGAGGTGTTTGACAATGGTGTTAAGGTAACTGAAGCCTTATTTACATGTTGGAGGTACTAATGATGGCCTTTCATATACTAACTGGTAGAGATGCACAGATCGATCGGCTATACATACACCGTATACAATCATGTTATCTGGTTCTCAGCTGATATGTATGAACACACAGTTGAATTTTCTACAAAAGAAAAGTTTTTAGAAGGAACAAATTGGAATTTAAAAAGAAATCGATGCAATTCTACAGACTAGACCAAGATTCTGGTTTGACTGATAAATACTTGATCATCATTTATAGGTCATTTGTGTTTTTTTTTTTTTTTGAGAAATAAGCTTCTTGTCAAGCTAAGCTAACAAGCTTCTTATGGTAGCTTCATATTTAGCATACAGACATGGGCGTGGCATCCATCCAATTATCGAACACTCAGCTGAAAAAGTGAATAAATGCATTTCCCAAAATGTCAAACTATTCCTTTTAACCAAAAACCAACAACCTCATGTATTATCTACCCTAAACACAGTAGCTTGGTCTGTAACTGTTTTCAGTTAAAGCCAGACACAGTAGTGCATGTGTGGATCGGCGGCGGGGCTAATGATGAGATGAGCAAGGTCACGGCAGCAGGCTACACCACCATCCTCTCTGCCCCGTGGTACCTAGATTACATTAGCTACGCACAGGACTGGCAGAAGTACTACAAGGTTGAGCCGCTCAGCTTCAACGGTCAGTTTTTTTTTGTGTTTTTTGTTGTTTTTTTTGCAAAGATTATTTCATTTGGACACGGGTCAATTGAGGCCAAAAAAAGAATTGTGGATTTTGTTCAACAGGCTTACGCTTGAAAACTGCACCGTTGTGACAAGGAGAGCGAGTCAGAGGCAGACATGAAGTGAATAACGGGGCAGGGGGTTGATGGTTTTGCATGTTGTTTCTGTCATTAGTTGATGTAGTTCACTGCTGTGGAGGAACAATCCTGGTGTATTTGAAACAATGACCTAATAAACTAATGAGTGAACAATGTGGCATGGTGAGAAGGTCCTGGGTTCAAATCCAACAGACGGGGACCAAGACGAGAGTGGACTGAACCTTTTTATTTTTTTTTCCAGACACTTAAAGATTATGTGACATCATGTTCTGCAAATAGTCTAAGCAGAAGTAAAATCCCAAGACACAAATGTCTTAAATGGACTTGAAATAACACACGGCTCTGACATTGTCGTCTTCGTCCCTCCACTCCGGTTGTCTTCTTCATCTTGCTGGTACTGATACTTTTATGTGTGTGTGCTGTGTAGCTGAAACCAGACACACTTATCCACGTTTGGAAAGGAAACAAGGAGCAATACCAGAGTGAGATGGCAAAAGTTACATCATCAGGGTTCCAGACCCTGCTGTCCACTCCCTGGTACCTGAACCGTATCTCCTACGGCCAGGACTGGCAGGGCCATTACAAGGCCGACCCACAGGATTTCAAGGGTTTGTGTCTGCATGATTGATTTAATTGGCAAGACTTCTACCCCCTGCCCGTTATGGCTGGTCATTTTCTGTTTATGCAACATTGCTTTTTCCCAGTATTATAATTACGGGTGTTACCTCACTCACGTAATTGTTTTATTGTTGGTCTGACTCATTTATTATTATGTATTGTTTGACTCTTGACACATATCTGAAATGTCATGAAGTTGTTTGTCACTCCTGTGCTAATATGTGTAAGCCTGTTGAATGAACAGAGGGAAAATATTTAAATATTTTGCTTTCAGAAAATCACTGATAAACGAAATAAAATACTTAATTTAATTACAATTATACTCTCTAGTCCAGTGGAGCTTTAGATTCCCTGGCTGTTGCTTGGGCTGCTTGTTCTCATTAAATATTACATTTCAAAACAGGAACTGCAGAACAAAAGAAGCTTGTGATTGGTGGAGAAGCCTGTTTGTGGGGGGAGTATGTGGACGCCACCAACCTGACACCCAGACTCTGGTATGTTGTTTTAGTAACGAAATATTTCCAGAAAATAAATGCATTGTGATCCATGACGTATAAACATTTCTTATCTCTTGTCTTCTGTTATTTCCAGGCCTCGTGCCAGTGCTGTGGCGGAGCGTCTGTGGAGCGCCATGGATGTGACGGACGTCAATGATGCCTTCAACAGACTGTCTGTGCACCGCTGTCGCATGGTGGCGTAAGTATAGTCTGTTTGTGCTATTCACATCTACGTCGGTCGCTATGGATTCAGGTGGGTCTCAATATGAATGCAGCACTCTAACTTAACAGCTGTACGGGGGACAGAAAAGTAATTACCAGGAACGATAACTAGGTATATGGAGGAATTCTGAGGTTAAACTTAATACATTTTAAGGCCCTTTCCATACATTGAAAGAACTTGTCGCCTCTTTGAGCTCTAACCTGTTAAATCAGCAACATAACTCACATTTGGCCTCATGCAAGAATATTTTCTTATCCTTATCTTAACTTCCCCTTCCTCTTCCAGATTCAGCAAACGCTACTAACTTCAGATAACTGATATGACCAGCATTAACATGATGAATGCTAACTGTGCGTTTATGAAAATTGTAAATTTGAATTTCCCGCCTCAATAATACTATATTGGCTACATATGCTGCCCTATATGTCCGCAAGTGTGAATGAAATAAAGAAGAAATTGTTCCATATGAAAATTGCTTTAAAAAAAACATCTCGCCAAAGCCAGGAGATTCAATGACTGAAACTGGTCTCTGCAAGGTGGACCCATCTGATTCCATAAGTACCAGTCTCTGCCTCATCATCTAACAGACACACTCCTGTTAAATGCTACTGATTTAATATAAATGTATTAATGATCTGAACTATCTTTTCCTATCTAAGGCGTGGGATCCCAGCTGAGCCACTGTTTTCCAGCTACTGTCCCCAAGAGTACAAAGGTATCTGAAAAGAACTGACAGGCCGGCCATGGGAACAGAAAAAGGAAAGGGAAGCGAATTCGTATACAATCAACCCAATACTTGTATTTTAAACTGAAAAATCAAATGCCAAATGCCTTTGTGGCAATGTCACTGTACTGTACTGTACTTATGCTCTTCGACGCATCATTCTTTACAAATCTGCTCCACACAACTCTTGATCTCATCTAATGTCATAAAGCTGTTGAATTTATGAATGCACTCTTTTTTTTATGAATGTTTGATTATAAATAAAATGTTGACATTTTATGTGCAAGTCTCTCGTTACAATTTATTTTCCATCCAGCTAAGAACATGGTTCACATTTTGTATTGTGCTCTTTCCTGCAGTGAGTATTCACACTAAACAGCATTTTACTGACATTTACTGCAAGTCCTGGAAAACTCTGTTGTGGTACGAGCCATGCCTCTGTCCCAGAAGGCCATTGGTCCCATTACTGAACAGCTTCACATGGATGAGATCACAGCAGACCAGCGATTCTTTTAAGGAGGGTGTTCTGGTCCTGCTGGTTCATGGCCTCATAGGTGTCCAGCGCCAGAGAGAAGGTGGCATTGCCAGATGTTATTGTTCGCAGGATGGTGGAATAGCCCTGTTGAAAGAAACGCGTGTGAATAGTAAACCATTGTCCGGGTGGCCAATTAAACCAAAAACTACAGACAAAATGTTCGAATTGTATGTCCTCTCACCATCATCTCAGCCAGGGGCACAGTTGCCAGCAGCACCTTGTCGTCGTGTCGACTCTGGATGTCTCGGACAGTCCCTCGTCTTTGGGCCAAGTCCCCCAACACAGAGCCAAGGCGGTCCTCCCCGACAGTCACCTCCAGGGACATCACTGGCTCCAGGACCTGACCTCCTGCCAGCCTCAGGGCCTACGTCCACAGAAACACAACTGCCTCTTATCTATTGATCATCTTGTACTTTTCAGTTATGATGCAGGAACCCATAAAGGTTTACCTTCAGCATGCACCGGGACACACAAGCAGACACCATGGCAGGAGATGTTCCTGGTTCCATGGTGACACTTTGGATCAATGTAGCTACACCCTGTAAAGGATATCCTAGCAATGGACCTGAAGGTGGAAGCAAGCATTGAAAATAATTTGCAGTAGGTCCTATTCATTCTTAAATAATACAACCAGGCAATACAAAAAGGGCAGAGGAGTTTGCAAGAGAAGTGAGTTTTGTTCAATGATACCTTGAAGATATGAGCTGTGTACTCCATTCTCCACTGCCTCCTTCATTTGTGGTGATAGCTGCCCCCCCAATTCCTCTGCGAAAGCTAATTCACATGAACCACCCGTAGCGGAGATGTGAAGAGGTGCGACGGCCAGCTTCGCTGTCACAACATGTCGTCTCTCCCCAACAGTACGGTCCAGCGTGTCTACATCATCATTTTGGTGGGAAAATTCGTACAGAAACCAAAATTGGATCAAGTACAGTATGTCGCTGACACAAAATATCTAATGCACCAATGAAGAAATCATTCTTCGTTGTACCTGTAGTAGAGACCTCGTGGAGAATAGACTCCCTGTAAGCCACCTGTAGCGGCCCGAGGTGAGTCTCAACGCCATACTCTCTTCTGATTCGATCGTGGACGATCTCGATGTGCAGCTCTCCCATCCCACACAAAATGGTCTGAGGATGGAGACAATTAGTTGACTTGTGGAAGCTGCTCCTACGAAACAAACTCCTGTTTAATACAATGAGGGCCTTACCTGGCCAGAGTCAGGGTCAACCCTGACTTTAAGACTGGGGTCTTCTCTCTGGAGGCAATTCAGTGCATTCTCAAGATCTTTCAGGGAAAAAATTATGTGTTAGTGACTACAAGCTTGCTGGAGCATGTGAAGCAAAACTATAATCACTGTCACTGACCAGCCTGTTTGGCCATGGTGGGCGGTTCTATGGTGCAGAAGAAGACGGGATCAGGGACCTCCACCCCTGAAAGGACCACGCTGGCATGTTCCCCTTGCCTCTTCCCTGACCCGCTGTCATTTTGGGCTCGGCGGGCTGCAGCTGCTGCTGAAGCCTTCGATAAGACGATAGTGTCCCCTGTGACTGTCTAATGTGGAAAACATAAATAACCTTTTTGATGGGAAAATCTTCAAAATAGCACATAGAGAATATCATGCGTGTATGATGCTCTACCTGCTTCAGCCCTACAGTCAGAGCGATGTTTCCCGCTGTCATGGAAGGGATTTCTACATGCTGATCAGCAAACGGCACCAGCAGCCTGCTCATCCTCTCACTACACACAACATGATGCAAAAAAAGTTTCGAAATATCATAAAGATTTTGGTCAAAATTGTAATGTATTGTAATCAAAGCTACGTACATGCTGTTCCTGTTGATGTTGTGGACCGCAGTTTGTGCTTTTAGAGTACCAGAGTAAATCCTGAGGAACACCAGAGGACCTCGCTGCTTGTCATGGAGAACCTTGAAGGCCAGGGCACACAAGTCATCCTTGTACCACCGCCTGTAGGATGATGAACAGAGCTTATTGTCTGACAACAGTCTTCATAGAAAAATATTCATGAAAGCATGGGAAATTCATTAAGGGACAATCCCAGCATGATTTTAGTGTTTGCTCAATTGTATCCATCTTCCATCCATTGAACATAAATGGTGACAGTCTACTTAGAGAAGAGATTTGTAAATCTGTTTTGCACATTTTCAGACCCATACAGTTTCCGTTGTTGCCTGAGCTACTTGCAGCTAGCTGCTGTATTTAGTTGTTTTCTGTATTTGTAGCACAGTGAGCTCTCAGGACCACCGTACATAAGCTTTTACAGTCATTTAAATAATGAATGCAAAGGAGATCATCAAGTGTCTTAATCTCCATCCACTGCTTCTTTTGATTCCTGTATTTTACCCTCTAAAATATAAAATCATATCCTGTAGTTAAGTTCCTCATAGCTGTGGATGTTTCAATATTTAAAAAAAGGAAAATGCACAAAAGCAATAAATAATATGATTCAAAAAACCATTGAAAAACAGTATTGGAATGCAGAACCTGGACATCAATCATGCTGGAATCGTCAGCTACGGTCTGAGTCAGTTATTCACTCACACCAGGTCATGGTGCCGTTCATTGGGGGCAGGCAGGTAGGCGGTGATGGCATCTAAAAGGGGCTGAACACCTTTGTTTCTCAAAGAGCTCCCACAGAGTACTGGGACGCCTTTACGGGCCAGAGTCACCCGCCGCACAGCCTCCTGTAGCTGGGGACACATTAGCACCGTTTACTGCTGAATGCACAAGTAACAGTGTCACTTTATAGGCTTGTATTGTGGTACAGTACAACACTTACTTTGATTGAGGAAACAGCATCAAACTTTTCACTAAAATCAGTCAGCAACAGTTCAGCAAATTCATCATCCAGATCAGCAACCTGTGATCGAAAACAGAAATATGAACCGGAGAAAGAAATCGGGAACATTTTAACATTTAGAACAGTAGACATTGTTGTAATTACTGCGACATGTACCTGCTCAATTAAAGCCGTCCTGGCCTCGTTCACCTCCTGCAGGAGTTCTGGCTCGTCCGACTGGTCGAGAGGTTTGCTTTCAAACACTCGTCCATCATCTCTCGTAGATCTTAGCTTCCATGTCAGCTTCTGGTTGGTTAACAAGTCAACCACACCTGAGAAGTTTTTGCCACAGCCGACAGGAATCTATGAAACAGAATGGCTCTCTGTGAGACATCTACATCACATGGTGACATAATCCAAACAGGTTTTTAGGTATTCTTTCTTTGTATAGCTTGTTTTTTGATTCAATCATTACATATATACAGTAATAAAATATACATTTTGACATAATATATATTACTGCAAATAGAAATAAAGCTTTTCTTTGACAAAAGTACATTCTTATGCTAATACTGTTGTACTTTTACTGAAGAAACATTTTGAATGCATGACTTTTTACACTGTGGTATTAGCACATTTACATAAGTTAAAAGATCTGAGCACTTCTGCCACCACTGCTTATGATCACAGTTTTACATAATAATCTAATAATTTCATTAAATAATTTTTTATTTTTCATTATAAATCACTGTCTTTGATGCCATGTTGCCTACCTGAAGGAGGACTGGGTTGGCTTTTAACTTGTGTCTTATGCTCTCAATGGAAAAACTTAGGCTGAAAGTAGAAAATGAAAGACAGTTTCTAGTTAAATAAAGTAACATTTTGAGAAATAAGAAAAAAGGTTTTGTATGGCCGAACTGTTTGGTCACTCACTTTGCTGCAGGCTTATCCATCTTATTCAGGAAACAAACACAGGGAACATGGTGCTTCTCTGCTTGTCTCCACACAGTCACAGTCTGAGCCTGTTGGCGTTTTCAAAGCAACAGAATCGACTGTGTTCAAAGAGCGCCCAATTACAGGACACGAAAAAAAAGAAGCAGTTTGAAAGCAGCGAGCTCACCTCAACCCCGGCAGAAGCATCAAACACTGCAACAGCCCCATCGAGAACACGAAGCGCCCGCTCTACCTCGAGAGTGAAGTCAACATGTCCTGTAAACACACACACAGTCACATGAGCGGCTGCTCCTTCTCATTTCCATGAGAATGTGATATTCTCCCGAGGATGTTATTTCCTACCTGGGGTGTCTATGAGGTTTATTCTATGAGTTTTCCAATCAAATGTGACCGCTGCCGACTGTATGGTGATGCCACGCTCCCTCTCTTGAGCCATAAAATCTGTGACTGTATCCCCATCGTCCACATCTGAAAGCAACAAAGTAGCAGCAATAAATTAAAGAGACAAAAACAAGCAGGTGATAAAGTCCACGGGTAATAAAGAATTCACTGTGTCCTCATCATTGTTTTTACCATCCTACTCACCTCCTAGTGCTCTCGTGTAGCCAGAGTAATAAAGCATCCTTTCTGTGGTGGTTGTCTTCCCTGCATCAATGTGGGCCATAATGCCAATGTTTCGGATTCTGCAGAAACAGTGCACGAGTTAACACGGAGCCCAGAGCTGAATCTAAACAGCATTTCAAAGAACTGACTGTATACTTCATTTACTTACTTGGATATATCAGGATTGGTCACAGCCTTCAGTGATTTGACATCATCTATGACAGTAAACATTAAGAACAATAACATTGTACATCTATAGCAGTAAACACTTTTACTGATGATATTTACATACTTTTTGAATGCATGCCTTTTACTTGTAGCGGAGTATTATCATAACATGCTATTAGCACTTGTACTTATATAAAGGATCTGAATACATTTTCTATTCATGAAAACAACGTACCTGGAAGAAAGCTGTAATGTCTATTTACATGACAGCTCACTCTACATCTGCAGCACTGGAGGCCAGCGGTTAATAAATACCTTCCCTGTGAATGAAAACGACCCTGTTAAGAAGTCAACATGATATTAAGATAATATTTCACGGTCAGCACTTGTCTTGGCAGAGTATATCTTACCCAAACCATCCTGCTTAATGCCCGACAGGCTCTGACACGCATCGTTAATGACTGCTTATCTTCCAAGCGTATTCTTCGGAATCAGTCTGAGCTTTGGACGAACCACGGTGGAGCAACATTGCAGTCAAAGAGGACAATGTCACACAATAACAATAAAAAAGAGGAAGACGTATGGCTATAACCAGTAGATAAATTCAAACTGTATCACAGTAAAGCATTAACGTGACCCACAAAACAACATAATCTATGCTATTAGGTGCTTAAATGTCATGCTTTCATAATGTACGACCCCAAAATACATCCCTAGAAACAAGCGTGTGGCGCTACCATTCCGGAAACGAAAACACGTCGGTTCCGTCTATATTAAAAGTTGTAAAAATGTTTAATATACGTATATAATGTTATGCATCAATTATGTATTACAACTCTATTTTTAAAAAATACTTAATTTGTCTTTAACACGGTTCAGTGTCAGTGTTTGTTAAGCGGATGCCGGTCATATTAAACTAACGGACAACCCGTTGCTTCAGGATGACGTACTTCCTCTAAATATCGGCTACGGGGATAACAACACCGAAACGACCCCAGCCCCAAGCAAAAACACCAAATACTCTGCGTCTGTACCAACTGCGGCGCATTCGCTGCGATACTTAACTACTTAAACACAAAATGGTAAGAAGATTTAAGTTTCAATTGCATTATATAACTTAAATCAGGCATTTTAACAGGTTAGCATGTTGTGCTAGCATTAGCTTTAGTTCACATGTGGCAGGGTGACGTGCTGCCCTGTGTTTATGGTGTTTATATTAAAACCTTTTGTCCTTCACTGACAAAAATGCTGTAGAAATAGTAGTTGTATGAGCACGAAAATGTGCCTACTTATTTACCATCCGTATGGTTAGCTTTATAAGTTGTATGTGTCTGAACGGAGTTTCTTACAACATCAAAGCCTTGAAGTAACTTTATGTTAACTTTCGTGTGAATATTCTTTACGTTTTATCCACTGTAGATGTCATTAATGTTGAATGATAGGTCGTAAGATTTGCATTTAATTATGAAATCTAAAGTGATTTGGTTTTGTCTAAAGTGATAATCTAGCTTAATTGTTTTTGTTCACGTTGTTGGCATGTGTTTCCACACCTATATAAACGACGAGTGGATAGCTTCAGGGCTGCAATCAACAATTATATTCATTATTGATCAATGTGCCAACATATCAAGTCAATAGCCCAATATCACAAATGTGCTTCAGGCGGCTTTATTTGTCTCAAAGACCAAAGTGACATCAACTTCTTGTGTGTCCAAGCCAAATGTCTTCCATTTACAATATTATAAAACAAAGTAAAGTATAAAATCGTCACACTTGATAAGCTGGAACCGGGAATTGAAGCATGCAAGATCAATCTAATAACAGCTTTTTACTTAACTGGAGACTGTAGATTTCTGCGCCACCCTTTGCATTTATTACAGTTCATAAGGAAGTTAAATTGACTTGGATGTTTGTTTTTCCTTTCGTAGCCCCAGAACGAGCACATTGAGTTGCACCGCAAGCGGCATGGCTACCGCCTGGACCACCATGAAAAGAAAAGGAAGAAGGAGAGCCGCGAGGCCCACGCGCGCTCCCACAAAGCCAGGAAGCTGATTGGGCTGAAGGCCAAACTGTACCACAAACAGAGACATTCAGAGAAGATCCAGATGAAGAAGACGTGAGTATACACAGGAAATCTGGGCTTGTCTTTACTAACAAACCATGAAAACTACTCCAAATGAACAGCTAAACAATTTTCACTTGTATCTTTGCAGCCTCAAAATGCACGAACAGAGGAAGACCAAGCAGAAGAATGATGAGAAGACCCCAGAGGGAGCCGTGCCAGCCTACCTGTTAGACAGAGAGGGACAGTCCCGCGCTAAGGTGCTGTCCAACATGATCAAACAGAAGAGGAAAGAGAAGGCTGTAAGTACCAGATCAAATATACTCATCACTTTTACGATGGTTCTATTCTATTGTAACGATATAGATGTGTGGAAATAACATAACTGGTTTCTAATCACAACTTTGTTCTGTTTTCCGAAGGGCAAATGGGAGGTTCCCCTGCCAAAAGTGCGTGCACAAGGAGAGATGGAAGTGCTTAAAGTCATCAAAACTGGAAAGAGACAAAAGAAAGCCTGGAAGAGAATGGTCACCAAAGTTTGCTTTGTCGGCGATGGCTTCACCCGTAAACCTCCCAAATATGAGCGTTTCATCAGACCCATGGTAAGATTGCAGTACAATTGAAATGTATTGTTTGTCACGTTAAAACACGGTACCCGTCTCAATGCTTCAGGCTTAATGTTGAATTAAGTACCTAACTCCCAAATGACCTCCCTCTCTTTATTCTACTTCAGGGTTTGCGTTTTAAGAAAGCTCACGTCACGCATCCAGAGCTGAAGGCCACGTTCTGCCTTCCCATCCTCGGAGTGAAGAAGAACCCCTCCTCCCCCCTCTACACCGCTCTAGGAGTCATCACAAAGGGAACAGTCGTAGAAGTCAATGTCAGCGAGCTGGGCCTGGTTACACAAGGAGGAAAGGTTATCTGGGGTGAGTGCTCATCTATGTGAATTCATAAATACGTTGGTCAGTGGACTTACATGCACTACAGTAATGTGATGGTGTTGTAACTGATGTTTCTTTTATTTCCCAGGTAAATACGCCCAGGTGACAAATAACCCAGAGAACGATGGCTGCATTAATGCAGTCCTGCTGGTATAAGACTCTTGACCTTTACACAGACGGTGCTTGGTAACTCTGAATTTACACAAATCTTGATTATGACAAGAAATGGGCTTCAAATCACAAGACTGACAGGAAGATCGCTGATGCTGCACCTGGCAGCACCACAGTTTTTGTGACGCAAGACGAAAACGGGGTGATTACTGTGTTTAAGTATGATAGAAATAAATTTTCATATGACACCAGATCATGTTTGTCCATTTTCATTTCTTGTGATGTACTCCATATTATAAGACAACAGTCAAGCTAGTTATTTGCCGCTAAAAAACATCACAGACCCTCGCTGATTACCTGATGGTTCAGAGATGTGTTTAAAAAAGGAAGGCTAAGAAAGGCAGGGCTTATTGTGAAGAGCGTAGGTTCAGCGATACTCAAAGTTCAGGTCGCAGTGAATATTTAAAAATATTGTGGGCTGATCTAAAGTAATACCTGGGCAGTTGTGAAATGCATACAATGTGAGCTATTGGGTAACATCACCAAGACAAAGGACAGCTCTAGTTGAGATGTTGGATTAAGTATTGACTTGATTAAACATTGTTTGCCTCATGCACTTCCTCTGTTGTATTCCCTCATATTTTCTGTCAATAAAATAACTATTTAACTACAAATTTGCTGAGACATTGGAAAAATGCCCAGCATATGATCATGCCTGTTTCAAGTAGATGTCTGACGAATTGGAAAGTGGAAACGCTGTACATCAGTATTCTATATACTGTAATAATCTTCCAGAACATTTCAAAAATACAGATAGAATATTGCGATGTTTCAAACTTGCGAGTTATTTTGTACTTTGCACAGAAGTGTTTCGCAAGCTATTTGGTTTATTACATAACTATTTGATTACTACAGAACTATTTACGTTTATCTGCATCATATTTAGTGAATGGGAGAGCCACGTCAGAACGACTCGTGTTCAAAGGGAAGAGTGAAGCATGTGGAATTAGAATAATTTGGTACTTTGCGTGAAGTACATACCAGCTTAGCTTCTTTTACAATCACAGTAAGATGTCTGATGTATTTCCTGCTATTAACATTCTAATAACTTCAAGTCTATACCTATAGATAGATTATACTCAACATTATTCATGGTTAAGCAAAAATGATCTCAAAGTCTGCAAACTGGTGTGAAACATTTCTACACTGAACGCACCACAGACGTTTTCATGATTGTCAAATGCAAGAAACTTGTGGAAAACATGGACAGAACACCTCAACCAAAACACATGATACCACACCAACTGTCAAGACTCTGCTTGAAGTACATTACATATCACTTCATTTGGGATAATGCTCTTGCACATACATTTAGCTGTTTGACTGAGAGAAGCTACATGAAACTGTCAAAGACCTCCAGTTTCATACCTCCACTTCTACTTCCTTATGCCGCGTTCACACCAAACGCGGCGCCGCCTTTGGTGTGAACGCACCATTACAACATGCAACTGCTCAGAATTGTTCTTTTTTTGTGCAATTCACTTTTTCCCCTGGATTGATATCTTTCTATGGTTCAAATTAAATAGTTTGACAGGTCAGATTGTCACCTGAGGAAGATGAAGATGGCTTTCCGATAAGAAACTCCATCCAGCTTGTCGTAGTAGTCCAGGTACGGCTTGATGCTGTGTAGCTGTTTCTTTAAATTGTGACCCTGTGGCTCTTCAGCCTGATGTGAAACATGCATCAGAAACAGTGACAGCAAGAAAAGTTCATGTTTTATTTGTGATTTTTTTTTTTGCCTGGTGTGTTTACAGCTGAGACGCTCGCTCGGGTTTGCTTTTCATTCACACTAACAATGTATTTCACAGTCCACCTAAAGCTCCTTCACTTGCAGGTGTACAAGCAATTGTACAGAAAACATGGAACATTTTTTTTGTTGTGGTTTCAAAACCTGACAGCAAACCATCAAGACTTTTGAGAACCAACAGAACATTTCCTTTCAAACTACGTATGACTTCCTCCTCTTTAAAAACTAAATATAGCTGGGTACTGTGCTTTCAAAGAAACATTTTAGCTGAGTTTTAAATCAAAAATAATTGGATACTCAACCACTGATATATATACAATATCATTAACATTTTGTTTTCTTAAATGTCTGCATTTTTTAAGAAGAAAAAAAGAAAAATCAAGTCTGGGCCCCGAGTTCCTGCACAGCGTCCGAATGCAGATACAGAGTCCCGTCACTGTGTAACTAAAATCATATCTGTAAATATTTCACTATGGACACATAAATATCAATTACAGTGCACATTACTCCTACATAACAGAATCCATTTGTAATGCATCATATAAATCTAATTAGACATTAAAAGTGTGTGGCTGCACTGCATAGAAAACATAGCTTGCTGATGTTCATTTTAATATGATACATAAACAGTTTTCTGTGTTCCGATAGTGACATCAAGGCCAGCGCTGACTGTCGATGAACTCAAGTGGACATAAGTGTAAAATAACTCAGTAGATCTTAAAAAAGAAATGGTGAAATTAAAAACGAATTAAGGCAGGTGTTTCCAGTAATCCATATATATGGAGTACACATTAAATAAAGAAAATGCACAACAGTGACATGCCATGGTTCTACTGACATCTTGTTGGTCATTAAGAAGCTCAGGAAACCAAAACCTCTTTTGAGACTCAAGCTGTTGCGCAACATGAAGTAGCCATCAAACCCCTTTAACACCTACAAAGGATAGCATTCCAGTCTTATTCATTCCATCCGCCTCCTGCATTCAGTGCAAACGATATGCAACATTGGAGAAGGCCCGATGAAGTCCTCCACTTGGCCACAGGGTCAAACAGAGAAACCACCACAGAGACCTCCTCAGAGTTCAGTCGGCCTGACTTCCTCTCTTTAGTCATTTGGCTGAGAGTTTTTTTCTTTTAAAAAAGTGCACATAGTGATCGAACGCAGCGTTCATCGGATGCCGACATTATGTGTAGTAGTCCAACTTGCTCGCTATCGTCTTGCAGCCTTTGACAGAGAACACTCTCTCACTTTTGGGGAAATAGACTACATCCCTGGCCACCTGGTCCGCCACTTTCTGTTCTGGCCGAAGTCCTCTGGCTTTCATCTCGGCCATGACACACTGGACGACGTGCCGGTCCTCCAGAGGCAGGAAGGGGACGAAGAAGTCCACCAGGTTCTTGTCGATCAAACTTGTGTGCCACAAGCCACCTACGGGAAGAGATTAACAGATCCTTTAGTCGGACAAGAATCAATCTATTTCATCAAATCTAGTTTCTGAACCATGACACCAAAGTATCCAGCAAAACAAGGAGGCATTCCTTTATTTTATACTCACTTCTCTTGTTGTTGAACACAGATAGAGACAGCACCGTTTCCAGATCTTTTAGCTCGAGCTCTTCTCGATCTCGTCCTGCTTTCCAGAAATCTAGCGCCGTCTCGATGATGCCCTCCCCTCCGGCATTGCTAGGAGGAAGATTAGAAACAGGGAACATATTACAATTTGCCTCTGATTGCAGCAGCAAAGGACTGTAGTTCTTTGTCCTCACCAAGTGAATCTCAGAAACATTGAAACGTTTAAACACAAAAGTGTTTCTTCATGTCACTGCTCTGTTGAGTTTTTAGATCATAGAAATACTAGCTTTCAGCCCCAACGCACCAAACTGGAACCAAATACATCTCAAAGGCTGCATTCAGGTGCAAAACGTTTATGCATTGAACGCACCGCAGATGTTTCCATTGTTCGCAAACAGCCTGAAAGACATCGTCAAAACGTCTCCTCGATAAGGGAATATAATACCACACCCATTGTCAACATTCTGCGAAAAATTACATTTAATATCACTAATTTTAGGATGTTTACACACATACATTTTGCTGTTTAACTGAGAGAAACTTAAGAAAACTGTTTCATACCTACACTTCTCATGTTGTTTTTCTTTCAGTACTTGCTATTAATATGGATCTATAAACAGACATGTGATACACTTCTGTTCCCTGGATTGATATCTTTCTATGGTTCAAATTAAATAGTTTGACAGGTCAGATTGTCACCTGAGGAAGATGAAGATGGCTTTCCGATAAGAAACTCCATCCAGCCTGTCGTAGTAGTCCAGGTACGGCTTGATGCTGTCAATCAAGCCAGGATGCATCTTGTCCATCTCATCAAAGATGAACATGGATCGTGCACAGTTGGAGACGTTGCCTCTGATCCACTGCTGTAGCTGAGTCTGAGGAGAAACAGCAGCATATTCATATAGAAGGCCGAATATAACAATGTCACTGTGGTTCAATTTAGAGTAACTGGATTCATCATCACACCTTGTAGGTATCAAAATGACTCAAATGTGGGAAGTGGAGTTCAGATGTGAAGATGTGAACGAAGCTGCTGTCCATTCCCTCTTTGTAAACATTGTCAGCGATCATCTGACTGACAAAGTTCTTCCCGGTGCCGGTCCATCCGTGCAGAGAGAGCACCAGGGGCTTCTTCGGGTTCTCGTTGCTCATGAATCCGGTCACAGCTTTCAGGATGATGCGTGACGCAATGTGCTGTCCGAACAGTTTGCTCTCCAGGTCAACCTCGAGACCTAGAGAGGGTACAGCACAAAGGCAACAAGGATTAGTGGCTGTGGACGAACTATGAGTTCCCTGAGAAAACCTCTCATTGTTCTGCAGCAGGGTCTGACAGTCCACCCCGCGCAGTCCTGGCTCCGGTTCCCCCGAGCCTCCCTTCCCCTCCAGCACCGTGGTGTTGTTGTTGACAAGCACTGAGAATAACTAAGAAGTAAAGGCCAATCTTCTCCTTGATGGTCTTGTTTGCTTAAGTAGGTCATATAGAGGCATCTTTATTAAATTGAGACCAGTTAAAAGTTCCTCACATTAACTTTAAATAAAGTACCTCGAAATTGTACTTGACTAAATACAGTACTTGAGTATATGTACTCCACCAATGGATGGAGGTGGCTGTTGTCTCAAAGGCCATTTCACACTTTGTTTGTTGTTGAAAGGAAATGTCAAAATATTTTACTCAACCGTTTAGGTTTCCGTTTTAACGGCGAAAACCGCTTCGAGCCATGACACTTTCACTGTCGTAAATGTAAATAATTAACGTTGCAGGTGTGGTTCCCTTTACCAAGTCGCGTTAAAACAAACTATATACGGAGTAATCGAACGTGCTGCACATTCTCACCTGTTGCATTGAAGTCGATCCATTTCGAATCACAACTTTCGTGTAAATAATTGTAGATCGTCCGCCCCAAAGTACCGAGACCGAGACCGACAACCATTGTTGTTGTGAACGGCTCAAACGTGTGTACGAGCACACCGGCTGACAAAAAAACATGGAGCAACAAATATAACCGTGCCGCGTTCATCGTCGAAATCAGCTAATTCCTGGAGTGGTTGTGGTTTGTTAAAACGACCATAACACCACCACCACGGGACAACCTGCGCTAGACCAGCTAGTTAGCTTCTTTTACAACCGGGAACTTCCGTACACGTCACAAACACGCGACAAACTCTGCTCAACACAAGATACAAAATGTTTGACAAGTTTGAATGGATAATAAAATGAGACAAAAGTATGACAATTGACTTTATACAAGTTTATACAATGTATGTAACCTACTTGTTTAGCTAACTTGCGATGTAAGAGATTTGGCGACCGTTAAACCCACTAACTGACATTAACGGTTAACGCTTAACGCTAGCTAACTTAACATCAACAAAGAGGGCATCACAAAATGTGGCAAATGTGTAATATGGATAACCACGCGTTTACCTGTCCTGTTAAAGGAAATCCACTCGGGTCGACAGCACTCGTGGAAATAGTAGAAAATGTTCTGGTAGCTGGCTAAAAACCCGGTCAGAGCCGCAGCCATTCCCACCGCTATGCTGGTGCTAATGGGCTCGATCGCCTCCGTTGAGCCGCCGGAGCAGACAAGCATCCACAGCAGGAGGACGTGTCTCGTCCTCGGATTCATTTCAATGGAATCTCCGCTTCATCAAACTTTAAGTCAGGCAAAAAGAAGAAGAAAAAGAAGGCAGTGTGACAAAATGTTTGCCAAAGCGGACTCTGAGTCAACACAGTACAGACTGTTGGCAGTTGGAGGCGCTGTGGTTGCCAAGCACACAAGGAGCCGACGTGACGTCAGACTCCAAAGGTGACGTTCACCTGAGAATAAATTAAGGCCCACTCGTTTTTTTTTTATTTTACTGTTTTTTATTGTCGTACATTATCCAAGATTTCCCTCAAGCTCTTTTTCTGCCACATAAAAATGTTAAAAAAAAATGTTTAATTAAGGGTGCTGTGTATGAACGAATGTCATATAGGAATTGTAATAGTGCAGAAAAATATTGGGTTATGTGGGGAAGGAATATTGCTCTTATAAGTGCTTATTACAAGTTTAAAAGTTATTTATTTGCATAGGCCATAATACTGAAAAAAATGTGCCCATGGAACTTCTAGCAGGTCAACCCGACCATGTCTCCAGCAACCACAGGCTTGAGTAACCCTGCTGCCTACCCAGTGCCTGTTAATTCAAAGATAGTGCACAAATCACATGGAGAAGATGTAACCTATTACTACTTAATGGTATCATACTTTTCCCCTTCTGTGAAGAAAGGCTTTTAAAAAAGTGATGTGAATATTATCAAAATCACACCTGCCAGTAGAGGGCAGTTGCACACTACAAAGAGGAGTTTGCATGTGGGCCAAATAAATTATCAAACTATACTTAAAGTACCAAAAGTATTCATATAGCAGAATAGCCCATTACAGAATGATATGATATTATTGGATTATAGCACATCAGTTTCCTTTTGCAGCTACATGTAGTGGAGTATAATAAGGTACAATATTTGCTAGTGGAGGTATGAAGTAAAGTACAAATACGTTAAATGTGTACTTAGTGCGGTACTTAGGTACTAAAGCTGATGTAAATTAGAAGTTTTGAAGATTTTTGGTTACATAGATATTTATCTACCTGGATTTGTAACTTATTGTAACTTACTTTTATCCGAGAGTTTTGTATTTGCACTCTTTGTATTTGCACTCTTCCCACGTTGCATTGCTGCACAGCAATTTCCCTCAGGATGAATTAAGTTTTATGTTATCTTAACTTTTATTTTATACATTTTATGTAGCATATTCATCCTGAGGGGGACTTGAATGACCTGTTTTAGATTTTGTATATAGATAGGATACATGTTAGAATAAGGGCCTTTCTAAACCATATTTGAAATGTCCCTTACCGAAATAAACTAAATGAATAATAAGATGTATAAAATAAAACTTTTCACTTGTATTTAAAGATTTGTGGTGTGGTTTGGTGGCAACCGGCTTGCACAGCTACATTTTTTATGATGCTGTGATTTAAAGCAACCAACATGCATATGAATACAGATCATTTTGCACAAGCATCATAACAATATCTAAATTGGAACCAGGATATAGTTAACAACCATTTAGAAGGGTGAAAGAAATGGTTGAATAACAACAGGAAGCTGTTCCCAAAGGAAAAGGAGCTGCAATAATAAAAGCACCTCCCCTCTCTTATCTTTGTCCCTCTCTGCTCCGGACTTATCAAGACTGTACCACCCACACTTACATTGTCCTCCTCAAGCTTCTATCAATATAACAACATTTGGAAAGCAATGCATATACCTTTGGATCAGTTTTGGAGGAAGAATGCATCCAAAGAGACAAATATGAAGCCACTTGACACTGAGTGGGTTGAGTAAGGTTGAGTTAGCCCAATTCTCATAGTAGAGTATGGGGCAGGTTTAATTTGAAGATAAAAGAGCTCTGGAGAAAGTAAACATGTCACACTCTGTCACTGAACCAGAGGTTTTAAATCCACTCAGAGCAAAGGGGAATAATGTGTTGCAGCTTTGACATTTCTAATTCAGTACTGGCCAACAGTCACTCTTGACCCACTTTATATATGGGGAGTTTGTCCTCTATAGCCTGGGCTAGGTCAGGAACTGCTGCTGCGGCCTTTAAAGCCTATTGCGGGCTTATTATATGCAATATCGGGTCATAAATACCACAATCTTGACAGGCCATGACTTGATATATTTGAAATGGCTGACATTATTTTGACAATATGAGGTAATGCACTCTTTTTGTTCTGAGTCATACGGTCATCATCTCTGGGAACCTTTTTATTCCATAATTGTGTTTTTACTCTCCGGATCAGGCTCGTCAATAAGAGAGCATATAGTTTATCGGTACCAAATGTTTCCTCCAGTAACTCACCCTCTTTGCAGCCTCTGTAGCCTCTGGCTCTGCTGGGTTTTGGCACACTTTGAGGATAGCATGTGGGTGGTGACACAGTGTAACCAAGAACAGGTTTGAAGCTAATCTTCCAATAAAAAAACTACATAGGCAAAATAAAATGTCTATAAAGAGATAGACTAGCAATGAGAGGGCAGCCTTGTTATGGGAAACATTTCAAAGGGAAAAGTTCAACTCAAAATCAAAAATATATGTTCGTTGTCTGACCTGTTGTACTAATTTTCAATCTAGATAGTTTTGGTGATATCGACCATAAAAAAGCTCCTACATGAAGAGTTTTTCAATGTGTTTTTTTGGCACTTTCAGCATCATAAGCTCAGTGCACATAGTCCCCGTATATCGAGAGAAGGCAGACATCTCATCGCCGGAATCTCCAAAACTATACAGGCAACTCACACCAAAACAATCTAGATTGATAAATAGCACTCAAGGGAAGAGGGATAATATGTAGGTGTAAAGTAGGTAGGTGAAGTAAAGAGCAGTGATAAATTTGAAGCAGGCTTTATATACTTTATTTTACATCTCCCACCATAGCACTCTGACTTCCAGCCTTCGCGGCACTAACTCCTGATCAGGATGGTGGTCATTAATCTGCCAACACAGACTGTCTCAGGAGGCACAAGGCAAACAAAGGACCTTCGTTTTCTGCTGCTGCTGGTGTTTTTCCTTCCTCTCATCCAGCCTGTCATTGTGGCCGCGTGTCCTTCCTGGTGTGTGTGGACGGGGTCAGATGGTTTTCCATGTGTTCCAGGATCAGGGCTCTTCCTGGAGTTGCTCAGGATGGCTCTTCGGGGAGGGGGAAAAGGCCCAGCGAGGGGACCGTGACTCCTGACGAAGCCCAGACTCCCTCGTGGGCCGAGATAACTCTGAGGGAAAGGAGGGATTTGAGCTTGATAATGCTGTGAGAGCTGTGAAAAAAAGTGCAAAAAAAGCTTGAAAGCAGCCCTACGCCTGTGTTATCTGTTAGCATCTGCACAAGCACTTTTGGAAAACAAAGTTCTCAAATTTCTTTTTGTTTTCCAAGAAATTCACTGAGCGACAAACTTGAATGAGATTCTATTCCTTTCATGACTTTAGGCTAGAACTGTATATTCATTTATTAATCACCAACATTTTAAGTGAGCATCAAGGCTCATTCTTGACAAAAATGTTGAACTCAAAGTTCACTTCTTCAGCTATACCCAACGCTTTCATTTAAATCCCCACAGCTGCTCACTGAAGAAGGCCATAAACCTTCATTTTGAAATAATGAAGATTATTAAAACTGATGTGAGACTATAAATTGTCCTAAGTGTGTTTGATGTGGATGAGAATCCTCTCTTGTTCGTACACATATCGCATATCAGTGTTGCAACATTGTATGAGAAATATGTTTAGTCTGACACTCAAATTATATTAAAATACGTGATTTGAAAGTCGGAACTGCTTTGGAAGAAATGTGAACCGGCTGCTCAGCTGAAAGAGTACTCCAGACATTTAGCATCATATTTCAGTAAAGTTAGGTTAAAGTTCAAGGATTTGCAAGAGGCAGATTTAAGAGTCTGTAGCATGTGAGGCTGTACTTAAGTAAAGCAGCTCTTTGAGCTAAATGCGAAGGTCTGCGTGCTAACATTCTGATGTTTAGCAGGAATAATGTTTGTTTCTCGACACCATGAATGTTGGGACCAAAAATCACGGCAATCCATCCAGTAGCGTAGTTGTTAAGATATTTCAGTCAGAACCAAACCATTGCCACGATTCCCATCTCTAGAGCCAACAAAGAATGGTGAGAATAGATGTATTTACAGGGATGAAAGTTAATTGTGAAAATGTATTGTGACATAGCACAAGCTGTAAGTGTAGTCTCTTAGGTTTGTTGTTTTCTAAAAAAGATGAGTGTATACAGTGTAATGCAACAGGCATTCCCCCCACTAACTCTAGGTCCTGACATGTCTGGGCATCTACTCAATGACGATCAAGTGGGAAAGAATAACTGAGTAAAAATGTCTATTCACTGTGGATGTTGGAAAAAGATTTGACGACTTAGACGGAGCAAAATATTTCGTTTGTGTTAAGTTGTTTAACTCTTCTGTTACCAGGTGGGAAACTCGTATCTTTGAGCCTGAGTGGAGGTCTTTTATTCCCACTCATTTCTCCAGAGTTGGTTCATTCACTGGTTAAAGAATGGGAGAAGGAACTTGTGGAGGAGTTGGAGCTTTAAAGGGGGGAAACAGAGGGGCCAGGTCAACCTCTAATCTCATTATGAACATAGGGCACTGGCACCACACACTGACCCCCACTCCCCTTCTGTTCACCTCACCTAACCCTAGCCTTAACCCCCCACCCTGTTGCATCTCACACTGGCAACGTCAAGAATCAAACCAGGGCCAAAGAGCATTCCTGTGAAGTCAACAATGAGAGAGATCAGGCGATCGGAGACTTCACTGGTAAGAGAGATTAGATAGCAATGAGTGTTGTGTGTTTAAAAATAGAAAACACAGAAGTGTGCAGTACAGTTACTCGTTTGTATTTGAATTGTTATACCACTTACATCCACCAGGACGGGCTGTGCTTTTTACAGTGCACATGGAATTGCAAAAAATGACTTTTGGAAAGTGCAGAACACACAAATAACTGAATTACAGTAAATACAACCACTGAGGTTATGGAAATTACAATGAAAAAAAAGTAGACACAATACTTGGGCTACCAAAAATACTGAATCATGTACAGTGGTTACTTAGATAGCTTCTTTTAAATACTTCATTTTCTAAAGAAATGAGACTGTGGTCTGAAAATACATTTTTCTGTCAGCGCCTCACTGTTAATTTTCCATCCAAAATGCATCAGATCATGTTGCACTTTGAGTGTTATGTGATGCTATTAAGTGCAACAACTCACTGGTAATCTTTCTGTGGCTCTCATTGACACGCATGTTGGCACCAACAAATCATGTAGCGTAGTCACTGTTCATCTTTCTTTCGCTTTGACATTGTTTTTACTTTTCAGATTAAGGTTTATAAATGCATTAAAGAGTTCCAGTCCTGCTTCACATCCAGGTAACCGTCTCCTCCACTGTCCTCTGGCCTTCATCACAGAGACAGAGACCAGGGGAGCAGGAGGTTAGCAGGCCTGAGCCTTTCATGGGTTTGTGTGTTGTCTACTGTGGTGGTAGGTACGGTACGGGTTTACTCAAGGTACTCCGGCTCACCCACATCCAGTGCACACAAACATCGAATAACTGATCCAATGAAATGGAAAAAAAAAATCAGCTCATCTCCCTTATCTTTTGCTGCATCTGTAAATATTCAACTCAGACTGAAGTTCTGCTGATTCAGTGACTTTCACATTTGTATAGAGTCCAAAAAGTCATAAGAAAACACTGCGTTCTATTGCAACAGTGTTTTTCTTTCATATGAAAACTACTTGCATCAGCATTAATGTGGCTTTATTTTTCGAAAGTCACTCTAACAATAACATAAATGATAAATCATGATAAAATTCAGAGTTTCATACACCAGTTTCGACATATTAAATCTACATTCACATATTTCTCAGTGTCAGTGTGCACCATTTCACCGAGTCTCCTGTTCGCAGTGAGCACCTTAATGTTCTGCTTGACAGGTAGAAGACATTTTGAGTTACTGTATCTTATTTAAAAAATGTGTTGACTTTAACTAATCCCAAATAAACTTTCTCTGCCACTTGGTTATGCTAAAATAAATCCACTAGATGTCACTGTGTCTTTAAAACATGCCTTTTCTGTCCGCCTCTCTACAGGAAGTTAGCAACAAAGAAGTCACGTGAGAACTCTTGTTTGGTGTAATGTTTAGGTATGAATGAGGTAGGACGTCTCACAGATTTAAAGGCTGAACAGAATTGTGTAACATCCAATGAGGGGCAAATTATTTTCTAAAAAACATGCTCTACAAGATATTATAATTAATAATTAATTCGAGGATGTCACGGCTGTGATTTTATTTGTGCTTTATGACATTTTAGATTGTTTTACTCTCTATTTGTTGCGTTCAGTTTTTGGCTTTTAGTTAATTTCATTCCCTTTGTGTATTAAACGTGTTGTGTATTTATTGTAAAACACTCTGTAACAGTGTTTTGAAAGGTGCTATATAAATAAAGTTTATCATTTGCTATTGTCATAAAAATGCTATTACATGCTTCTTGTCTGTCGTCTGAAATGGATGGTGGTCACTGAGGGGTCTTGTTTTGGTTATCAATGGATCCTCACTAAAGGGTAGACCCATTAACTCATCTAAGATGTAGCACAAATCACCCAAAACACAGATGAAGATCCGTCTTCACCCGGAGAATTCAAATCAACTGTGTGTGTGTTTATTAAATCACACATAGACAGAGTGGACTGCAGAGAAACCTCTGTGGACGACGGCCCAGGAGAGCGAAGGAATCCATCAAACAGGCCCTGACACGGTGCGGAGAGGAAGGAAGAGTCCATTTGACACAGTTAACCTGGAACACCTGCTCTCAGATCTGTACTGTACTACCAGCATGGAAAGTGATCGAAAAACAGCGTGTTCAAATGAGTGAGATGTGTTTTCTGCTGGCTGCCAAACAAATGTCAAGGCAACGCTCGTCCTCCAAGCCGAATGCTCCACAGCGAACACAGATATCCCAGTATGCAACAGGACAATACAGAGCAACAAAGGGCTAATTTGTGCTCTACCTAAAGACATAGACAGAGAGAGAGAATAAATGTTGTACTACAGTACAATGCAGGCCGTCATCCGACAAACACGCTGTTCCTATTGTGTGAGGAGCCTCTGCAGTCCACAATGTAAACATCCCCTCAGTACCCCATCACGGCTATATTCAGACCCCGAGCGGGAAGTGATTTCATATCCAACATCCGCCGCAGCCTTCCTCTCTCAGGTGGTGAACGATCCCCGCAGCCGACCTCCCAGACCAAGGGAGGGGGAGGGGACGATGGCAAGCAGGCAGGGTCGGGTGCAAAGAGGGCCTTGACAATGTGATTGAATGGTACCTCATCATATTGGTATTCGCAGCTCTTTCCTCCAGATTCATTTTTTTAGTCTCTGAAAACATGTGTATGTGTGACCTGTGACACAATCCGGATCCACAGGGTGTTATTGCAGCAACATTTGTTTTCTGTTTCTACTGTGTAACATTTTCCACTTTTACTTCAATTTAAAGCAGCTATACTCAATATGTTTTTATAACAGTACATCATGTTAACGTGAAAACAATGTGGTAAAAGGTTGCTCGCAATGATTAACCTACAGAGAATTATCACCTGAATCTGCAGTTTTGTTGTAACAGTATGAATAATCGAAATGTTTCTTGGCGTTAGAGTCATTTTAGAATATTAACCTTGAATCAGCCAACAGAATATCCACTGTGGACCTGTCCTGTTGGCAGACACATTCAGCTGCACTGATTGTAGTAGAAGTATGAAGTCGAGCTGAGGAACCCGCAGGGAGCTACGATGGTGAAGAAAAAGGACCGACATGCTTGGCTGACAGTTGTAGAAACCTTACGGTGGGAGCTATAAGGTTCAAGCTGGGCCAAAGCCAGAACACATTAATCGTGCTTTATTAAAACATACTCACCCACACAGACGACCGTGTAACACTCGGTCACACTGAGGTCTGCTCACACACTTTTGTGCATGATTTCTAACCTTTATTTTGAAAAAACCAAACGTCCACTTTTCTCAGTACAACAACACTGTTGGGACAAAAATGTGTTTGTGGAAGAAAATGAATCACTCTTCCGCTTCCAGGTTGAGAGCCAAGCTCCAAGACAAGCCTTCAGTCGGTGTGAGCTCATCAATCAGCAAAGGCGCTGAAGCTGAACAGTGGTTATTTATTGTTTTAAAAGGCCTGAAAACATGATAAATGTGACTTAAGATCCATGGGATGTGACCACAATGTAGAAAAAAAAAAGCATATAGAACTTGATTAATAGCTAGTTTTATGACTACATGGCAAGGAAATATATAAGAGTTTATTAATGTGTTTAATTTCTTTAAATGGCTCTAGTCTGTGAGGCGCCGTACGGTCACATGACCAAATTCTACAAACCAAACAAAAACTGCAAAGTGGGTTTCAAAGTGACAGCTGAGACAAAAAGACTGTTCATTTTTTTTTGGGGGGGGGGGTTTATGAACAAAGGGGGAGGGGAAAGGCAGGGGAAGCCAAACACACCTGTGGGAACTTTGAAGGTAACTGGCCCTTTCAGTCTTGTTTGTTTGTTTTCAGTCTTGTTTGCTTGTGTGTGTGTGTGTGTGTGTGTGTGTGTGTGTGTGTGTGTGTGTGTGAGAGTGACCTTCTGGTCTAAAAGCTAAATAAACACACACTGAATTGGGGTCATGGATCCTTCGAACAGGTGCACTGAATGAGCAGAGATGAGACTGCTGTTAAAAAGTAACCACGAAAATGTCACAGAAACAAGTTACAACTCAATGAAACCAGGTAATCAGTACGCGTGATGAAGACGAGTAACTTCTATGATTGGGAATGAAGACGAACTACGACTGGATCAGATGCGGGAGTGAACTATCTACCATGTGTGAATCCCTGCTGTGAGAGGGGGCTTGGGAACAACCTGTCACAGACAGAGATGTGAAGGATGATATGAGGGGAAGCCAAAATAAATGAAAGGATGAAGCAACAGCAGGTGGGGGGGCGAGAAAACAAACAAACACAGGGCTTGTTTTACACCCACCTGCTCCACAGGCTGTCCTTCATCATCTACCGACAGAACAGGCCAGAGGGACTCTTGGGGGGGGGGGGGAAGGTGGGGGGGGGCAATGTCGAGACAAGTCTGGGCCAGACTGAAATATCTCGACACATATTGGATGAATTGTACAGACATCAATGATCCACAGAGGAGGAATCCTACCGACTGTACTGATCCCGGATTTCTTCCTCCATAGCGCCACCGTGAGGTTGACAATTTGTGGTTTTGAGTGAAATATCTCAGCAACGGTTGGACGGATTGCCATGAAATTTGATTCACACATTCACGTTCCAGACAGGATGAACTCTAAATCACTTTCGGTGGTTCCTTAACGAAACCCCTTAGTCCCCGAGTGGCCAAGAGAATCGGTTAGTGCAGGTTAAAGTTAACGTATCAATGAATAAAGCACAGTATTGAAATAACTTGCATGTGGTAAATGTTACTTCAATCAATTTACACAAGTATTATGAGTGTAAAACAAAACCTAATGCTTTAATAATAATATAATATCCACATTTATTTGTCTTAATGCCTTGTTTTGAATTCCCTTGCAGCTGGAATGTGCTGTAGCTTTCAAACAAATGAACTTGGGTGACAAATACAACATTCAGCTCTGAATGGAGGTAAAATAGAGGTACAAAGGTGCATAAGTACGAGTAAATGTTACAACAAGTACCAGAACCAAAGAGCATTTTCATGCCGTCCGCTCAGGTGGACAAACTGTCTCAGGCAGATAAGTAGTAACTCTCAGCACACACACACACACACACAACACATCACCCTCCCACTAAAAGCTGTGAAGTGACACTGAGGGACTCGATAGCTCAGCTGTGAGATAACACTTAATTAACTTCATGTTTCTTGACAAAGATGGAGCGCGAGAGGTTGCTTAAGCCATCTGCAACCTTTATACCTCGCAACTCTGGGAATCCTTTTCATTTGTCACTCGCTTTCACTCTCCCTCCTTTGCTCTTTGACCCCCTATTCTCACACACACACACACACACACACACACACACACGGAGATAATAAATGCTGTTACAGAGAGAAGGAGTGAATGCGACTGATAAGAGGTGCTCGTGAGGCCGGTGATCGGTGGTCAAACACCATCTGTACCAGTGTGAGTCTGGACGTTTGTGCTGCTGTTTAAACTCACCACCCCTCCCCCTCACTGCTATGATTAACTGCCACCCACACCGTGTCCACACCAATACCAACACAAATGAGAAATTCTGCATTAAACCTTTGACTGATGCAAATCCGTATTATTAGCATCAGTATTAACAAATAAGTTTTACTTAATAAAAGTGCAAAGTATTAGCATCAGAATATCCTTAAAGGGCACATATGAAACACTCACTCTTTCAGTGCTTTTGCACATACTGTACATTTGTGTATCAGGAGCGTCTACCAACCCTCAACCTGTGAAATAAGACGACCCAGTCAGTTTTTTTGTGGGCCGCCTGGATCAGAAAACATTTGATTCAACAAGCCATACAGATGCGGCTCCCCTTTCTATGTCACATGCAGGTTTCATTAAAATATATACCGCCCACGACCTGAGTATCTCCACCCACGGCTTGAAAACCATCTTTGCAAAAGTGCACTGTACTTTTCTGCCAATCAGAGCAGGCTGGGCTTTTTTTCAGGAGAGGGGCTTAAAGAGACAGACGCTGAAACGGAGGATTGAAGACAGATATACTTATTGTGCAGAATTTGGCCAATTTCCGAATAATATTTATTGATTTATCTGTCTGATAGTTTGAGCAAATATGACCAAAAGTTGTTTCTATTAAAGTTACCGACTGTACCTTTAAGTACAGCACTTGAGTAAATGCACTTAGTCACTTCCCACCACTGGTAGAGTGGACAAGGAAATGGTTTAGTTCAGTGCGGTTAGCAATCAGCCCGAGCAGCAGCTCTGTGACGGCGACATCCAAAATCATGTTAGGCCCCCTTTGTGCCCGGTAGCCTCTGTTGGCGCCTTTTCATGTGAGCCGGTTCATTTTTCAAGCTGATAAATCCCTGAACACAGACTGACAGGCTCTCTAGAAAGACGGATGGGCCTGCAGAGACTTGTTAAAAGGGGGGAACCTCACCCGCGCTCCTTTGGCCAGGAGTAGGCGGGGGTAGTCGCTCTGGAGGTCACATTAGCGGCCTTTAAATCTTACCACCAGTCAAAAAGCGCAAAACATGCATTCATATAGTTTCTGGGAGGAGAAACCTGAACTCATATTAATACGTGTGCATACCTGATTGAACTGAGGTTTTGTTTTCCCTGTTTGGGATGTCAGCACTTCATTGCGCTTTTCATTGAGGGTTTTGCTGCTTGGGAGATGTGTTGTTCAGTGTATACGTTACATGCTGGGAAACAGTGCAGATGGTGCCAATGACAGAGACCCAAGAGAGGATGATGAGGAGGTGAGAGGCGAGACAAGAAACACGAATATCTGTATCCGTGGAGCAGGAAAACCCAGTCGTCAGACTTGTTCTGTGTCCTTGAATGCAACCAAATCCAGACCCGCAGTGTGTCGGAGGAAGAACTGAATTTGTTTTTCTTGAGTTCTTTTTTAAAAATAAACTGGCGGACGGGTTGACCAGCATGTCCATGTACCTCATGCGGTGAAATGTAGACATAGTGCAGTCCACATCACCTCTCTTTCACTACACATACACAATCCTACGTGGAGAAGTTTCCCCACTGCAGAAATCACAACAGATGGTCTCTATTTTACACCTTTTCACTGTTAGTCGAACAGCTACAGATCAGCAGGCCATGTCACTGCCCAAACAGACCACCCTCTCTGCTGAACTGCTCTCCTACATACTAGATTTCTAATTCCACTGCCGCTGCACAGGGTTGGTTTTGTACCGCTTTTATTCTCGTCTCAGTCCACCCTTCCCTCCTGTCCATCTCCTCATCTATCAGCCCGCACTCGGCTCATATATTATTGCAGCGTTAACGGAGGGAAGCACCCGTCAACCGGAAGTTCTGCTTCTGGAGATTGAGCGAGTAACTAAATGGCGCTTCCTGTCTCCCACCCCTTAATCCCCGTCTAATGTTGCCTAAAGAACCATTACATCAACATTAAAAGTCACGTGCTACAGCCTTGCTAAATGATTTCAGTCAATTTAAACTGCAGATTGAAGAGGGAATGCTTATACAACCTACAATGAAAAACTATCGTGTCATTCATGCTGTAGCAAATGTATGATAGAGTCAACCAACTGTACCTGTACAGTGGCTGGGATGGAAGAAATACTGATAACTTAGGTTTGCATATTTTACAAAAAGAAGTTGTCTGCATGATGAACATTTGTCACATTCAAATGAATCGTGACGAAGTAAACAGCCGAGGGGAAAGTACAGACTTTGCAAACAGCGAACCCAACGTGAGACAAAATGTCTTCGGCTCGCTGCCGTTGCCCACCACAGTCCCTGCGGCAGAATGCCAAATGAATCAGAGGTCGTAGGTCACAGCAGGTTTGCATTGAATCAAGCGCAAAATACACCCCGACACATGTTACAGATGTATCCTCCACTTCTCACCACCAATACATCTACATTTACGTCAAAGGGATGGAGGAGAAATTTAAGTTTGGGCCAAACAGGGCAGATAATCACAACCAGGCCGGTTTTAGCTGAGTGAAGGCTCGCACAATGAGGATCACAGAAGGGCAACAATTGGAAGATGTTGCTCGCTTGATGTTAAACAGCGGGGTTCACCTCACCGACGAGTGCGGATAAAAGGTCGGAGCAGCAACCCTGCCCGCTTTTCTTAGCGTCGGTCGGGGTGGGGCCGAGCGGGAGGCGAGGGGTGAGCAAGTCTGCAGGATTGAGATAAATTCAGAAGGGAGTCGGCAGGAAGTGGTCTCACATCACTTCCTCTCTTTGTTTTAACCGCTATTTTCAAGGCTTGGAATGTAGTTCCTGTCAAGAGGTGAAGGAATTCAAAACAAGTTCATTAACCTCTGTGTAGGAGCTGGGAGGTGGGAAAGGAGTCTGGGTGTTTGTCAATGAATGATTTTGTGGAGAGGGCATCACAAGAATGCATGCGTTCTCTCTGTGGCATTTCAGATACATGTTCTGCAGTCAGGCAGGGGTAAACCATGTGCAAATGGTTTCTTAACAACTATGTATATGTCCCAAAATGTCTCAGGGTCTGTGGGAGAATGAGAAAACTCGAGCACCACACCCTCCTCACATCCTGTGGCAGGCCCGTCCTTGTGCGTCTCAGCGCTGCAGTCCCAGCACACCGACATAAACACTGACCCTTAAAAGGAAATCTGTGTGCATGTGTGCTTGCTGGGTTGCATCTGTCCGTGCAGTGCAATAAACTACAATCAAAGTCATACGTAACATGTACAAATCATAGTTGTTAGCTTTGTTCCCCTTAAACGAGACCTAAATTGGCTCTACAAGTGTGCATCCACAGGCCCAAACTGCTGGCACTTCCACTGTGGTGTGCTGCTGAAGACAGGATGTCAGTCATGCACCAACAATATATGTCCACAGACTCTTACTTTTAAGTGGGTACATCTCTCCCGGGACATCTCAACGATGCCCAGTTCTCTACACACAGACATCCGGAAATCCACCATTTTTCTCTAGAATAGACCTCAATCCCACTAATGACTATCTAGGAAACTGCAGTCGGCAGCAGAGGGATTTGAAGTGGAATAAAGCTAACTTTTTCCAAATCCAGTCTGACGACCTCTCAGAATTCATGAATTCCCACCCTCTTAGGACTTGTTACCCCGTTGATACAAAGCGATGTATACTTGCAGCCCCTCATCACTGGTTGTATAAATTCAATCGAGAATTGATTTTGCCATCTCAGATGTTATCTGAACAATTTAGAATAATTTATACAAATCTGAAGATGTAAAACTACCGACAGTGTATTAGGGCCTTTATCAGTAGAAACTAAAATAAAAGGGGGAGGGGGTAATATTCTGGAAAAACCTGAATCTCAGAGATTAAAGTATTTTGATTTAAGGGGAAAGAATTTAGATATTCTTTGAGATTAAAGTGGCAAATTTATGAGAGAAAAACTCCCAAATTTGCAACATTATAAAGTCATAAATTCTAAGAAAAAAACTAGGAAAATAGTGAAGCACAAGCCAAAAAGCGCTGGTCTAACAATAGTTCTGCTTACTTAAAGTGTTGCTTGAATTGTACTCCTGTAGACTTTTTCACTTCTCATTGCTCCTTAGAATGTAGATCCTTTAAGAAACAAAATGACAGTAAAGAATAAACACATGTTGTGAGCCACTACATGTGTTTGCTTTTAGTCAACATTACATACATCAAGGGTTTGAACTAAAATATTTTTTATGACTTTTTTTAGGAACCCACTTGGAAAAAAAACCCCACTTTGAATCTAATAATCGTTCAGCCCCTCTTCCCTTGTTTTATCACCCTCCCTTGCTGTTCTTACTATTCCTCCATGCTTGTCTCCTCAGTGCTGTTGATCTGTCGGCAGTCTGTTGATGGGGGCAATGCCCACATTAGGGCCCCACTGCTAATGTCTCTGACATAGTTATGAGAGCGCCCCTTGCCTCATAAAGCCCGTGTGCAGCAGCGTGTAGTAGCTGTAAACTTCAGAGAGAGGCCCATTAGTCAGGCTTGTTTATTGAAACATTTTGCTCGAGACGTCATCATTTCTATTTTCATGCTCTCTGATCAGAGCGATGAACGCCGTTGGGGGAGAAGCAGAAAGCATGGGTGTATCTTGCCGTCTGTGGAGATACAGTCTCCGATGCCCCTCGCGTTACCCCTCATTTCAACGGGCACACAGCTGAACAAACTGTCACTTTTTATTTGCCTTGATTTTCTCTCCAGAGCTTCAGCGAATTATCACACATAATACTAAATGGATGAAGGACAGTGAAGCTTTGGATCTCCGGTAAAAAACGGAGACAGACAGGAGATCAAATAGCTGTAATGCTGAGACTGTTGCACAAGGTTCCCAGGGTTCAGCTGTGGTTTGGCATAAAACTCCTCCAGAGTCTCTGTCTGATTTGGCCATCTGTGCTTAGTTAGCGAGCTAGATACCGTTTTAATGAACCCGTCATTAGGACTAGGAGAAAGTAACAGCAATGGGCTGGTATTCCGTCTCTGTGGTCCACTGATGATTCCTCTAAATACAACAATTCAAACGGCACTGTACTTCATTATGGCGCTGCACTGCAAGACTGCGCTCTCCACACAAACTGTACCAGTCCACAGTCAGGCAAGAGAAGATCTATTTACCACATCAATAAGAATCAAGTTATAACCTGACAGAAAGAGCAGTGTGGGGTCTCACACACACACATGTAACCTCTCTTCATCTCGAGGAGTCCTGCTGCTCCTCTGACAGCAGTTCGCTCTTAACTTACACTCCTGAATGTTCCATTAAACGTTCTCCCTTTTCTCTCAAAGTAGACGAACGTCTGAGTGGAAGCAGCAAAAAGATCTGCTGCCTGCTGCAGGGAAAGTGTTAAAGCTGAGGAGGGGAAAATGCCCTCTTTTCAAAATGACTTCCATATAAATGCAATCACGTTGCAACGTGTAATACTAGAAGTCACTGCAATGAATTATGTAGTTTTTGCCATTTTTTATTATTTGATCATGTCCATCCATGCTACTAGTGATCCTGTTTCACAAAGATGAAGATTTGCTTTTTTTCCTCTGTTATACTTTTGGTCGAACAAAACAAGCTATTTGAAGACTTCCCATTGTGATATGGCGAAATTATGATAGACATTTGATAGGTGAAAATAATAGTTATTTGTATCCCTTATTCAAATATAGACACTTTTCAAAAAACAAAAAAGCTAAATATGAATAAAGAATGTTTATGTGAATAGAAGTTTTATTGACAAGTAAGTAAGAAGTCGAGTCTTACTTCTTGGGAGGACGCTGAGGATGTGTTGGGTGGTCTTGGTCTTAATGGACCGGTACTCTCCCAGAGGACAGCTCTGGAACAGATGGCTGACCCGGCTGAAAAGAAACCTTCCTGCTCTCTGCTCCACCCTGATGTCACTCAGTCCCTTTTGATGCACTACCCTTGTGTTCAGCACAGCGGACAACATGTCATCAGAGCCGCACCAGATTGGGGTGCATCAACAATCTATAAAATTGACTGGTTGGGCTTCTTCAGTTGCTGCAGGAAGAGAAGAACGTATGTTGAGCCTTGTATTTAAAACAGACTGTCAGTAACAAGAACAGATAAATCTACGTGTCATGTGGATGGAGAGATGACGAATGGGTAGAGTATGAGGGGATGAATCACTGGTTAATAGGGTCATGTGGGGATCCATGAGCAGCGAAGAGTTTGGTCGCTGATGGGGTTTAATCGTCTTCCACTGGTTCTAATTTGAGTTGGGCTCCGGTTTGTTTTTGTCCTTGTCCCGGTGATCGGCACATCTGGGTGATGCCGTTGAATGTACGTTAGCATATTGACTGACCACAGACGCAGACACACCGTCCTCATCTTATACACACCTATGCTAACCTCAGTACATGTTGCTAACAGCGTGCGGCTAAAAGTTTCCGAGTGGAACTCATGCTTGTGAAATCTTTGTCTATGACGAAACAAATAATTGACTTTTGAAGGAAATCCGTCTGTAGCAAATGTTAGCATGTTAAAAAGCTAAAATAAGATGGTGAGCATGGTAAACATTATACATTTAGTACCATTCATGCTCCTCAGATGATGAATCCTCAGGAATTTTGGTGATCCCCTGACGTTTCATCCACCGCCACCATCAGGAGTTCACCAGTTTAGTCTTATCCAGTGAAATACCTCCACGTCTATGAATTGGCCATTTACAAAAAGTGGACTCAACTTTCATGGTTCCAAGATGATGTATGCTAATGACTATGGTGATCCCCCGGCTTTTCCTTTCGCATGACCAGCAATTTGCACTCTTTTAAATATTAAAACATATTCGATTCGATGTTAACAGATTTAATATGTATATAACATACATTTGTTTCATGTCTTTTTAACCATCCTTGAAATGAATAATGTTCTCATGCCAGTATCACTTCCCTGTTTAGTCTAGTCTGGAGAAAATATTTCAGGATTAGTGTGGCAGCGCGGTGAGTGTCCACATTTAACACACTTGCAGTCTCAGAGAACAAATCTTGCGAGACGTTGTTGGACCACAGTCGTCACGGCCGCTGTTCCAAACATTAGCCTCAGAGCAGGAGAGTTTGATTACTATAGTAAATAAGCCAATCAGACTAGCATGTGTTTTTTGAGGTGCAGACTTTAGTGGAATGTGTATAAACTCCCTAATCTCTCCACACTGTTGATGACAGACTGACAAGGGCAGCTGGCAGCAGGAGGACGGAAACACCGTTAGGAGGAGAGGCCATTGAAAGGGACGTTACACTGGAATATTGAATGAGAACAAAGAACAAAATTAGTCAAGGATATTTTTGGGTTTGGGAATTCTACAGCATCAGTTTTGAATTATGTATTTTGAAACTACCTCTGGCTGTTGAAATGGAGCACAGGAAGTGCCAGGACCATCAGCGCAAATTATTTTCAATTCCAGGAGGGCTTTGGATGAGTGCATGCCTCGGCTTTGCCTGATGCTGATGGTGTTGGTGGCAGGCCTTGGACAACAGGATGTCCTGTTTGGCGGCTCAGCATGGAAATCCTACAGAGCCGAGACACACACGCTCACACCTCTAGTCTCAAAGCCTCTCTCACTTGTGATTCAGCAGAGTTGACCAAATCGGACACGATGGCGCCGCAGTTTGGCTGTTCAACTTATTGAACTTAACGAATTCCAAAAATGAAGGAAATCTAGGGGAGATGTGAGAATGTTTCCATATCGTCATCCCCATCTCTTTCTGTTTCACAGTAAACCACAAACACAATCACACAGCATTAAGCCTGGCTTCACTTCTCTAGGCGGCAAACGCGTATTCTAACCATATTAAAGTATCGTATCTCTAAAAGCCGCAGTTATGTAAAACATTGCTCATTCGGCTCCTCCATTAGTGGTGATGACTAAATCTGGACCCGAAAAACACTGGCACACAACACGGATTGAAAAACTCAAAGGGGACGAAAGGAAAGAACAACATGTTTAAAATTGAACTGAAGCTTGAATCCTCTTCACTTTCTGTGGAAGGAAATATAATGTATCAATAATGATACTACAGCTACTGTGCATATTTTCCCTCCATTCTTCAAAAGAAGATAAAAACCATTGTTGGACCAGCTTCCAGCCCCTGGGCGGGCGTTTCCCATCACACCGGTTGGGTGGCAACTTAAAGCCGGTGTTATTAGAAGACGTGCCGTCAACTTCTGCGGCGCGCTGCTGACTTAAGAACGTCTACGTTTATCCCACAAAGTGATACAAGGAGTTGTTTTTCCTTTTTTTTTTTATAAATCAAGCTCACATAAAGTTCAACAATCACTTGTGATGGGTTATTGGGCTGTTAAGTTTTTATTTCACTTGGAAAAATTTGATGAATTAATATTTAAATTCCCTTTTTCTTAATTTGGAAAATGCAATTTTGACCAAATAAGTGCACAAGTCACAGCAAGAACATTGCATGGCTGTACAGACTGTCAGCCTACAGACCAATTTGTCATATTGGACTATATAATAAAAAATGACTCGACTATTATTTGTTGTTTTAACATTTTATATTGTAATGTTGCTATAAATTGAAACGTTACTCTCTGTCGATGATCAGAAAAGAGCACAGAGATGTTGCTAGATATGCTTCCTGCGTCTCTGATGCATTAAAATCCGAAAGGTTGCAGTAAACTCACTATCGACGCATCCAGGGAACGCATTCCTATTTGTTCCTTGATAATGCTGCACTGTCAACAACAAACAATAAAACATATAAGAAAAAATACAAAAAGAAACCTTGCTGTTCAAAAGAAGAAAATACAACACCGATTATGACGGATCATGACTCTGAGCTGAAGTGACCAATCAAAGCATCACACGCACAAACATAACAGGAATTAAAAAACATCTGTATTACGTCCCCCACCAACCTCTCCCTCTCGCATTTACTGGAAAGGTTTGGACGTTACTCGCCCTCTGCACATTCGTACAGATGTATCCCTACCACACATATCTACACAGTATTAACTGGAAATCTGTGTGTTCAAATGTAATTTGTTTTTACTTTTTGTAGAGTTATTGTTGGGCACAGCTGCCCTCTTGTTCGTGCCCCATCCAGGGTCACCGCTACTGCTCTTTAGCTAAAATCTGTCAGGACCTCTTTGACGCAGATCCGTTTCCTGTCAAAGTAAGATTTTTATTGTTCCAAGGGTGCAGCCTCCAGAATCTTGCTCCCCCAGCCTTTTCCTGTTTCCTCTCAAAGAGGAAGTGCTGCCTTGCTTCACTTCCCCCCCGTCCCCGTCCCCGTCCCACCTCCCGCATCTTCTTCTCTGGGACAAATCTGGAACACAGAATGCAAAACTTTTTGCTTGTGTCGGCCAAGTCCAGATTTCAAAGAATGAAAAGAGTTCCTTAAAAAGAGATATACCCTCCCTCTTCGGTCTCTCTTACAAAAGCTCACACACACACACACACACACACACACACACACACACACACACACACACAGCAGCGCATTGACAAACAAGCTCACACTGATTTTGCATCCTATATTGTAATGGGCCCCCTCGGAGCGATCAGCCTTGGTGGTGTGTGTTGGTGCATGCTCAACTGCGACCCCACAGTGAAGTGTTCCCATGGTGCCTGAGCACGTAGCCTCTTTGTTATCGCACAGTCTTTGTACGCAGGAAGGGTCAGATCATACCAAACATTACATACTCTTCAACAAACTTAAAAAATAAATAAATCAAGTAACCACGCGCTGTTCAATTTGAGTAAAGTTGTGATGTGTGCCCTCTGAAGCCCAGCCACCCAACCCTAAACACACACACACACAGAAAACGTATTGGTGTGTGTGCGTGCACATTTAACTGTGTGAGTATGTGGTCCGGTTCTGCACATGCTTAGAATGACAAATGGATCCTGGTTGTCGGACTGATCTCAGTCAAGCTCTGCAGCTTCAAGGCAGAGGTGGAGGAGCAGCCGGTCTCTCTTTAATGCACGATGTCAGCTACTGTATCACTACGGAAAGCTTTTTAAGGCTCACATGTGGGTACCCCATCTGAGCCCAGGCACGACCCCTTCTCAATACTCTCCAAAACCCTTACAAGCCTTCCGGTTATTTTACTACTGAAGCACTTAAAAGTTCCAATCCTGCAAAGTGTTAATAGGGCCCAGGAATGTAAATGAGGAAAAAACATTTAAACAGCAGTTAAGAAAACAATCTTACAAAAGGATTCATTAATTAAATGGTCTTAATTGTTTATTTTGATCATTTAAAAAACTGAATTATCATGTTTTTGAAGAGCTACAACCACATTATGAAAGAAATAGATGAAATCTGTCTTATATCCGGGTCAACACAGACATCTTTTATAGCGAGAACATGTCTCATGGACATTACTACAGCGTGGATGAAAGTGACAAAGGGCTATTACAGATTTACCATTCCTCCCACTGATCTACAATCAGCGCTCAGGAGCAGGAGGAGGAAAGAGAAACGTATTTCTTATCGTGCAACGATTTAGCTTCAACAAGCTGCAATTTGACAGATTTGATCTCACGGCGCCCTGAACCGCTGTGAACATGAGCCCATATGAGCTCTCATTGTGCCACAAGCTTAAATATTTGGAAACAAGCTAAGTGGTGTTATAATTAGCTAAGTGTAAGGTTCAGGCCCCTCCAGTACTGATGATTCCTGCGTTTCTCTGTGCACTGCAAAGGCAGCAGAGGGCCATGGGGTGAGAGGGCTGAAGGCCCACTTCAAGATGTCTGCTCCACAATGGGGGACAGAAAAATGCTTCAAATCAGATTCGCGAAGCGGTTTGAGCAGGATGGAGGGTGTTTGTGCAGGAGAGGGGTTTTATCAGCGGCAAACACTCACAGGAATTCCGGTTTGGGATTGTCCATCCAATTCCTGCGTTCCACAGGAAGCTCTGCATAAAAAGCAACTGAAAAACGCCCGAAGACATTTCATTCGCGGCCGGTCGACTCTCAGGGAGCACCTCGAATCAACCGCGAGTGTTTTTGATTTGAAAAAGCACCGACCCCGAGCTTTAAAAGAAACCGGCAGCATGGAAGAGTCCTCTAATCCACCGGTCTGGCGGCTCGTGCCCACGGCCGCAGCTCGGCCTGCGCGCGCACACGCACCTGATGACCCCCGACTGCGACGGTAAGATTTTTTTTAATGCATTTTATAAAGGACCGTGTTCACCTGAGTTTTCCTTCAACATTTTAATTTCACTTTCTTTTTTTTATTTCTCGTTCGCTCTCAATATTCTTTGTGTGCTATACAATATACAAACAACACAGTTACATGCAGACATTCAGCTAAACAAATAGAAGATTAAAGCAACTGTAAGCACATAACATACAGAGCTGGACAACTATATCTTCATACCTGATTGTTACTGCAGTGTAGGGCTACAGGTTGTATGGATAACACAGAGTAGGTTTAATGTGCATTTATTGAGTGCATATGTGCAATACAGTCAGACCTATGTGGCAATGAAATAATCAATATGTACATATTGCAGTGTGTGTGTGTGTGTGTGTGTGACACTATACAGCAGAACTGTACTTCCATTCCTCTAAAAATGAATAAATAAAATAGAATATAGGGTCCTTGGCCCGTAATGATTGCTTAAAGTAAATAATGGCCATGTAGTATAATCTACATTAGTAGTCTAAAGCATGACAGTAGTACGGTAATATATTGTTTTCTTCTTGCCTTAATATTATCTTCATTCATGATTATAGGCTGGTCAAATATTGAACTAACAGGTAAACGATATGGCGCTCTATTGCAGAATGTATTAAAAGAAAGAAGATACAATTAAAGCTCGTATTGCTATATCATCTCTAATTAAACTTTCACAGACATTTGTTGTTGTTTTTTTTTAATTTAAAATGTTTTATATATTTTTTAATTAATTAATTAATCAATTCATTTAGTGATGCATTTTTGCGCAAAAGACACAAGGTTGAATGATTTATTATTATTATTTAGTAAGACGAGAAATCCTGAAGCTAATATGTACTCAAAGTCAGCCAAATCAAAAGGATATATTCCTAAATTGCCGTCCTTCATAAAATCCCTACTTTGTGTTACAACCCTTCCACTAATACATATCTAGGAGACTCCAAAACATGGGATGAAATATCTTAATGGCAATTATGGGCAGGAAGAATGATTACAGCACCCCAAAAAATAGTTCCAATCCTCACATATACCTGAGTATTGTTTTAGGACAGACTTGAAAATGTGTGAAGTGACCCTTTAACTCTAGCAGCTGCCGCCATAAAACACCGTCGCAGGGTCTCTCTGCCCGCCAGCCAGCCGATGAGCAGCTTGAGAAGTCTACCAGTAGAAGTGTACCAGTAGAAGTCTACCAGTAGAAGTCTACCAGTAGAAGTCTACCAGGAGGTTTATGAATGAACAAGTCTAGTCCGTGTAGCCCGCACAGTGACGTCACACACGGGTCCCCGCAGTGCAGGCAGTCGAAGCTCCGGGACACCCAGCTGGAGGAGTGGGAGGAGATCCTAGCATCACCCCCCATGCTCACTGACAGTCCGGGCTGCAGGAGAAACCTGACTAGTAGCACAGTTCCATCACTGGACTTTTTTAAACTCACGAGCGGAATATATAACGGGACCAACTTTGTTCAAGGCGCGGGCGTTTCTTCACTTCCTGCAGTGTAGGACTGTGTTTTTTATTTTTATTTTAAGAAAAACTGATTATTCGTTGCACGGTCTGTGATTATTTTTTGTATCCATGCATGCGCATCTTGATATCTTGGCTTGTAATGGCTTGTGTGCCTGTGTGTGTCCAGAGCGCGCGCTTGTGTTTTTCAGTGTAGGTAGTTCTGGGTTTATTTCATCCGTGTCATCCGTTTAATGCGTGAGCGTGTAACTCTTTCGTGCGTGTATGTGAGATAATTACAGAGATGGAGCTCTGCGTGAAGGATGTAGCTCCTCAAACAGTGATCTCCGGAGCTGTGCAGTGCTGTGAACCAGCGCCCTCTCCTGGCGAATGCAAGAAACGTGTCCGCTCAAGTTACTCCCGATAGGCCAGAATGTATTACAGATGCAGATGCAACCACGTGCTCTGAGCCTCGGTTTCACAGATGTTCACCTGGATTACAAGCATCCCTTTTGTATATTGTTTTTTTTAAGTGCTGATTTTTGCTAAACCAATACAAGAACTATTTAGAATAATGTAATGTGTTTAATCAAATTCGTGCTTCCATTTACTTTGTAGAGTGGTTTGTACATTCCTTCTATAGAAACGTTGGCAATGTACTTTATGCATCCCAGAGGTAGGGTGTGTTTTAATATTTAACAGCCTCATAATAAAGACCTAATATCCAATCTTCTATACCACACCTAACTAGTAAAACAAGTGTTTTGCCCCGGAGCACCTTCCTCATCGCCAGTGTTATGATGTCTTTTTTGTCACAAATGTGCACATGTGTGTCTTCAAAGTGGCCTCCTGCTGTGCCGAGAGTCACATCTACCTTTGATTTATGAATGAACACGCAGGCTTTAGATGTGCGTGTCCTGTCTCTGGGCGCGAAGCCAGCGGTGGATCAGAGAGACATGGAAGCCGTCAATCGAGGCTTAGCATCCCCCCCCCGACTCCACTGCAGACTACGGTCCCCCGAAACCTGCTATCCCACCAGGCTGACTTTAAGGCCCTGTTAGAAATTTCCCAAAGGTTTAGTGTCTGGTCTGATAAAGAAAGGTGCCTGTAGGATAGCGTTGCAGCAGGAGCAGGTCCAAGCTGACCGGCACTCACTCTGGAAACTGCTTCGCCGTTCTTTTAATCCTGTGCAGTATGTAATAATCCCAAAAATGGCGTGAAGGGATGAGTGAACATTTGCGGGAAGGGAGAGTTCTTTTGTTGTTTTTTCTTGCTCTGTCCTTTGTGTTAGAGTCTCAGAGTCCATGCAGGTGCAGGTCAGAGAGAGTTCACCCTGCTTTGTCCACAAAAGCTCAGGACTGTATGTTCAGTACATAGATGGCTACATATGTGGCTGCTTGTGTGGGCTCTATGTGGGGGAACCAGAACTACAACCAGTCCAGTCCCACAGTTCGTCTTTATGTCCGTGCCAGTTACCCAACGATGCATCCGGACATCTGCCCAGCAATGAGTTATCTTTGTCTCTCTGAGGCTTCCTGTGCTGTGGGGAGCATTCCCCATGAAAATCCAGTGCAAAAATCACCAGCGAGAGCATACTAACCCTTAAGGTTACAACAATACGTCGGTTGCGTCTTTATAGTTCTGGTCACAAAAATGTTTTAGACTTGAGGAAGTAGAGTACCTAAAAGTGCTACACATCCCCCCCCCCCCCAATGCACCCTGTTTTATGACCTTTTAAAATCCCCCACCATGGACACACACTCAATCTATGAGAAAAAAAAATAGTTAGGAATGTTGAAAATAAACATCTGATCATGTCGAACTATTTCGGTAAAACAAACAAAACAATGCGACCTAATTTATCAATTGTCTGACAAATGCCAACTCATGGCCCCATATTGCACGGCTCAAAAACGGTGTTTAATTTCTGCTTTAATACATGGTTCTCTTTCCTCTCTGTACAGGTAGCTGGAGTAGTCCTGGAGGAAAAGGTACACACTCAGCGTGAGGAGACCTTGGCTACGATCCACGACCACCCCTCCCCCTCTTCGTCCTCCTCTCCTCCTCCCTTCGACTGGCACAGAGAAGAGTCTGAGAGAGCGAGCGAGGGAACGTGGGAAAGAGGAAGACAATGTACCAAACGCTGCTTCTCTCCTCCTTCGTCCTTCACGTGATGGCCACTCCGCAGTTCTTCGCTCACCACGGGTAACAGCTCAACTTAACAGTCTTCCTGTGTTTATTGTGGCCTGTCATTTGATCAGTGCGGTCCTTATAGCTACAGATCTCCACTTTAGCTGTCCTTCAGGCCTGTTTGCTTTAGGCCACTTTCACCCCCTGCGAATGTATACAAATTGGGTGGAATGACATTTAAACATTTAAGAGTCCACTCTCTCAGGACCAGAGCTCCACCCTTAGGTCCCAGGCTATTAGACGCACAGCATTATGGGGGAGTCTCCAGGCTCATCTTGTCAACTTCAGTTGATTTGCACCGAGACTAAAATAAACCGCAAGCCAAACGAAAGGTCAAGTGGAGCCAAAGAGGTCAGAGATCAACTCTTAACTCTGACACATTCAGGAGTGATTTCACGGGTCAGTCAGGAGCAATTAGGCTGCACGCCAACTTCTGGTGACAAATAACAAATAACATTCTGGCTCCTTATGTGGAGTTCTTCATGCTTTCTGAATCCGACGGGAGCCACTTGGAGCCTAAATACCTCTGTGGAAATCAACTTCAAAGCAGCAGAAACCTCACATCTAAAACCAGCTCGGCTCAGATGCTCGTTGAGGCCGAAAGTTTTAATGCTCGATCTCATTTCTCCCTTTTTCCAGGAGGAGGGTGTGCGGCCGAGACCTCCGTCACAGCGTTGCAACGGCAACAGAGTCGTACGTCCAGCCGGTGCACAAGCCCTACATCACCCTGTGTCAGGGGCATCGCCTCTGCAGCACGTACAAGTGAGAGAAATAGTCTGCTGTAACATTAAATAGCGACTAAATCAGCTTTTGTTTGGGCGAACACCAGCTGAACCACACAGTCCAGCATGGACATGAGGACTCGGGTCAAAAACAGCGTCGTAATTAAGCCATCACTAGATCTACTTTATTCTATTAAACGGTAAACAATGCTCGACATGTTTAGGAAGGGCAAGGGTTAGAAGTGCACTCATAAATAGATCTAGACTTTCTCCCACACACACAAAGACATGTTTTATGCAGAAGTGGGTCATGGTGCCACATATTTGGGTTGGAATCTAAATATCGAGTACTTTGTGTAACTACGGGAAATGAACTGCCTGCCCGCAGAGACCGTGGCCGTGTTTATCTTGGCCTGCGTCTCCCTCCACACTTACACATTCTCAATCTCTCTCCAGCTCTGATGCTTTTGAGCCCCCCCCTTTACATTTTTTTTAAACTCTTTCCTCACCACCAAATTTCAGATTTGTTTGCTTTCTGTGGTGCAGGCTTCAGAGAATTACAGGCCTTCTAATCCCGTGGTTATTCTCTTTACTTTGATTAAATAGTTTGATCCTCTATCGTCGCTTTCACTTTGTTTTTAAGCTTTAGCCTCAGTTTATCGCCTCGTATTCCTCCTTGCAAAACAAACAGTCTTAGAACTTAGATCTGACTTTGCATCTCTTCTCCTGCCCCTTGCTCCCTCCCTCCCTATCTCATCTCGCTCTTGTCAGTGGTCAGTGGTTTTAGTCTCCCACCAATTTCCTATTCCCTCATCAGCGTTCTTTCAGTCTGACAGAACATGGGAAACAACTGGATCGACACGCACATATGAGGGCGATGACAGCATTATGAATAACCAGGAATCCCTAACTGTGGGTGTCTGTGTTTTGTCTCCACAGGACTGTGTACTTGGTGGCGTACCGGCAGGTGAGCAGAGCAGCACCTCCTTTGCATCTCTACTCAGAGTGCTGCCCCGGCTGGAGGAGATTTCACTCTCACAACTGCAACCAAGGTAACCTGCAGGGACATGTGATGGGTTTATGTGGCGATCCCGGATGTACTGTCTGCATCTGTCGAGTGGAAAAAAAGCTATTTAGATGTGCATATTCGCTTTCTTGCTGAAAGATAGATAAACGTGAAGCTACAGCCAGGAGACGGTTAGCTTAGCTTAGCATAAAGACTGGAAGCAGTGGGAAACGGCTAGCCTAGCTCTGTCTAAAGGTTAAAAAAACAAAACATTCAAAGGCAGTTTATAAACTGAAGTATAAAAACAAGACATGTGTATATTCTGGGCTCTTTCTTGGCCGAATGCAGCCAGTGGAAACTGCAAGACGTCACTGCTCCCGGCCAAGAAATAGTGCAGCACATAACTCACATAACTCCCCATAAAACCACCACTTGTTGATTTTACACTTTGGTTTTTGTACTGCTTAAACAAATGAGATAAAATGTGTTAATTAGTGGTGGTGCTCGTGGCCAGACTTTTGGCCACAGGCGTCCCCCCTCCACCAGTCTCCTAGCGAGTAGCTTTATATTTAGCATACAGACACGAGAGAGCCTTCGATTTTCTCATCTCAACAATTGGCAAGGAAGCAAATAAGCATATATCCCTAAATGCTGAATCCTTCCTCTAAATGTCCTCTAACAGCTGTGTGTGGACAATCCTGTGAGAATGGAGGTACCTGCTTAAGACCCAACCAGTGTGCTTGTCTGCTAGGCTGGAAGGGGCCTCAATGCATAACAGGTAAACACATGCACACACACACATCTACCTGCACAACCACACCAGTCTCTGTAACACACTAACACACAGACCTATTTCTTTGTGTTTCTCAGATGTGGATGAGTGTGGCGAGCAGCAGCCGTGCGCCCAGGTGTGCCTGAACACAGCTGGCAGCTATCGATGTGCGTGCAGAGACGGCTTCAGGCTTGCCGGAGATGGACGTTCCTGTCAAAGCCTCCCTCCTCCTCCTCCTCCTCCTCCTACTACTATTCCTCCTTCTCCCACCCAGACCAGCCAGGCAACAGTGGGTGGTCACACCGATGCGGGTAAATGAACAGCACAGGAGTGTGAGCGTGCGCTCACCTAGTATCATTTTGTGTTTTCTTGTCAGCAGCGAAGTCTCTGGAGCGCAGAAGGAAAGAAACAGAGCCAGCATCGCGGTCCATTATTACTTTTGGTACGCGCTATGCCACTTTCAACTCGTACCGTGAGTAATAATGCACTGCGACTGGTGCCGACTCCAGACAGATGCCCTGTGGTCTGGCCCCGTGTGGTGAGACTGGGACCAGTTGGTCTTTGATAATGACTCTGTTAACTCATGTGAGTCCTGTGAGTACAGCAAACATTTGACTCTGATAGAGCTCCCATGCTAATAAGGACATAGTTTTATCCTACACTCTCCATTAGTTGCCTTAAAAATGTTGCAATGTTGTCTTTCACCATGAAAAGGTCGGTTTTCGATTGTGTGTGCTTCCTGTATCTTAGCAACAATATAAAACAATCCCCCCCTCCATGTCTACAAGTGTAGTAGTTGACCCCAGGACATTCCTTTTAATTACTGTTCTATGTCAGCATTATTGCTTTTTGGGGAATTTATGCACCATGAAACCTCAAAGAAGGCTTATTTTATACTCATTTCTCCCAAATGTTTCCACCATTGTCACCAAACAATAAATCGAAGGGGGATACTTTCTCAAGTGTCATAAAATGAAATATCTCTTATGTAAATGTGAGAAATTTGCTCTGAAACTCCCCCTTTATTTATCAGTGTTTCTGTAGAGAAGAAAAATCACACAAAGTGGAATTCCTCAGCTGAAATGAGACAGTTCACTCCCGTGACTGCCCTGCAAGTATCGCTGAGTCAGCAAAGAGACAAACGCATGAAGAAGGTTGGAGGGTTGGGGAGGGGATGAAAAGCCAAAATATGACAGAGCTCTCTCCTCGGTGAAAGCGATGGGTTTTTTTTGTGGGAGCGTGCTCAGTTTTGCCGCTCAGCTCTCGGATGCAATAACGCAAAATTGCAAAGCCAGCAGAGATGTTTGTCTTCAAACTGCATTCCTCTGTCTGTTCATATGCACACGTCAGAGGGATGTTGATGAAGAGATCACAAACATAAACACAGGTTTAAATGCTCAAAAAGTAGACCATCGCTCCGACTCTGCCAAGCTGCTGTGGAGGAGTGTTGGACTGCGTTTGTGTCTCTCCATCATCCTCTTTTTTTCTCCCCCTCCGTCTCCCTTCTTCACTGCGCTCTTGGCCAATGATTGTATTCTCATTCCAGCTCCATCAACTCTCTCTGCTGGGGGTCATCGCCAGCTCCCCTCTTTTCCTTCTCCTCCTCCTCATCCTGTTGCTGAACTCATTCTCGTCTCAGTAATGGACCACATCTGGGAGAGATTGAGCCGCTCTAGAGCCGGCCAGACACTTCCCCATAACCGATGCATGTTCACAGGACGGGAGAACGAGCGTCTATTTCTGGTGACCCCTCTTTCAGCTTGTGTATCATCTTCTTTCCTGCGGTTTCCCTAATCCATGATGGCGCCCTGTGCCCTAAACTCCCTTGGCCTCCCTGCAGCTCTGCAGCTCTTCTTTCTTTTGTTGTTCAGAGACGTTGCAGTGGCCCTGAATCATACGAGGAGACGGATTGATGAGGGCGGGATGTGAGAAGGAATCTTTTGAGATATAAACTCTAGATCTCCCCTTTGATCGATGCCCTCTCCTCACTTAGTTTCCACAAATTCAAAAGCGGCAGTCACCCTCCTCTGATGTGCATTTCTGTATTTGTATGGTTTCGTTTCAGGTGGAGGGTTCAGCCAGATGGAGAACGTGACGGAGGAGGTACAGAGCCTGAGGAACAGAGTCGAGCTCCTGGAAAAGGTACACGAGAAAAGATTAGTTGTTGAAGAAGTATAATTATGCTGCAGGTCACATTGATTTTTTTTGTTGGTTTGCGAGGTGAGTAACAGCCGTTTTCTGAAGCACCTTTTCTCTCATTTCCCCCTCCTGTTTCTCGCTCTGTGCAGAAGCTGCAGTTGGTGTTGGCCCCCTTCAGCAGCTTCTTCCCACTGTCGCTGGACGAGCGCTGGTCGGAGAAAACCACCTTACTGTCCCACTCCTTCCAGCAGCTCGACCGCATCGACTCCCTCAGCGAGCAGATTGGCTTTCTGGAGGAGCGCATCGGCACATGTGAGTGACCTCGAGCACTCGGAGGAGGGAAAGTCCAACATTTAGTGGAACACCACTGGAACCTTGTGTCCCGGGGAAAGCAGGAACAGTTATTCTGTAAAAAAGATCAGAGAAAATGTAAAAGCCCAAATGGAACAATTGTCCATAATGTAATAAAATATAATCTATTCATAAAAATCTAATAACATAATAAAATCTTGTGACTAACGTAATAACTATAGATCAAACTATAAGTGAATTGATACATTTTGTCTTGGATTGTAACTTAAAGAGTAGATAAGAGTCCTAACCACAGCGGTGCTTTGAGCGACATGCTAACGGCAGCATGCACAGCAAATGTCATCCTCGTGGTGGTGCTAGAGGAAATGTCAGTAGCGTTCATCATCTGGAAACCATGAATGTCTGCACAGACGTTACCTTCCCTGCAGCACCAAGCTTTACAGATATTTATCAAACCAAGCTTTTTTTTTTTTGCAATTTTATGTTCAAGTTAATAAAATCAGGTTGTAATTTCTAAAGCAGAAAAAAACAATTATAACTTCATGAACTTTGTGTTTTAATGTAATGGCATATGGCCAATACATGGTTGTAACTTGTTCCACTCTTCTCCCCCGTATAGGTTCTTGTCAGGAGAATTAGCCACCGAACATGGCCGCCCGCAATAAACACTTCCAGACATCTCCCATGAAGTTAATAATGACACAAACCTCCTACAGATTGTACGCATTGCACCAAGATGGCCGACCTTTTTTTTCAAGAAGGGGATGGCAGAAAGCAGAAACCGCCTCAGTGACGCAATCACCGCACAAATCATCATGTGTGATTTTCACTACTCCCAGCAGCTTCATGTACTGCTCTTGTTGAATCACTGTCAAAGATCTTGATGTTGTAGGAGTACCTGTGGCAGGGCCAGTTTCAGCATTACATCATCATCCCTGTGACATCTGACTCCAACCCAGTGAGCGTCAAACTGGCCACTTTGCTTCTGTTTGTTTTGCGTCGGTACAGCTGTGTCCTCTGTCTAAAGCCCAAACTGTCCCGGGGGCAGACATGGACATCTGTATTTATCTATTTAAATTATGATTACGTCTAGTTATTTTCTCTGTGCTCCAACAGACATTTTTACCTAGTTTTGTAACATTTTGTAATAAAAAAAAAGTCTTAATCAAAAACACCATGTGTGCTCTCTGACATGAAAGGATTACTGACTGAATAATGTTTGCAAATGCACGGTCCTGTATACACTGCTGATGTAAGACGAACTCTCCATTAAGCTAACACAACATTGGATATCTCCTGTTGGCCTCTCCTACAGTATATACAGCATGTAGTTTAACCAGTGAAGTACTCAGTAAATTCACTTCAGTAAAAGTATCAATAATACATTGTGGAAGTACTTGCATTTAAAGTTCTGCTCAAGTAAAAGTATGGAAGTATTATCAGCAAGATTTAAGTATTAAAAGTACAAGTAATCATTATGCAGATATATCGTATTGAATGTAACTATTTTGTATGAAGTCTGGTGGGATTATTTCAGCCTGTTTTTCAGAGATTTTTAGTTTTTGCACTTTGCAAAACATTAAATCTACAAATCAGCCATCAGATAAATGTACATTCAGTGACAGAAGTATAAAGTAAACCTGATCCGCCAGGTCGTTTATGTGATCATGCGATTCTCACTGCCATGCAAAGTGATATTAAAGTAGCAGAAAATGAAAATACTTAAGGGAAGTGCCTTTAAAATTGTACTTAAGCAGATTTTGAGTACATGTACTTAGTTACTTTCCACCGCTGACTGTAGTAATCACTGAGGAAGGCAAAGCAGGAATTTCACTGCACGGCCACTTAAGAAAAAGAAAAGTTGATTTTTATTTATTCTTTTGCAAGGCATTCACGTTGACCCAGAAAAGGTGAGATCAAGAACATACATTGTCAATGCTAACCAGACAGTGTGATGGGCGTCTATACTATATGTGCATATTTAAAGACACATTCAGTAAGGGACCACACACACACACACACACACACACACACACACACACACACACACACACACACACACACACACACACACCAGCTCCGTTTCTCGTATCCATGTAAAGCAACAATTACACGTTTAATAGCTTTGGTGAAAATCAGAGAAAACTTGAAAGTCCGTGTTTATTTTTTTCCCCGCCCAAACTCAGCATGAAAAGTGCTTTATTAGGGTTAAGAATACTTTGAATATTTCATCTTACAGTATCTTACTTCGTAAACAATCGCCCAAAACCAACCAGCAGGGTCGTTGCAGAGCCTGTTCGCCACCGGTTCAAGCTCCTGACGCGAAGCTTACAAATCACACATTTGTATTACAAAATAACAAAGAAATAAACAGGAAAACAACTCCTTTAGCAAACTTTATATTGTTTAGGTCATATTTTGGAAGAAATAAATTTGGTAGAGTACTTTATAACATTCAAACCACTTGCTGCAAAGATATGAATCTGCCCTCACAGATGAAACTCAATAAATATAATCAAACTAAATAAAAAAGCAAGAACAGAATTTGATGGGTTAGTATTAATAGAGGGGTGTATTCTATACTAGCCTTGAACTTAAAGCTCAGCAGGTATCACTGTTGCACTCACCAGCAGTGTACAGGCTCAGTACCGAAGTATTAATGAATCCAGAACAAGAAGATCTCCTCAGAAGGTTTATGTGCTTGTGTCAGCCTAATTTTAGCATTTAATGGTCAAAATAAACACGTTCTAGATGTGAAGCCAACTGTATGAAAGAAAACATCCCACGTTAATCAAAAAAAAAAAGATAAAATCAAAGAAGGATAAGATGCAATTAGTCGTACACAAATGTCCTGAATGCTGAAATACATTCTCAGATATCGTTTGATGGGCTAAAGCGGCAAAATAAGAGATTTTGCAAACAGTAGAAAGGTAGCGAGCAACGTGACATCAGAGACCTGGATGTAAACCAAAACAGTTCAGTCGGTTCTATGCGGTTATTGTCTGTACATTTTACAAAAGCAAACTAGCCGAAAACAACCAACCAGTCAAACTTAAGGCGAAATGTCCACAACGTTTTTTAAATAATCTAATACTCTCACATGAGGTTTAGCAATAGCTCACTCATCACAGCTAAACCATGTTATTCACCTTCACATTGATAAAACTAAACGGGGACAACCCTTCAGAGGTGTAGACTAGAAGTCAGCCAGGTTCGTTAGTGATTAGTGAACCTTCAAGTTAATCAGCACAAATGAAATCAGACAAAGCCCAAAAAAAACAAAAAAAAAACACTTGAGATTGAAAATCATCTCACGCTTTGACCCTCATCCCGACTATAAGAGCGACCGTATATCATTGGTAAAGTCAGTGATTGGCTGACTAAGCAGGTCATAGCCTGATAATAATAATGGGCTTTCATTGAAAACTTCCCAAAAACACTGAGTCATGGCACAGCAGGTAGCTTGCACTTTGGAACAGTAATGCTTAACACAGTTGGACGTTGCACACTATGAACTCACCTTTTTGACACATCTTAAATAGGTTCACTTGTGAGTTCCTTTCCGAGGAGCAACAAAAAAAAAAATATGATTATTTGATGAAGAAATAAACAGAAAGCAAAGTTACACCGAGAAGACACTTGTTGCTCAATGCTGCACGCAGGTTATTTCAAACCTTTTTTTGGAGAGAAACAGACTGAATGCATACGATACACCCACGATGCACAACATTGAAAACCCATCAGTCCACGTAAGTCCAGTAATTCAGTACAGATGGGTGCTGTTACACACCGCATTGTGTCCTCTTGAATTCCTTGCTTGCTGACATCATGAAGTATGTCATGTCATCGGGTTGAAGAGCCAATATGGATATAGACTTTAATTCATAGCGACGGAACTTAAGTCCGCGGATCGACCTCTCACCTTCACCACTCGTGGAGAGCCCGCACCTTTAGTCTTTAGACAGGAATGCAGAAAGGGAGCGAGCACACTAGAAGGAAAGGAAGCAAGGAAGGAAGATGGGGGACTTTGAATTGGTTTTTGCAAGAGTGCCCGAGGATAACTCAAGCAACGGCAGTATGAGATGCACATATGAACATCCACTGACATTTCTAAGAGAAGAAAAGGCCAAAGATTATCTGCTAAACAAAAGTACAAAATGGTGATAAAGTGAGATTATATTTATAAAAAAAAAAAAAAAAAAAAAAAAAAAAAGCCAGGCTTACAAAGCCAGAGAGCAAAGCAAAAATGAAGGTGGACCGAGCCATCCAAAAAGGCATGCATGAAGAACAACACACATCTATACTGTTCGGCTTGCCGTCCGTCACTCCGCTCACGGCGTGCAGAGCAGCGCTGCTGCTGGTGCTGCTGCTGCTGCTGCAGGCACAGTGAGGGTCAGGACCGACCGGGCCGTGTGGTCCGGACCAGAGGCGGACTGGACCAGGCGTCGACTAGACAAGAAGAGAGTTCATGACAAGAGACCGGGTGTCATGTTGTTTTCCTGACCAGGTAATGGGACAACCTAGGGAGAGCGGGGGAGGTCCGGGAGGAGGGGGAGGGGACATAGGAGGAAAAAAGAGGCGGGAGCATTTGGTAAAGGTTCAGTGCGTCGACGGCCCGTTGCTCGTGGGTTTGGAGTCAGAGACGTTCACGAAGACGGCGCGCATCACGTCGAAGGATTTGTCACAGAGAGACGCAACATCGTCCGACGTCATCCCCTTTGTCTCGATCTTTGGAAGGATCTTCACTCTGATGGTCCCTGCGGAGGCACAAAACTTCACTGTCAGAAGTCTCAGGGAACGTCAAGTAAAAAAAATAAAATAAAATAGGACAATCAAGCGGAGTTACCCGAGTTGAACTGCTTTTCTTTCCGTAGGTAGAAGCTGCGGTAGGAGGAAAAAACGATGGGTATGACGGGTACCTGAAAAACAAGAGGAAAGCAGATCAGACAGTATCATCATCTCCTCTTATTTTCATATTAAGCACACAAATATAATCTGACTCCTAGACTTTACTTTGATCTAAACCAAAGCCAAAAGATGAGAAACAAACAGACAGCAATGCTTGAACCAACATCACTGTCTCTCCCTCTCACACGACATCAGCGATCTCCATCTCCTCCACTAATAGAGGCCGAGTCGCACTCTCGAGGCCCCCCGAGCGGCCCCTTCAACGGGAGACTGGCTGAGCCAAACGTGGCTCCCCCTGGGGGCTGTCCTGCTTCCACTCAATCTGGCCGACCGGATACAAACGGAAAAGAGCGCGCTGCAGCTCAGCAGAAGCCGACACAGAGAGATAGATAGACTCCATCTTCAAAACCAAAACACTGTTTTCTCCAGACCTCAAATTACACCACCTCAACGCCAACACACACAATCCAAAGTAGAGTATCGAACATGGAAACACTGTATAACCTCTAATCACGTAGGAGCTGTAGAGCCAATAGAGCCCCTATAGAAGATGTGTTTGCTAATGAGGAGCAGCAGGACTGTATTTTTCTAGCCTCTCAGTGCATTTCTGAACCAAACTGATATTAATCTTTAGCAGCAAAATAACAAAAAAAATGGGCTCGCACCATAGATTGGCTCACACATTACAAGCACGCCACTACATTTTTTTGTCTGGGGCCAACCGCGTTGAGGTTTTCTGGCCAGATCTCATTCAACGATGCTTTTTTAATTCATTCCACCTGCTGGACCCCCCCACGAGCGTGTGCTACGAAACGTCAACTCAAGAACGGAGACCTCCCACCTGCATGCATTAAGAGATAGAGCTCCGAAAACACACACAGATGAGACACAATTACTCTGGAGTCATTCTGTGTCGTCCGACCTCCCTCAAAATCATTTTGCGTGCAGAGTTGAGAGACGGGGGGGGGGGTATGTCAAAAACAACCGAGGACAACTTCACAAATGGCCGAGACAGAAATATCACGATGAAAGTGCTCAGACAGTCCGAACTATTCTGGAGCACTTCAAGGCATTCCTGGCTCCACTCATATGTTGGATTTGGTTAAATCAGAACGTTGCCTCGTGCCACATTAGGCTGCTAGCGCCCCCATGTGTCGAGAATCAGCACCTTGCTGCCATCATTACTCTTCAGCCGGCATCATCGCAACCCATTTTTGCCAGCGTGGTTAAGTGAATGAACAGGACGAGGGTGTGCATCAAGTCTTAATTCCCATGCATATATAGGATATGGATACGATAGTCACACTTGCTCCGCCTCAGTACACAGACGGCTCAAACACAGGTGAATTTTTGGAACGTCAGAGGAACTCACTTGTGCCTGCACTGCCAGGTGGAAAGCCCCTTTTTTGAAGGGCAGCAGGTCGCCGGTCTGGTTCCGCGTTCCCTCGGGGAACACCCACAGACGAATCTGTGGAGGTCAGAGGAACAACAGCGATTTAATCATCCAATGTCATCTCTGTGTGAAAACCAGAGCCCTGTGACAGTTTAAGAGCGGAGCGAAAAACAAAGAAAAGCACAAATAACTAAGTAAATTTAACAGTTCTTCAGGGACATAAACCATCACTTCAACCCAGATAAACATAGCTCCTTCTACCCCCACTGATGACGGTGTACCAAGTGTTCACAGGATTCACGTTACCTGATCGTCCAACATGGTTTTGGCAGCGTCAGCCATGACGTTCTTGGCGTCGTTCGTCTTCTTGCGGTTGATGAAGACGATGCCGCCCAGCCAGCAGATGAGACCCACTGTGCCGGCGTAGACCAACTCCTTCTTGGCAATCATGGTGCAGCGGTCTGGTAGGATCTCCATCAGGCCTGAGAAACACAGAACATGTAAGAATAGAATATCGTAAATCGTCATTTCAAACTTTATTGAGACTAAATTTAAAACGTGAATCCACCTTTTGTAATTTCCAAATCAAAAATAAGCATCTGTAGTTTTGTTCACACACTGAGCAGTATCACTCCTTCAAAGTTTGAGAAATAAGATGTCAGCTAATTGAATCATGTAGACCCTATCCTAATAGACCATAAGCCTGAATTACGTGATATTGTTTTACTAAATTTGAAACTTTGATCCGTCCCATGTCTCTAACGTATACAGCATGTTTCCAGTTTCTCTCTCTATGGCCTCGTCAGAACCTGGATTTCATCATGTACAGTATAAAGTCCGCTGATGTAATAGAGAAAAACATGATTGATTAACTTTGGTGTGAAAGCAGCTGGTCCAGAAGATAAAAAGAGCGTAAAGATGTCCGACACACACAATGTGAGAGAAAGAAGCGAAATGACACCAGAAAGAGAGACTTGAAACCAAGCTGTGGAGGTGATCTTATCGCGTCGGCTCAAGGATGAGCAGCTAATAATGGCTGGGTGTAGCGGTTGGCATGGCCACTTGGACGCCAAATCAGACACGTGCCGAGTGTCCTCAGCACTAATTAGAGGCCTAGCTCGCCACTTTGGCCTCGAGGCATTCCCTCGTCAATTACCGGCACTGACAAACACCTTCTCTCACTAAGGCACTAACGGAGAGAGAAACCATACATCTGCTAAATCAAGTGTCCTCAACAATCACATCTAGGACCGTTCCTAGAATAAGGAGTTTGTGTGGTATACACGTGACGGCCGGGCCTTAACATTTTGTTTCCAACAAGTTGTGGCCCTGGTGTGAGCGGTGTGTCCTGACTTTCCCTTATCGGGAGATGTAAGGTGGCACCAACGATGTCTTTAGCAGTCCTGAATCGCTCATTTGAGTCTGTTCTTGAATTGTTTGGTGGCCGATCCAAACCAGACCAACGGCCAATGTAAACAGGATGTGGACACGTCGCATTCCAGCTCCACCGCAGCCGTTGGAGACAATCCTGCTCTCTGCGATCACAAATACTGATTCAACGCTGACGTATTTACAATATAGTGGTTCTCATTTACATATTGTCCTGTCTCCGCTGTCAGACAACAGAACTGTTATGATGATTAGTTGCAGCTCATGAATACTGTGATGACCAGCAGTCAGTTTATTAACAATGGACTTTATTGACGATGGACTTCGCAGATTCCAGAAACCTGAAGGTGGTTTGGTAACTTTGACGTTACGCCGAAAAACGGAAAATGTCAACACAAAACCCCCGACACCTGTTAACTGTGTTTTTCTGAATTTGCCGACTTCATGAGGACGTGGTCCGACATCGAGGGGTGTGTGAAATACATTCAGGTCATCAGCCAGTTACTATCTGTGAACAGATGGAATGATTCACCCAGACAGGTTTTCATGAAGCACCGGGCAGCAGAGGGGGGGGGTCCTTGTTGGTTCTATTGGGCAATAACAGCTTGTCCACTTCATTGGCCAGAGAGTGAAATCCCCACTGTCGTAGCTCAACCAGTGCATCATTCCACTTCTTTCGTCAGCGACTGCTGCCTCTACTAAAGAGGACTCCTGCTTTCAGCTGAAACGTTCCAAAAAAAACTGCCAGAGTTTTAAATTGCTCGAGGTGAGCTGCTGAATGTACGACACTTAAACCCGGTCTTGCTAGAGTATCAGGAGACCAGGGGCCAAAACCAACAAGAACTAGACTAAAAGCTGCCGTTTGCACAACCGTCTTGCACCATTCTCAGTATGAACCAATAACATATTTTCTGTCTAAAAATAGATGAGACTGGCTGCCTTTCCAAACCTCTCAACATGTGTATCTCACGTTTAAACCACATTCACAAGGACTCAATTATGCAGGAAAATATCTAATACAACAAGTTAAATATTGGAAGCTATCTAAACATCTGGTGTGAAAGTGTGTCAGTCTCTCCAGTGTTTGAAGAGCGCAATGATTCCTGCAGAGCTCACAGAATATAGACGTCAACACTCCAAAATTATAGCTGAAAGTCAGCACTTAGCATTGTAGTCATTGTTCTATTTCAGATGTAAATATGTATTCTTCTGCAAGCCCAAAAGAGGGAGAACATGCACCGGTTGTTTTGAGGGTGAAACCAACGTCACAACATATCTATCGTCACACATGGAGGTATCGCAGCACTCACCCAAAACATCCAGGGAGCTCTGGTGGTTGGAGACGATGACATAAGGTCCCTCCGTCTGCAGATGCTCCCAGCCGCTCACGTCATACCGAAGACCCAGGAAGTACTTCACGTGACGAACCAGGACCCGGATAATCCTGAGGGGGGGGGGCAAAGGTTAATTACAGTCCTTAATAAGCACAGGTTACTGTTCACAGTCATGCTGCATATTCTTAACCAGAACCCTGCAAAGATAAGTTGGAGATAATAGTGGAATTTATAAAGCCTGCTAAATATATTACAGTATATTGTAAGAATGCCAGCTCAAATATTGAAATTCTGACCTAAACCAGACAATCATGACCGTCTTAAACAAGACATCTGGTAGCTTAACGCTGTACAATATCCCCATTAGTTTGTTAAATAATTGGCTGCAGTGAGAATAACGCTCCAATGAGCTTTGAGAAACAATCTCCTGCCATCTGCCTCTGAAAAACTGAAGAAAACAAAAATGTAAGTTATGACCTGACAATCTGTGGATTTATCAGATGTAATCAATACAGTGACAGCACACAGCAGTGAGGGGAAAGGCTGGATTAGTGTTTTGTGTTCAGTTCACTTTCAGTAGATTAATTTATGCTTTTTTAATATTTGGTGAAATAAATGTGTTCACCATTCCAATTTCAACAGTCATTTTCTAAATATCTAAAATAAAGTAATTATCACATTATAATATATACATTAGGGCTGAAACGAATAACATTTCCATTAATGATTAATCTGCAGATTATATTCTCAATTAATTGATGAATTGTTTCGTTTGTTAAATTTCACAGCTTGAGATGTTTTCAAGCTTCTTGTTTTATTCAACATAAATAGTCCAAATTCCAAACGATTACGTTTACCATCATGTGTTCCAAGAAAAGCTTCAAACATCTGGGAGGATGAGTCAGGAAATAATTGGCATTTTTGATGGCGAAAAAGGAAAAAAAAAAAAAAAAAGAACTTATCAATCACTTTTTTGCAGATCTAACCGACATAACTTTACAATGGATCATATCGGAGCTGCATTCATTTATTTTTGGGGCACAGACTTCCCTTTATTTATATCTTCTATATAAAGTTGGTCATGCTTTTACTTCGATCAACTGGAGATCCTTTCCCATCAAGCACTCACATCCATGACATTTTCCCTTTTGGCCCCTGGAAGGCTTTTGAAAGCTATGCAATCAATACACTTCCTCACCTCAAACACACAGCATGGCAACCAATGTAAAATGGATCTGAACTCTGATGTTGACGTGTAGGGCTGAAAAGAGAGCCTTGGCATTTAATGTCCGGGCCAGCTCCACATCGGCGCTCCATTTCTGAGCCTTAATTTGATCACCAGTCGATCGGGCCTAACCTCTTTTTCCCTCTTGGAGCCAAAGGCAGCAGTATAGTAGTAACACTATCGTACAAAACGGCTGTGAAGCTACTGTCAGTGCTTCATCTGAGGGTTTGAGGACTAAGTCTCCTAAAGATCCCGCAAATGACGCACTACGGTAGCGTGGTTGGGAGCCGGAAGACAGATCCCACAGAGACTTCCAAGTCAACGGCAAGAATATCTGCTTCTCAGTGGACTAAAGCACGCATTCCAAAGTTCATTACATGACAATGACGCCTATTCTCTTGAAGCGGCAGCTATTTACAGATTCCAACACGTTGACTGCTCTACAGATGCACTGTGTGAGAGCGGGCATGCTATGAAGGTACAGTTATGTGGGATTTCTCCTGAATCATAGAGCTCAACAAGATGTAGAGATACTGAAAATAACACACCACCAACTTAAATGACCTCCCCTCTAAGGAAAAACAACGGAGTCACTCCCTCATCTTCTAGAGCAACTGTCCCGTCCTCATCAGTGAGTCACATCTCCTCCCAAACTTCTCCATTTTTTTTAAATGTCCGGATTTAGCACACAATGCATGTAATGTGTATAATGATCAAACATTTCCAATATTCTATCCCAAGTGAAATGATCACAGCTCTTGCGGTGGTAATGCTCCCAATAATGATGGGATTGAAAACCGTAAAAGTCACTGAGTACATTATAATGGCCGTTATTTCACCCCGATGCCAGAGCTGATCATTAAAAGAGACCAAAGAGGGCATTTACGGCTCATAAACACTCATTTGGAAAGGCTCTTAGCTGTGAAT
>NW_022280053.1:1491431-1503661 GCF_004355925.1 Anarrhichthys ocellatus
GGGGTCACATGGGTCTGATCAACATCTTGTTGTGATGTTGCTCAAACAATGCCATGAGAAGGTAAAGCTTTACAGATTGGGGGAGGCTCTGATTGACTACTAATGACTTGATCAGCAAAGCAGTTGTACATTTGATGTGATATTATGGGAAATAAACAAGTAAGTTCAGCAGGTAGAAGTTAAAACTGGGAGTAGGTTTTTTTAATGGAAGTTTACATTTTGAGTTAAAGAAATTAAATATAGAATTTTTTTTTTTGCAATGCCTGAAAAATTAGGTTTGTTCGTATACTGATACCTGTGTCGAAAATGCCTACAATACATCGTAAAAAGCTGAATGGTATTGGAGAGTATGCGAGTCCAAGATCACGTTATCGGCTCATCTATGCTACACAGGAACAACGCGTGTCATTCGCTACCTGATCGGTACATTTGTGGTTAAACACTCTTGTGCAACCTGTTTCTTCCCTGATGTATCTAGCTAGCTTTTCTATACTGTACTTAAATGTTTTAGGATTACTCTAACTCTTGCCACGCTTTAGTTCTTTCACTATTTGTAAGATGGGCTGGGTAATGATGACCCAGCATCGAAAATTGTTGTGCCTTCTATTGTTGGTCATCAAATCAAAGTGATTTTAATGAAAATACCAAAAAGTAAAGCTCACAATGTTCATCAAAGACACGAGGAAGCTCTTGAAGACATCACTTGTGCTCATTACCTTGTGACTCCTAATGCAATCATCTCGCCTTGCACATTGTGTACTATAGTAAGACAACGCTAACCTTTCAGACAGAACACAGTCCTGAGGTTATCTTTTGACACAGCAGTGATAACACACTCTGAGTCATTGCATAACCAGTGGCTTTTGAACTAAACTGTGTTGCAGCAATTGTAAGATCGCTCAAGGGGAAGGAAATGGCCTTGGTTGGTACTTTTCATGGCCAAACCACTCAGCATTTCCTCTGGTTCATTTCATTATCAGTCTCTAAGTAAGTACATTTTCCTAATGACCATATAATGACATTTAGGCTGACTTGCTTGCTACCAGATTCAATTCAACATGGCTGCACTCAGGTTAAAAAAATTGAAGCCTGCCCTGTTATCCCGACAATCATTGTACCAAGAAACCACTAGCGTAGCTAATTCAGGTGCTAAAGGTCAGGGAGCTGTTAGACAGGGACGTGGTCACGTTATCACAGTGGAAGACTAATTCCACGGCAGGGACAGGGGAAGTGAGTGACTCAACGGCCTGAGTGACAACATTACTCCTTAGTCAAACAGACAGCAGCAATGGTAGTCTCCCACCGATGTTAGGCCTTTACACAGTATGGAACCTGAGCTCAAGCAATTGGGAATGAGACAACTAAGCCTTTGTTGTCATGAGATCCTACCTGATTAATGTTAGAGTAAAAGTATATACTGTATGTATGCGAGAGTACGTCTATGTAGACTCTGCACAACCACCGCTGATAAACTGAGAGTTTCAGGAAATGCAAGTACGATGTTAGCAGGGACTTGAGTTCTATGTGTGCTTTTCACAGTGCAGAGGTCTGTTCTGGCCCACCATAGTTTACTGTGTTGCATTCAAGTCGTCAACTCCCAATATCCAGGCCTCTGTGTGTCCGACAGCGACTGCCTGTGAAACACGACTCTATCCTTCATGAATCACAGCACTCTTTCATGCCAGAGGTGGCTGGTGCTTAAAATGTACATCTGAAACATCCCATTCACTCCCCGTGCAAGTTCTGACCCCGATTCAGTCGCTTTGTCACAGTCAACGGGTCCAGATAACCTTTGAGCAGACAGAACGGCACACTGGTGCAACATGACACCATGGCCATTAGATAGCACGCCAGCGGGAACAGTTATTACAAGAGCAGCGAGGTCTGCTGCGATAACCGACAGGGCTGCCGTCAGCAGATCGAGGCCAAGTGAGGCTGCACGGCGGATGAGCCTGATAAGTATTCAGCAACCCAACTCTAAATCAGGGAAAAACTTCAAGTTAATCACTTGAACAGTAATCCATCCTCAACATCTAGGTTTAACCACAACAACAAAAATACCCCAGCTACAAAGTGGACACTGACATTGGAGACGTACATTTCAACCCCAACAGGTATCAGTTGACCCAATCAGTGTGTGTGTGTGTGGTATAAAATAACATGTTTTCCTTCAGTGGTAAGGTCACTGGGCCATACCTATAGAGCCAATATCCTGAAATAACCAACCGTATAGTGACCTATAGAGAGTTTCTGCAGCTGTATTAAAGTTGTTTCCAGCAGTGGAAAGTAACTAAGTACATTTAGTCAAGTGTTGTCCTTTTTGAGGTAATTGTACTTTACTTAAGTAGCTCCAATTTATGCTACTTTATACGTCTACATCCCGGGGGGAAATATTGTTTAATTAACTGCTATACACTTTGACTTTATATATAAAAACAGGATGCGGTTATTGATAAGAGACCATTAAAAGTCAGTTATATTGCTGATTAGACCTCATGTTAGAACTGTGTGAAGCACTGGTGGGATTTAAATCATTTACTAATAAGAACAATAAAGAATAAAGAAAAGATATGCTTTATTGTGTTTCATAACAATAATCTGTGTACTGCATACAATAAAAAACACCTTTCAGGACACTGAAGACTTAATTTAACAATCTTTAACTTGTATTTACACTTTAGTATTGTTACTTTTACTTGAGTAAAGGATCTGAGTAACGTTACTTGGTTGTTTAATTTAAGATAAACTACTACTACTACTACCACTACTACTACTACTACTACTACTACTACTACCTGTAGCCTAGCTAACAATTCAACTTCTCATTCATACACTTAAAAAAAAAAAAAAAAACTATTTAAAACCTTCATAAAGATTGCAGGGCTAACTCTAAATGGTGCTGTAACGTTAGCCAAACAATGATAGCCTTCTTGTGTTGTGATGTGTTCACACAAGTCTAACTTAGCCAGTAATGTTCAGGCATTTGACTGGAGGGGATACAAGTTAACGGTAATTCCATTTCCTGTAAGAATGTCCGTTATCTGAGGCTAGCATGGGAACAAGCCCCGACTTGGTTCACGTTGAACGTTAGCATTCTTCTTTTCAGCTGCCAAGGTGTCAAGGGGGCTAATGTTAGCATTCGTGTGAGATACAGGTTTTTAAAATGTCAGACACATTGGTGGACTAGAAGCTCCCTGACGTTGCCCTCATGTTACCACAACACTTCGCTACAGTAACACCGGTATCGTCGCTATCTGAATGTTTGATACAATAAACCTCTGCTAGGCAGGCAGCCAGCTAGCAGGCTAACGCTGGCTAGCTGTCAGACACACGGCGCCGCAGAGCGACATTTATTATGCAAACAAAACTCACCGCATGTTTTCTACGTTTCTTCCGCCGCTCTTCAGTATGCACAGAGGGATCGCCACCAGCGCCAGCACCATCATCCAGCCGACGTAAAAGCACTTTTTGAAATAGAAAACGAACGTGCTGCTGCCCCACATCAGGAGCGGGAGCAGCAGCAGCAGTATCATCCATAGCACATCCATAGCGATCCACCCGGAAAAAGTCCCACTGCCAGCTGTAGAACACACGCGGTTTGGAGGGGGGCGAAAAAGCCGCTAAAACACTGGTCGGGCTACGGTGCAAGAAGGAAAGGGAAGCACCGCGAACCTGGCGAACATTACACAGTCTGAACTAGTCCTTTAGGGCACCCAGGCGATGGCAATGTTTGTCTCCGGCTGCCCCCAAATCAACATGTATCGTTGTTGCTAAATGGCATCATGAGGTGGAGTCAAATCGTCATTGGTTGTGTTTTTTTTTCTTCCATTTCCGGTTGCTGGACCACTATGGGTCTGATGTCACAAGCTGCATGTTTATTTCATATCAATTAAATTAGTAATAGCTGTTCAAGCATTCGGTGATTATCTATCCGCAATCACAGCTCTTGCAGGTTTTTATTTCAAGTTTCGTGTGGCCAAACATTCAAATTTCACTCTGCTATACTAGGCCTATATAGATTCACTCTCTCCACAGGGTTAGACCAGTTTGACAGCCAATTAAAGCACAACACGTCTAATTGGATTCGCAGTGATAATCCAATCCTAAACTTTAATCTGACACTGTCCAGTGGCCTTGACTATGAAGTTGCAGCCCTGTCCAAGGGCTCTACTTGACATGATTTGGAAGATTAGGATCAATCAGTCATTCATCCTGATTTAATATGTGCGGTGATCCTAACCATTAGCAGACTCTAAACTTGGCATCGGTGTCCTCATTCAGAAGGGTTATTTGCAAAATACACCGAAGCAAAGGATGCTTTTCTGTGAAGTGGTAAGTAACAAGAATAGAAACCTCAGACTCAAAGCAAGCTTTCCTCATTGCTCTTGATTAATGCCTATTTAAAATCATATGAAGGTGTCTTTGTTGGTCTGTATATACAGACAGGAATATAGAAATGTGGACAATAGCCTTGTTTGCACTCATCCATGATTACAATGATGACAATGGGATAAAATATGAACACCAGCCTTTTTTGGAAGATGGTGCACCATCACTCTACTTCAAAACACATAAACACATTACATGAATACACTTTGCACAGTTTAAACATACAGTGCTTACGTAATAGAGGACAAGGGAGCTTTACAATGCTTTCTTTTAATTGCATACTCCATAATGTTTACTTGTGTCATATTTGGGACCAGAATCACTGGCTTACAGGAAAGGTTTTCACTGCAACTTACTGTCAAAAATAAGGAAGACAACTTCCCTTTTCCCTTATTGAAGATGGATGAACAACATTTTATATTTAAACTACTGCTCTGCTGCTTTGTCCAGAAACGAGGTTTCGCTGTGCCTTCGTGGACATGATAAAGTAGCATGTACTGTTTACTTACTAACTCAAGTGTTGCGACATGGTGTGATGCATTGACAAAGGAAGAAACCTGACACTAAGCGATAACAACCAGTGCTGGAGTTTTGCATGAGTGTGTTTGTGTTAGTGTTAGACATGGGTGTGTGTTTGTCTCAGTAGTTACTGTGTGTGTGGTTGTGGTATATTTGTTTGTGTCCTCCGTCTATATTCTGTACATTTTATGTGAACTTTAGAGGATTTCACAAAAGTGCATCAGTTTCAAGCAAACCGTTAATCCAGCCACCTGGTGATGCAGCAACAAAATATAGCGTGTCCACATGACTTTAGACAAATACAGCTTGCCATTTCCCCTTTCTCTTACTATCGAAACCACAAATGTAATCAGCTGTCACGTTGTTTCACTTCTGCTTATTAAGATCAAAGCTACAACAAGCAAAAACAGAAAGCTTGGCAAAGTGGGGAAAAAAAGATATTCAGAGAAAGTTTCCTGAGGAAATGAAGTCTAAATGTAGTGGAATGGATCCACGATCAGGGGAAGGATCCAGATCTTGTAGAATTTAGGAGTTCGGGGTCACAGCCAGGCTCTCTGGACTCAAACTCCTCCATCTGGAGATTGTGAAAACCTGACAGAGGATTCAGAAACTATTGAGAAGCCTTGAGAAGAGTGACCAAGAGAAACAGAGGTCCAGTTCTGAACATGGTTTGTTGTGATTGGACGTCTGAGCAGGCCATGAATTGTTCAAGCTAAACATCCTGTTGAAACACAAGAGGGTTCACAAATGTTCACGGTATCAGAGAGCTTGGGCCATAGGATGATGTTGAATTTGGAGTTGCTCTATCAGACCTGTGCACTTGGATTAATAAAGAGGCCGAGCTGCCAGCGGATCATCATCTGGTGATGTGTTGGATCAGAGGAAAAAGCGGTGATTCATGATCTCATCGGTTAAACCGAAAGCAGGTGGTAAAAGCCGTTGATGTGAGGTAAAGCATATCACTCTCCCTTTAAAGAGGAGCCAGGAATACCTCAGATTCAAGTCACTGCTCCACCTACAAAGAGACCGTTTTTTCTGCATTTAATAAAGGACGTACTGTAATAATGGTTATTGCTTAAGATTTCAAAAGACTTGATTTCAGTGTTTTGTGATGCAGAGTGGTGCCTGACACCGACAGTGAAAGCCCTTGTGCCCCCCCTGCTGGTGAAACTACGTTTTTTATTTCAAATTATGTAATCTTAAAGGCACAATCCGTGATTTCATAAACAAAAAAGTTGCCCTATTACCTTAAAAGGTTCTCTGTACGATGTTCAGAGCATTGATTGGCTGTAGAGGACAAAGGAGTGAGTCTACCTGAGCAGAGAATGGAGTGGTTCGTGTGTTGTAATCCGAGTTTCTCTATGCTTTGTTTTTCACAGCCAGGTAATAGAAATGCTCTGCATATCGAGTTTTCGAGGTCGTTTAATACGTGATTCAGTGGAATCAGACACGTGCTATGGTGTCGGCCTTGCTGTAGCAGAGACTTAGAACTAAATGGATCACAGTAAACATGATCTCTATAACTATCTTAAACTTTTTATCAAGTTGTTATTAGATGGTAATGCAGTTGAAAGCACAGACTAGTTTGAATTTAAGTCTGCTCTGCATCACTGTAGTTATGGAACAAAACTTAAAGATGTTCATCCAGACAGATTAAGTCAATAGGACATGTTAAGTTTCTCTGCAATGTGATCCTGTGTGGAAACAAATGGCTGCCTGGAAAAATGTTTAAAAAAAAAAAAAATCTCAAATTATTTGGTCCACATTGGAAAGTGGAAAGTTAAAGGTGATTCATCGTAAATGAGCTGAAAGATACTAAACGTGGACAGGCTAAATGATCCTTCAGGGCATGTTTGAGTCCAGTCTGATATGTCATTTTGGAAATGGGTTGGGCCTCCTGACTAATTATGAAAGATCGACTTAAATTACATTTATTCTATTTGGTTGCTGTACAACATTGCTGGGCATAACATCTTATAGTCCCTAATAATGGATACTAGTGTGTTTTTAGCCACTGCCATTTGTATATGCTACCAACAGAGCTCAGGAATCTGTTATCTTCTCTAATTGTAATTGATTAGTTTTCAAAGCAGACATTTTCCGGTGTAGGAAAAGCACAGGCATAACTAATAAAAAGTGTGTCAGTAAGGGATGTAACATTCCAGGGCCCTGAAACCAGCACACTGGAAAAATAAAAAGTTTGCTGTGAGAACAGTCAATTGCAGATGTGTCAACATTTACTTATGATAAGATAGTCTCTGGGCATTATGATCTGAATATCTTTTTGTTTGGCAAGCCTTCACTGAAAGGCCTCTCTCTACCTTCCTGTGGTTCTCTCATCAGCTCTTTGTGCCCCCTGTGGTATAATATTTAACCACTAGATGGTAGCGTTACTGTAACAATATGGCCATTGGATTGACTTCTACTAAAGTTAATGCTGATGATTCACATGATTAATCACAGTGACCATGAAAATGATGGATATACTTGTCTTGCCGCAAAACAACTGTTTTGACTCCACTTAATGATAAATTGGATTGTTAAATGTCTCTCATGTAGTCTAATACAGTTATTTACATATCTATTTCGTTTTAAGTATTTTATTGTATGATAATTTTCCTATATTTACCAGGTAATAGTCACTTTTTCAAGGGAGACCACATCCAACAGGGAAGCATAAAACAATATGTTACAATAATAAATCCAAACAACAGAAACAGACTAAGGCAACTGTCACACACTTACACTTACAGACTCAAAATAGTCTGTAAAAATATTAAAGATGAAAGAGTGTCAACAAAATCTACATTTGCCTGTTCTTTAGACCAAATCCACTGTCCCCGAGAGCTTTAGATATAGTGTAGGAATGTATTCTGAACCTGATTCTAAATTAGCTGTCATTATAAAGTCAGGGAAGTGTAAAAACACAAGATATAAAGTTACAGTTGTTGCTAAATTAGTTGCAACCTTGGGATAAATGATGAACTAGTTTTCCATATAATCCCCCTTTCATGTGGCAGTCGTCCACTAGCTGAATGGCAGGTTTTTAGCTGTCTTTTTTTTTGATTGTTGGTGCGTGAACGTTTCTTAACTCTGCACCTTCAACGCAACATCCTGTGTGCAAAGTGGAAGCGTTGCGGCTGCTGTGTTGAGTAAATCCAGGGGTGTTGTCTCACTTCATGCATGATATAGCTTTAGACACAAAGACACAAAGACAAAAAGAGAAAGTAGGTAGTTGGTATTAAGCCCTGTGGGGTTTGTCAATGAAACATCTGCCGAGGGTGGTGACCTTTTTGAACCCCCACCAGCCCACGTCCCCCCCATAGCCTCCCCTCAGCATTCTCATCGGTCCGAGCCCACAAGGAATAGAGAGTGAGCACCGATATTTGTAAAGGGCTTTATTGGACAACCCTGCAGTGACAACCCCCCCCCCTCCACACACCAACCTCTCTCTCTTTTTTCCCTCTCGTCTGTGAGCGCGCAAAAGCAGCTGTCATTGCCTCGGAGCGGGTGCCCGCGCGCGCTGCATATAGCGAGACTATCCTGTTTGAAGATTGTGCTGCAGCTCTTGGCCATCTTGTATCAGACAGAATGAGACGTTGATAATAATAAAAAAGAAAATAAACAATAAAAATAAGAACGAGCAGAGGAGCACTTTTTTTTTGTAACAGAAGACGGTCGGTGACGAAGCGACTACAACGTGAAGGCGAAACATCACGTCTGCCGCTGCGTGCGCTGAAAACACCTCTAACGAGTTGTGGATTATTCCGAGGACATCGTACTGAAACCATGAGCTGGGGGTCAGAGCTATGGGTGAGTGTCTCGTGCACTTGTATCGTTATAAATAGGGCCTTTTTTTCTCCTTCAAACCGAGCCTGTGCGGAAACTAACGGTTCAAAGATAACACAAACGTGCGTGTGACAATGCGCAGGGGCTCCGTGTTTGTAGCCGCTAAAAACGACTGTGCGCAGCTTTGTGGATGTTCCGCCTCTGGCTGCGACCACAGCCAGCTAATTTGTAGCGAAGCTCGAGTAGTGTTATATTTCATTGCGACATGGAACACGGTGTAGCGTTTTAGTAAGGTGTGTGTGAGTGTGTGTGAAAATCCGAGCTAACCATCCATTTTAGTTCACATTGGTGCGTTTCAAACCACGCTTTAAACACACAGGCACGCACACACTCGCATGACACTTGCTTTTTTATTTTCGGTGACGGTTTCATAAAGACGTGAAACAGCGAGCATGTAGATGGACGTGACGTGCTATGCACAGACCAGTATCACCGTCGCTAGAGGAAGTCTCTTGTCTGTCTGCACACACTGAAGCACTGCTGTTTAACTTCAGTGGTTAAAAGCAACTAACTCACCAGTAACAGTTCAATAACTGCTTGCTTTTTTTTCTTTTCTTTTCATATTTATTATCAGGTTGAGGTTATGGCAATAATCGTGCAGGCTATACATCTAAATGTTATTCACAACCTCAAATGTGGGGTTAATAAACTATAGCAAAAAAAAGGAAATGTCAGATTTGGTGAGTATTTGACCACAACATGCATTTCATTTGAGTGAGTAACCTGAATCAGAAGGTTCACCTTATATATTATGGATGTGTGATTTGGTTCATCAGGCACTCTTTGTGAGCAACAATAGAAGACAAATTAGAAGCCCACTGACCTTCCTACAATAAATTCCAGTGCAATGATGTCACTCTTTGTTTTTACTGAAATTCACTTTCAAGGATTGCTTACCATCTCACAGCCCGAATCCATCCAGACACTGGATCAGAGGTATTTCCCCACATTCAGACACACGTGTTTCGTCTGAAATCTACAGCATGGGAATAATGAAGATTACAGGACTGTGTCAAAACTATCTTTACGACTTGATAATAAGCAGCTGCCTGCAGGGTTTCCTGTTGTTTCAGCGGCTCTATTATTTTTGTTGTGGAAATGATCTGCAGTAAAACCAGTCATTCTGCTGCCTGTGTGCTGACGAACCCCCCGGCAAACGCGGCGAGTCGTTGCAGGATTCCTCGCACATTTGTTTTGAATGGTGGTATGTTTCAATTGTGTGTGTGTGTGTGTGTGTGTGTCAGAGCAAACATGCAAGAGTGTGTGTGTGCTTGCAAGTTACTACATGGAGTTTACATTTGAACCTGCAGGAAGTCATGTTATCGACTTGAACTCGCAATCTGTAGGCCACAAAATTCAGCACGACACCTGATCACAATACTGCAGCGTGGAGATGAAACGGCAGTCTGATGTCAATATTATGAGCTAGACCCCCCCTCCCCTCCGTCGCTCACCAAGCAGCAAATGGGTCTGGAGATAGTTAAGTCATGGGTGTCTTTTCCTTTCTAAGAAAAGGATGAGGGGGGTAGACACTCCCCCCTTAAATTCTCCAGTAATTTACCTGGTCCAAAGTTCACAGAGAAACCAACAGTGCTCCACATTCCTGCGTTTTCCCAGGGATGCCAGTGTATTTTTACCTCACTACCGCAACGCTTGACGGAGAAACGCTGCTGCAGGTAGTCATGCAAAGCCAACGTAGCCCGAAGACATTCTACGGGCTTTCATGTGCACCTTAAGTGTGGAAAACATTTGAGACTGAGCTTTCGCAGAGAATAATGTATTATAACCAGATGCTCTGCTTCCCCCCCCCTTAGCGGGCTGAATGGTATCCAGACACTTGTTCCTTTAATGTTAGGGCAGCAGACAGAGAGCAGCGATACTCTGCATGGTGGCTGTTGCCACCGGAAGATTCACGCAGCTGATTTTCTTGTTGTACCAAACCAGATCAAAACATACCGTAACACCAGCGCTGTTGCTGTGGCAGCACCCGCACTTCTATTCAGAGCGAGGGAAGGATGTTGTTGGGAAAGTACCTTGTAGTTATTTGTGGGGTTTTTAACTAACATCTTCAACTTTCACTGTCAATTATTCTGCAGATCATGTGCTCGCCAAATAGATTTGGTCTATGAAATGTAAAATAATAGTGAAAAAAAGTCCAAGATGACACATTTAAAGTCTTGTTTTGTGCAGCGAATAGTCAAAAACCCCACAGAAAATCTGTTTATATTGATATAAAACAGATACAAGCAGCAAGTCCTCACATTTTAGGAAATCAGTAAATGTTTGGCTTTATTTTTGTGAGACAAATGACCGAAAGGATTCATTTTCTGCCAATTGATGTATGTGTTTTGTATGACAGCTAAATCCTAAAATACCCGCCATTTAAATTCATTTTCACTGATTAAGATCACTGTCTGCGAGTTTTAGTGAGCCGGAAAATCAGATGTTTCAACATGACAGACGAAGGCCACATGCGTTCTGTCGTGCTCATCCTGTTGCTCCTCGCTGTGAACAGGAAAGCAAATGATATTTCAGGAAGTGAAGTCACAGTCGACCGGGGTTTCTCAACCGCTCACCAGCGCGGCTGCTTTGGTTGAGGTAGTGCAAGCAGGCCTCGCAGTGATAAATGCCATCACTGGTTCATGAAGGGAGGAGCATGGGATTGAATCTTTGTTTAAAACAGAGACGTGCTGGGAAGGTTTGGGCTGTTGTTTAGACATTTGTGCGTCGGCGTGAGTAAAGCAACACAGTCCAACATGCTGAATGCCTTTGGTGCAACATCATAGCACTGATTACAGTCTTCCACTTAAAGACACACTCTGAGAATGTGTGCTGCCATGAAAGTTATGACTATCGCTGTCCTGTCTTTGAAACATTACCAACAGGGTACAAGCAGAAGTTATGCAATAAGCATCAGGAGACTCTTGGGCATTAAACCTCGCTGTATGTGAACGAGTTGTGCTGCAGGCTACTGAAATGTATTAGAAGACGGTAAAAGTTTTGGTCAACTTTTTTGAAAAATGCCAGCTGTGTTCTTTTGTGTGCAAGCGGAGAGCGACACGAATGGATCATCATCACATGCATGCACATTTAGGACCCCAAACTGCTTCTGTACGAAACGCAACCGAGGAAGAAGGAAGTCAAATGTGGTGAAACATGTGACTTGTTTCTCAGCGGAACAGGGGTGAGAAAAAAAAAGGAATCATAAACGACAATTTTTCTAACTAACAATAGAGGCATGGCACTTTAAATAACCGTTCTGAATCAAGTTAGTTAGTGCTTGTGTTGTAGAGAGTTCCAAGAAGGGGAGACCGCGATATCTCAGAAGTATTTCCTCTCGGGGGCTCGGGCGTCAGAGCCAGAGCAGGCACTCTGGGTAGCAGAGGTGCCAGTAACAAGGCCAGAGTTGTTATGTCAAGGGACATCAAACACACACACACACACACACACACACACACACACACACACACACA
>NW_022280053.1:1503671-1540791 GCF_004355925.1 Anarrhichthys ocellatus
ACACACACACACACACACACACACACACACACACACACACACACAGACCAAATATCACCAGCACAGTAGCTTAAAATGAAAGATCTCTCTGGCCTTAAACAAAGTGACCACTACACCTTTTCACTCTGACACACCTTGAATGTTTCACTTCTCTCTTGTGGTTCCTTTGGGAACTGGACGCAAGCGGCTCTTCTCACAGTTGCACGTAGGGGACCGCTAAGTCGTCACAGTCCGTGGGACGTAAAAGCGCCTCCTCCTCTCACACACACGTATTGACGAGGCAGCATGGACAAGGTAGAAATTCTAGTGAAAGAGCAGCAGCTTAAGGTGAGTTTGAACTGCACGGGGCTCCTTCAGCACTGGCTTTTGAAACAGTAGGCAGATTGGCCCCCGCAACGCGCGGCCCCCTGACTGAACCTCGCTTTTATTTTCGTTGTCCAAATGGTGCGGTACTTTGTTTGTTCAGCGGCAGAGGAAGCGTGAATGTGTGTCGCTGTCTTGTCTTTGGGGACAGCTTGAGAGCCGTTTGTTTGCAGTGTTTGTAATTGTAGCCACGCTGCTATCTGCCAGCCATCGGCCCTGATGTAATGGAGAAGGGAAAGTGCTATTGTCTGAAGAGGCCTTCTGAATACCACTTGTTTTCTCTCATGTCATTAAGTGGGGCTCCAGACTTTGCCGGCGGGGCGCAGACTTAAGAAGTTCAATCAAAACCTTATGTTTTTAGTTTTTGTTGGTGGGGAGGGTTCAGTCGTGAGTTCCCAACAGCGAGATATCAGGGCGGATCTCCCGTAATATAAGTTTAAAAACAGCTTGTGGTTAGACTGAGATTTCCTCAGTGCTTTCTGCTTTTGTATCCCATCTTGGCTCAGACCCCCCCCCCCAAGGTCCAGCCTCCTCCCCTGCCGTTCACTTGACATTCAGGGCACTTCCAGGGCTGAAACCTGAGCTAGTTTGTTTCCCTCTGTCATGGTGCTGAAGTCAGAGGGGGGAAGGGGGGGGGGGGGGGGGGGTGACAGACATCCCCTCCTCCCCCCACTAAATCTTATACTCATCGCCACCCACCTGCTGACTCAGTGATACCACCCCGAGCCCATTTTCTCCTCAGCTCTTTCTGTGAAAGCACCATGACAGTAAAACAGTGATGAATGTATCCACATCAGAGCCGCGGGTCTCCGACCGCACCGCGGGGAGCTAGAGGCGGAAAGAACGGAGGACAGTGGAGGGGCGGAGGTATTCAGACGGATGAATAACAATAAAGGCATTTCTGTTGTGTCCGGCCCTTTGTTAGCGTACCCTTACACTACCTCTGCTTTTTAGTCTGGCTAGAGATAGAACTCATTGAACCAGGTGAGGTTCACACACTAGAGTTTCGAATGTACCAAGTCTTCAGTATGTTGTTGACAAACACATATGCAGTCCATATTCATCTTTGGAAACCTGTTCATCACGGCTCTCAGTACGTTCTGTTTACCTAAGATGCATCCAATTAATTATCCCCTGACATTTAAGCTTAAATTATTCATTAATTAGAAAAATCTGCCATTTTAAAAATCTTTTTATTAATTCAATTAAATTTCAGTTTTAAAGCAAATATGCTTTGACATTTGATTATCTTTGTGCTTCGGACTGTTGGTAGATTTGATGACATCACCAGGAAGTTGTAACAGGCATTTCCTCTGCTTTTTAAAAAAAAGCACCCAATGATTGGGCACATTGAGATGTTCTTGTTCTGCAATCCTCCCGCTTCCCTAAACACTCATCTTGTCCATGAGAAGGTAAGTTCGTGAGCAAGTAACATGTATTTATAAAGCGCTTTTCACAGACATGAGTCACAAAGTGCTTAACAGGGCAGAAATTACAAACATGAAAAACACAATGTGACCATAGGGCCAATAATTTACATACACAGAAAATACAAAATTAAAACATGGTTTAAAAGCAGGTCTTAGGACATGGGTTTTACCCAAACGCCAGTCTAAAGAGGTGCGTTTTGAGCTGGTTTCTGAATGCGTGGAGGTGACTCAGTCCTTCCCGTCACAGACTGTCACAGCCTCTGATCTGTAGTCTGTCATTTGTAAAGTCAGCCTCTAATCACGGCTGCTGTAACAGCGGACATCATACCGCCGTATACCGTCGCTCTGACATAACGTCACCTGAGCCCCGCAGCCGTCCGTGTTCTGCTAATTACTGTAACACACTGTAAGTGTCGATTGTTCCTTTGGCTTTAACAGCATTGAGTTTCCCCCGGCAGAGTAATGGAGGAACACTATAGCACCGTTTTACAACCATTCAAGGTGAAGGATGAACAAAGAGCTACAACCTCTTTTCACGAAACTACTAATGCTTTCAAGTCTAAGTGAGCCTCATTTTAAACAAAACAGTGTAGCTTATAAACAAGTAGTGATGGTCCTGAAAACTAAATTACCAAAACTTTAATTTTGATTGTAATATTGAGTTGAATTCTAATTAAATTGTAACGTATCGAGCCTCAGGAGTCATACCTGTGTTCTGTGTGCTATAGGAAATGACTTATTATCCCCAAAGCAAACGCATGTGACAGCACAGATGTTTGCTGCAGCATGCTTGCAAACACACCGGCTGCATGTGTGTGTGAGATGCTTGTGTACATTTTGTTAGCTCCGTTATGTTGGATGGAATGGATGTTTCTTGAGGCCAAGCCGCGGTGGGTTCGCTGCGTGTGGGACAGCAGGGACCTGTTCTTCCTGAAATCTCTTCATGTTGAGGGGCTACCTACCAGATGCGGTCAGTAGACATGGTCGGTACCATGTGGAACGGCTGCTTTAATTGAAATGAGTCAGAGCCGTAATGAGAACAGCCTCGTGCCGCCCTGCGGCTTCCACACATTTCTCTCCCACTGCTTGAAAATATTCTCGCTGCTGAAGACGTGTCCGGCTCTCCAGCCCCCTCCCGCCTCGCTTCACATTTCCTCATTGGCTCCGTTTCTTTCTTTCCTTCTCTCTGCTTTCATCACACCGACTCACCAGCTTTCCCCATCTCCTGTGATTGCCTTTTTCAGTGACCGTTAATGGCTGCGATCGTGTGTTACTTCAAAATAAAAGCTTGTTTGCGGTTTCTCAGCTCAGATTTTGTCCTCACAGGGCGGGAGAATGAACCTCACATTTGTGTGATTGTTCAGAGGCTGTGTGGGCTGGAGGAGGCACAGTGGCAGTGACACTGCATCATTGTGGTCTGGTAATGCTCTCCATTCTGCAGGATGCTTTGTCAAAACCTTCTTTTGCTTTAGCTGGAATATCTTTCATTTAGACGTTATTTATAATAGGGCAGTTAGTGTCCATGATGCCAGACAGAGAGGTTGATTGTGTTAGTAACTGGCTTTGGCAGTAGATGGCATTTGAAATGATATCCATCACTTCCTCTGGTGAGTTTGTGGTTTCATGTAACAAAGAAGACAGACTTCCTCGCAAAGTTAATACGTTTACACGTCTCTCCGAGTCGGTGTTACCTCACGGTGTGCTCTACATAAGCATAGAAAAGCGGGTGCAGCCTTCACGCAGACAAGGGCTTTAATTGAACTGAGAAATCTTTCCGAGATGAGTTTCCTGCTTGCTGTGTCAGGCCGCCTCTTAAGAGCCCATCTTTACTCATATCCTGAGATGAGGCGTGTCAGGGTGAAGTGAAAGTGCTGCAACCCTGTTCAGACCGCCTGAAGAACTAACTGTTAATGCTGCCAGCTGAAAAAAAAAAAAAAGCCCATATAGATATTTCAGCTAATTTAGGTGATACAGTGAAAGTACTTCTGTATCACAAGTCCTCTGAGGCCTTTACCCCCTATAAGCATGAAGGATTGCAAATATTCGAGCATCAGCGCAAAAACCTTTTGTTTGCAAAAGAGGATAAAACTGCGGTCTCAGAGTCCTTGTGGGCTGTTAAAGTGTTTGCTCTTCATCCAGTAGAATAAAAGCAGCCGAGGAGCTCAAATAGCTAATACAGCAGATGTAGTAGGAGACATGACGTCGTCCATGCCGAGACCCTAACTCTCATGCATTCATTGAAGTGTTTTCTTATTCGGGAAAATAATAAGAATGCTGAAAGAATGAGTCCCAAAGGAATCATTTTTTGTCGATGGAACCAGTGCGATGCTAACTCACGGTTTGGCCTACAGACACAACGTCATCCCTGAACTTTTACTTCTGGTGTTCAATAGTTCCTCAGGGAATGAGGTAGTGTTCCCTTTACCATAGCTTTGTCTGGAGGAAAGCATGCCATCAACCACTACAGCTTTGTGTTTATCTGTGTCCAACATCAGCAGACCATTCAGGAGAAACACAATGCTGTGGTTAAAAATAGCAACCCCCGCTCATTGGCGGTACCGACCGTACACGTCCGCACGACTTATGGCACCTTTCTGCGGTATCTACGTTTAGGTGAGCTTTTGCAGTGAGCAGGGGAATACATTGCATCAGCAACGCGGACGAGTACCACGCTCTTTGTTTACCTGGAGGAGAAACAAGTGGTCTGAGACTCAAAAGAGAAGTCCAATACAGGGTTGGCATATAACCAGATGGAGAGATTTGATCCTCAAGGGAGGGATTTGACTTTTGTCGCCTGAAGCTGAGTTATTAAACTGTAGGTGTAGTGAGACAAAGAGCGACTGCAGAAGAAGCAGAAGCCTTATATGACACTGACAGTACAAGGAAGATCTATTTATGGACTGAAACTGTGAGCGAGTCACATCAGTTGTGTCTAAGTGTAAACCACATGAAATGTGTTCAATCTAGTCTGTCATTTACGACCATGGTGTTCGCCAGCAGACTTAATTACAAGCTAGCGCTGTTTGCTTATGTGTCATTCTTCCCGCTCAGTAACTTTTCCCCTCAGCGTTACCACGCTTCATGCCATGTGTTGACGTTTATCTAGTCGACGAGAACATGGTGTACCCCGACAGATACTCGGTTTTCGGAGCTGATGTCGCTCTTGATTAGGCCCGTCACGATGACTGATGTTGTTGAACAATATGTTAATATATATGAAATAATGATAATTATGCAACAAACAATATTATTGTCATTTTAACACCATTTCATGCCACTGATTTAATGACAATATAATAGAATGATAATGCAAGTACACTCTTTCAAGCAGCAATTCACTTTTAATTCTTAAAGGTATTCAGCCAGTGGAATGTGAACAAAAAATGTAAATATCTTAAATTAATAAACAACATCCTGCGCTGATGCCTAAGTCTTATTATGGCATGAAAAACCCTGCTGCTCATTGTCATGTTGGCTAAAATGCTGTCTTAAGTAAAGAAACATGCACGTAAACACAACGGGCAATATCGAGGTCGGCTACAATGATTGAGGTCATCTCCGTATATGGTACGGCCTACAGTAATTATTGTTGTGACATGCCTACTCTCCATACAGATCCTTTCGATTTTCAAGAATTAAGACCAAGATACGTATTGACGGTAAGTTTTACAGTTGGAAAATAAAGTAAAATCTAGTCAAGTTAGTTTTATTCATAGCTCAATAACACAAAAACCACAAATTAGCTTCAAGGGGCTTCACAATCTGCACGGCATACCGTCTGTCCTCAGACCTTTGATTCTGATAAGGAAGCACTCCCTCGAAAAACCCCTTTAACAAGGAAAAATGTCTCAAGGACAGACCTCAACACCAGTCAGTCATATCTACTGCAATTTCTTGCTACTTACCGGCTGACATATATCATGGATACCAGTACATCAGCAATAAGCTAATATTGGCAGATACAAACATCAGGTCAGTCGGTGCAATTGTACCGATACTGATTCATTTCTCCATCAATGCCCCTTTTGTTTCAGTCGTCACATCCACATAAAGTTATCAAGAGACGGCCTATCTCAGACAAATGACTTCCAACCCGCTCACCGAATAAACGAGCCGACGGCCTGCTGTTGCAGTTTGGTACATGAAGTGTCGCTGCGGTTCACTCAGCGCTTTCCTTAATTCCAGAGAATGCATTGTATAAGATTTAAAGAGCTTTATCCTCCAAAATGAAGAAAAACAGCTCAACAGGAACAATGGCTAATGTGTGTCTGCTGGCCCAGCAGGGTTAATCCTCAGAACAGCAGCGTCCTATTGGCTAGTTAAAGCGGTTAGGAGGGAGGTGTAGTAATCAGATTAAGGACAATGTCATTTAATCAAGTTCTGCGCTGTTTACAACATTTCCGTTGTTCCCTCTCATTACACCTTTTGCTCTGCTTGCATTCGGTGTGCTGTGATTGATGAACGTGTTCTTGGATTACCAGGATACATGATATGTTACTTTATGCAGGATCTTGAAATCTACTAACTGCTCTGCTTGACCAAGCCGTGCTCCTCCTCCGTCCTACTTTATTCCTCTGAGATGGATTAACTTCTTTCGGAGCTCCTGGTTTTTTTCCCCACTTCGTTGTCGCAACGACAATCGAGACCATGTTGCGCCGAAAAAGTGAGTTTTTTGTTTTCATGGACAGTGTTCGCTCCGTGAAAGCGGAGACGGAGGAGCAGAAGGAGGAGCCCCCGCTGAGCCCGTATGAGGAGTACCTGCAGGTGCTGCTGCAGATGAAGATGACCAGTGGCGTAAGTGAGCGGAGGCGTAAAGTGATTCCTGCGTCATCTGTCAAGCAAGGAAGGCGTGTGCCAGTCCCAGAATGTCTGTGGTGTCCCGTTGCACAATAATACAAGAAAAGAGTTTCCGCTCTGTGAAATCAAACGCTCGTTAGATGCCAGCTTGTAGGACTTTTACAGAGCCTAAAAGAATGCTTCTGTACGTTTATTCCATGAATGAGTGGACCGCCCTTCCAGTCACTATGACTCACAACAGCAACTTCCTGTTGCTCAAACCGCCGTGTATCTTATCGAGTTAGGGAACCGGCGACTCATACATGAAGCTGTTCTCGACTGTGACATGGACGTCGGTGGAGGGATTAAATAACAGCGGGGGGTTGGAGGGGGGGTCGTGCACAGGCAGGCATGGGGAAGAAATGCTTTATGGACCTGGAAGCGTGATACACGTGCGCGCACGCCACCACACACACCTACATTTCAGAGCGGCAGAGGCGTCGTTTCTATAAATATCCACATGGTATGCACACAAGAGCTCTTACACATAAGGTCACCCACCGCCCCAAAACAGCTGCTCGAGTGCTGCAGAACGTCGGCGTGTACGTTAGTGTGAGTTTTACTGTGAGCATGCGTTTGTTTTGTTCTTTCTGTGAATCACTTTGCGTATAGATATATGAGGGCAGCTACTCAGTGGTCAAGCACATGACCGTCGGTCTTGGTTTACGTGCGTTGCACGAGCGTGTTTGCGCGTGTGAGGCCACTGTCCCCTTTTTTCCTGTGACTCGCCTCCCTGCGCTGGGAGGTCACACCGGGCTGTGGAGGCTTTGTTCCGCCACCGCTTTTCTTGCACAAAGCGCGGTGTGTGTTCGAGAGAGGGTTCGGCATCTCACGCAAATAATTGTTCTTGCTGCTGGCCGCCCACTGGACGCTCAGTGGATTTCAGTGGCTCTTGCTGTACTTACTCATCTCTCTCTCTCTCTCTCTCTCTCTCTCGCTCTCTCTCTCTCTCTGCTGTGGTCAGTAAGAAGTACAAGGCTTTGGATAATTACTAGAACAACTCAAACAGCAACGGGCACTTTGCTACAGCTTTGCTTCATTCGATGAGGCAGGGTTAGTTTTGCAAGAACAATCGGTTTACCATAATGGTTCTAATAAACAAGCGCATAAAAAAACCACACTGAAACCACCTTCTTTTTTTTTTTACTGACACTCAATATAGGCCTATGGGTGTCACACAATCAATACTTGTTTTTTTTGTTGATGGCTTATTCACTGCCATATTTACATATTTTTTATTAGTCAGCAGTTTCCTGTTCACCCCCTCAGTCTACCAATGAAACGACTCCCTTTTTGCTCTCTTGTGTTTTTAATGGCGCGTTGATCTTTACTGTGATCACCAGAGCAGCACACCGACCTCTGCAGAGGTGCTGAGGCCGTAATGAAGCAGGAAGTGGCCCCAGGAGCGTTTCTTCAGAGGTTTGAAAAACAGTGCGATCCTGTTATCACCAACCTTGTTGTAAAATGGTTCTGCTCACTTTGTGGCTCACGTCCTTTGCAACCCAACACCGGATCCGTCTTGATCCGTGATCTCACTATCTCATCTTTCATCCTCCCTAGGACAGACATGACCGTTTCAAGTGGTTGTTATTTAGTGCTTTTTGCATCCACACAAGTTCCCCGCTTTTATTGTGGACGTTGCATTCAGGGTCAAGCATCAATACCTTTTTTCTGACAATGAACACGTACAGAAGGTTATAAATATTTGTTATCTTCTTCAGTTACTGTAGATGTTTCAAAGTTAAATAAATCCAGTAGTTTTTAGATTCCAACATCTGTACTGGTTTAATTCCTTTTTTCTTGGTTGTTACGTCTATATGCGATGACCAGGACATGGGAATAATATGAAACGGAGTCTGCCTGCACCAGGCTCACCTCTGTCTTGTGTTAGCGCTCTGTCTATGTCAAGCAGAGAGGAAAGAGGAAACTTCAGTGTTGGGGATGCAGGTCAATGGGCCCTCAACGTGGGTGAAATCAAGAGATTTGATCTGGATTGGTCGTTAAATAAAGTGCATTAGTTGAGATTAACTAGCAGTCTAAATCATTAAACTGCCCCAATAATCTCCATCAGCAGTTGGAGGGTTGGAGGTCAGGAGGCTGATCCTTAAACAAGCATGCGTTTGTTTTCTTACAGCACACGGGCAGCCGACATACATTCAGTACATGTCTCCTTTGTTCTCCGTTTGAACCTGTTTTCCATTTCCTGGATGATGAAAAAAAAATAGTATTTAGCTGCGCTGTTCCATTTATATTCTTTCATGTACTACCACAATAGTACATGCATCCCAGCCAGTGGGGTTGTGTCCTGAAAAAACAAGCAGAGCGGGGCCGGCTGGTTTCCTGAAGGGATCCCCCACTTACTCCCTCCTGCAGGAACAAGGTCAGGTGTCAGAGGCCACAGATGACAGAATGGAAGTCAGGGTTGAAGCAGGAGTGATTAGTCTTAAGTGTGTGTGTGGGTGTGTGTGGAGGGGGTTTTTACAAAAAATTCCTCTGCAGGTTTGAGTATGGGTTTAGGAACTGTTCAGCCAACTGTGACAGCATTACCGACCCAACATTGTTTGATTTGCATACTCAATGTACAACTGCATAACCTGCATGACTAGATATTTTACAAGTAGGAATGGCAAGAGGTCGATCCAAAGAACCACGGAGTCTGCGTCTGACACACTTTCACATAATGTGTTGTTGTCTTTGATACTTGCTCCACTCACATTCATAATTTATTAAGCAGCTTTTCCTCTCGGAGCTGGAGAATTGCTTTGCTCATGTCTTTTTTTCCATTTTACTCGAGCAACCTCTCTCCCGTCTGATATCAGCAACGGTTCATGAGCTCATGACTCATCTAGTTGCAGATCATAACCTTTATTTTATAAACTTCTTATTCTATTTGAAATATGGTAAAGTTAAGAGTTCACGAGGCCCCAGCAGCAATAGGATAATCCCCCCCCCCCTCTCTTAAAATGAATCCCCTCCCATGTAATCCCGCCTCTCCTGTTATTTTTCCTCCTTTCAACCCCCCTCCCTCTGCTTTTCCGCTCTCCCTCACTATCCTCCTCACCCCATCCCACTTACTCCACCTTACGCCTGATGGAGCATTGAGCCTGAATGCTGTGGGCAGCCGTGGCCTCAGATTCAGTGTGTGTGTGTGTGTGTGTGTGAGAGAGAGGGAGCCAGCGCATCGGCTCCTCTCCTGCTCTCTGGGATATCTCGCTCCTTCCAGACAATCGTGGAGTTACTTGCTACAACTGTGCAGTCTCTTTGTTATTGTGTGGGAGTCAGCGGACATTGTTCCAAATCTGCACTTGGGATACCTTGGAAATGGTCTCGTGGAAGCCTTCTCTGACCTAACCTCAGCCTTTTGTTGTGCTGCTCCCGAGGAGTGGGAAGGAGGCGCAAGTTTGATGGACATTTTCTGGATTTGGATATTTCAAAAGGGTACACGTTCCACACGGAGACACGCTGGATAAGATGTTGCCCCTGCAGAAAAGGGTAATCAGAGTTATGTGTGTGGAGGAGAGAGAGAGCGGGGGGGTTGTTTGTGCATGATGTGGCTCCAGTGACGTGAGCCGTGCTCACAAGTGATAATGAAACAATGCTGTTTGATGACTTTAACTTGCACTTATGTCTGAGACGTCAGCATGCTCTCAGGCATTAAAAGGGGAAAGAGGAGCTTGTTGTGGGAAAAAGGTAGAAAAAAAACAGAAGCGTGTGACGGGGGCTGATGAGTCTCATTATTTTGGTTAAAATGTCTTATTGTTGGGCTTTATCTTGAGTGGCTTGCTGTTGAGTGATTGCTCATTGAAACGGCCGAACAATGCATGACTGGAAAGTGCCTCCCCATTCAAAGTGCTCTCCATTGTTGTCCTTGAGTGCTTCGATTGGGTCGTTTTAATTTGCCAACGCTGCTTCAAAAAGGTGTCTTGAGGGGATTTCATCCCACTCGATAACGACACGTGGCTCCGATAGTAAACCGTCCTGAATAATCGGAGTGCTCCAGTTCCAGGAACAAATTCAGCAAAGACGCCTCCAAGTGCATGATGGTGGAGGCTGAAGCGTAGCTCTCGTGAAACTTTTCATCGCCACAACCGCTTCCTGCCTCTTTGATATGAACATGCTTTTAGTGCAGAGATGCTTCGAGCTTTGCACATCTACGTGGTTTGCTCAGAGAAAATCTGACGAAACCTTTGCTGGTGGACACTTCACATACTGAGTGTGAAGTGTAGATGAATCGTTAGCTGGACTCCAGACATGGGAGAGGAGAGGATGGGGGACTGTTGGAGTCACATCAAGGTTGTTTTGTTTTTGGTTCATCTTTAAAATTGTTTCCGAGATGATCGTTTGGAAGTAACCATATGATCGTCGGTAAAGATTAGCCGGAGTGTGTGTTTGTGTGTGTGTGTTTGCAGATGCAAGTGCTCACTGTTCTGTACTGATGTACTGATGAATGAAATGAGCCTCCAACTGGAGGCTCATTTTTTCCTCACAAGTCATGAGCAAATCATTAATAATGAGTTCAGCCCCAGCAGCTGTATTTGGTTATCAGGCTGTTAAGTGTCTGCTTCTACTATGAGCTACACTGCACCCTCTGAAACAGGCTGCACTTAAAGATGATACGAAGGATTTCAAGAGATATCTGCAACTTAGAGAACGTCAGTCACAGGCCAGGGAGGGTCGCAGGTGTTGAATGTATGTTGTGGAGCAGTGAGAGTAGGTCACATGCTTCTGTCTGGTCAGTGGTTTAGAATAAAACGCATTGACCGACACATATACGCACGATTGACTTAGTTGAGGAGGCAGATACAATGTCCTCATGTGATGATTACATCTTTCACGAGGTTTCTCTTCCTTGTTTCTTGTATACTTGATTGCGTCAGATTGCCGTCTCCCTTGTATTCGAGTGATTTAATCATTTTGTCTCCTTCTTCTCTTTCTTCTGCAGGATCAGTTTGACAACTTGGAGAAGCATACACAGTGGGGGATCGAGTTTGTGGAGAAGTACACCAAATTTGTCAAGGAGAGATCAGAGATCGAGACCAGCTATGCAAAACAAATTAGGTGAGTGGCTCAAGCTGACTTATGAATCCATATTCAGGGTTCGATGGAGAGGAAGAACCCCACCCTTCTGCAGCGGGACGTGACCTGCTGAAGTGTCCTTGGAACTGGAGACTGAATCCTCAACCGCTTGTTGAGAGTGACCTCTGACCTCCCTCTGGAGGGGGAAACCGACACAAGAATACATAGCAGAGTTATATTAATAAGCATAATTGCTTTATGCACATGTAGATGTAAATAAACAGGCATTAAAAGGATTTCTATTTCCTCCTCCTTCATCTTTCTCTCTCTTCGACTGTGTACAGTCTTTCTGTCTTCCTCTCTCTCACTCTCTTGTGCATGCACGCTGTCTGCTGTTGCTAGCTTCTGCTTCAGGCAAGAGGAAGTCAGGTTGTGGGGGGGGGGATGGGGGTGGAGCTTGTGTTTCCATAGAGACTAGTAGGTATCAGCATTATCATGCCCAGGTCTGACCCAGATTTTTTTTTTCTGTTTTTCCTCCAACCACAAGTGTCGGCCCGCCCCCTTCCTATTCTCCCCCCTCTCACACACACACACACACACGCACAGTTTTGGTGCAGTCATTGATTCTCTAAGGCAGTGATGCACTGAGAGCATCCATCTCTTAACTCCTCCCAACACAGTAGGAGATACCCCCCACAAATCCTCAATCCTCATCTGGCAATATGGCTAATGCTCTAAGTATTGAACCCCCAACCCCCCCCCGTTTCACAGTGACCGTCCAATACCGATCTAGTATTCACATAGCAACAGATACTCCACGGGCCACACCACTCCTCTTTTAGAGAATTAAGTCCGCTTGAGATGATAGGACTAGCCGTCTGTGTTTACATGCATGCATTACCCGTCCAGCACATCTCAGAGAATATCACGCATCAAACAGATGTATTCATTTTCACCCGAATGGTATTCCGTTCTTTCTCTTCCTACTTATTTGCATCTCAGAAACAATGTTAAACCTATTTAGAGAAAGTATTCAAGCGCATTCATACCCCTTTTAGCACCGTCCTTAAACTTCCTTCTCTTCATGTGTACAACTTCTCCATGATTCTTAATTTGATCCTAAATACATTACTAGAAAAATTGAAAGCAGTGTTTTTAACAAATAATGTGGTCCAAAAACATACGCACTCACAGATTTGCTGTTGCATTTCAATACATGCAGATATCCCAGGTTGGCTTCTATAGAACTTCAGGCTCCACAGATGGTGCGGATGTTTTCAGTCAATGTGCTTACACAATGTGCTGTCAAACTGGGTCTGTTATCTACACTCACACACACACACACACACACGCATGCAGATTGGCACTCTTGTCAGAAAAAGGCTGAAATGAGGAAATTAGTACGTACTGACAGGATAGCCTGAGTCAGAGGGTTTCCTGTGTTTTTAACACACTGATCTTCTTTGTTGTGGGGCTACTTGGACAAATCACAGGACTAATTATCCCTTTAGTTTTAAATCATCTTAGCTCATGAAAGCAGGCTTAATCTAACGGGGGACACTCAAACCAGAAGAAACGGCGGGCTGTTGGATCTAATAAAGTAATGGAATGGGCCCTTTGATCTAGTCCTCTTTTCTCTCATCCGTGTTGTCGGGGAGATTATTCCTTCTGTTCTCCTTTCAGAGGTAACAGGCTCTTACACGGTCGACATTCTGACACGTTTTTAAAAACAAATCATTTCACAGATCTGGTATTGCCAATGCTGGCTGACTGGGACATGAAATTATTAATCTGTTAATAAATAAGTAAGGAAAATAATTGGCAGCTATTTGATAATCAGTGAACAGTTTACATGTTTCTCCTTGTCTTGTCTGAAAGTAAATTCAATATATTTGGGTTTTGGAGTGTTGACTGGACAAAATACGACATGATTGTAAAAAATATTTATTTCAAATGATTAACCAAGAATATATTCAGTAGATCGATACCGAGGTTATAATCATAGACTGTATATAAGAAGTGGACTTATTCATCGTGACGTCACCCATTGGTTTGTGGACTGTCGTTATGAAGCTTGGAGTTCGGGCAATTTCGCCATTGCCAGTTTGACTTTTTGCAACTGTTGAACGGAAGTTACTATATTTGGAATGCGAAGGAGCGACGTAGAGACGATGTATACAGGTCTGGTAGCGGCAGCGACCTGTCAATCACAGTAAGCCCGCCCTAAAGCAGACTTTGTTTTGTCTTAAAACTACACGACATAGCCTACAATCCTCCCCAATCGAACGTCATCTCTGGCTGTTGCACTGCTTCGTACCATTTCAACCGCACACTGCACTAATCCATGAATAATCCTCTTCCACTGCGTCGATGTAAACACATCAGTCTGGTCATCGCAGGGCAATGCATTAGTGCCTCCCCCTCCCCCACATTCCAGTCTGGCATAATCCATAACACAGTGGGAATAAAGTCCTGCTAACAAAGGAGACTGGGTGAGGGGGGGTCTGTCTTTATTGCGGTTACAGTGTGAAGCAGCCATGTGGTATCATCTTCCAGACACACACACACAGACACACACCTGACAGCGGTTATTTCACTCTCCTAATTAAGCTGCTAGCCTTATTTTGACAGGCTTGTTAAATATGTTATTGAGGCGAGCGGGCAAATACAATCTGTCACATGACATGTGCCTGTGAGTGACTGAATGAGTTAGTGTGAACTAGCACTATAATTAGAGATGGGGTGAGAAGGACAGGGAGAGAGCTAGACGGACAGATAAATCTGCCTAGCAACAGTGCAAACACCACCAGGGAGGAGAGGAGTGGTGGGGGATGAGAGCAGAGCGAGACACACATTACACATAGTTAGTTGTATTATTTATCACAGTAGGAATTTGCATGCGCTTCTTTACAACATGTACAAGCGGAGGCGTAAAGATTCCATCAGTGAACACAGCGCTGTAGGGCCGTACCCAATAGTTTGAAGCTTCGTTCGTTACGTTGACATTGGAATTGTAAATATGTGTTCATTCATTGAAGGCCGCTTTGGCTCAGTGGCTAGATAGGGAAGTCTTCTCACCACAAGGTTGGCGGTTTGATGGCGGTGTCCTTGAGTGTGACACTAAATCTCAAGATGCCCACTGCTCCTCATGCTCAGGATGGGTTAAATGCAGGTGCCATTTCATGTACAAAATTAAGCTACAGTAATATTATTAGCATCAAAATATGCCCCTGACACAGCGATGGGAGTAAGATTCCAGTGGTGGCAGAGTAGGATCGTTTCTGACTGAATTATTTACAAAATATTTTAATCTAACAAAATATTCTACTTCAATCCATAGGTGTTGGCATTCAACCTTTTTAAAAAACAGCATTTTGAGTTTGCTCTCCCGCTTGCTGCACACAAAGGGAGACACACAGCTGCAATAACGGGGCGCTCTAACAGCAATCTAACAGTTGTGTCGCTCTGCATTTTGGTTTTCGTGCACCACTTGGCTGCTCTTTAATTAGACAAAAGATCCCGAAGGCATAAGCACACAACGCGCACCCAAATCCATCAGAGCACAGTGCACGTTATTATGCTCTGCTGACAGAGTCGCCATCGAACGGAGCATCAGCACAGCTAGCTGGTGAGCGTTTAACACCGTCATGATGAAACGAACGTGACATGGTGTACTGTAACCTGTCAAACTGCACCACGGTTCCCAACAATATCAATTCACCGACAACGTGTACAGTGACACAACATCTAGGTTTTTCCTTCTCCTCCTCGTCACACTGAGCTCATCTCGTGCCACTAACATGCAGCCACAGTCAAAACAAGGCCAACGGCTGCATATTGAAAAGCACGCTTGCTTCTGCTGACTGCTTCTGCATGCATAGACTCCTGGGGGGCATGATTCGTGACCTGAAGAGAGGAAAGTGGGATGTAGTGGGAACAGCAGAAAGCACTCTGCTGGATTGAATGGTGTACTGGATGATGAGGAAACATAATGGGAACGGTGCACCACCCGTCTGCAGGCCGGGCTCTTAAGGAAGATGCCGTCGGAAATGTCTGACCAGTCTGAACTCTTTTGTCCTCGCAGGAATTTATCAAAGAAGTATCAACCCAAGAAGAACTCGCGAGAAGAGGATGAGAGCAAGTAAGTTAACAGATAGATCAAATATTTTATGTTTCGGAAAATACGCTGACAGGCATTTTCTGTCTGGCGGAGAATAAACATGACCACCTGTATAACGGTGAGTTGATGTTTTTACTGGCAGAATTTGGTTATTGTCGGACAGGGCCAGGCTAGCTGTTTCCAGTCGTTATGCTAAGCTAAGCTAACTGCTAGCTGTAGCCTTGTATCTCACCTTATTCTCCAACAGAAAACAAAAAGGGTAATTCCCAAAAATGTCCCACCATTCCTTTAACGTGATCCAAACTACTATACTGTTATTTGTTAACGTGATCGCTGTGTTCGCATCTGCCTATTGCAACCAACTTTCCTCTGACATCACTTCCTGTCTCTCACCAGGTACACCTTCTGTCGAGCCTTCGTGACGTCCCTGAACGAGTTGAATGACTACGCGGGTCAACACGAGGTTATAGCGGAGAACCTGACGTCGCAAATCATCAGCGAGCTTTCACGCTACCTGCAGGAGCTCAAGTCTGAGAGAAAATTGGTGGGACATATTTTTATATTGCGCTCTTTTTCATATTCAATATTGCTAGTTCCTCCTCATCTTGTCATTGTGCCCATGCCAGTGCTTTAAATGAAACGCTCACTTTAGACAGAAGGATACGGATTCTGTAAAGGAAAAAAAGAGACACCGGCCTACGAGAAGCAGCCCATTCCCTCTGCATACTCTATGCTCCGTGCACTGAGGTCATCGCTGAGTAAATGTAGATACACCACGAAGGCTCGCCAGAAGTGCAGAACGTGACTGACCGAGTCCTTTTTATGGAACAAAGTCACCGTCTCTCTCTATCATTACAGGCTTATTTCTCTCTTTTATGAATCATTTTACAAAAGACTTTATGCACCGCGCACTGTTCTTAAATGCTGAAGTCACTTTCGTCCTCACCATTACAAAGTGATTTAGAAGAGCGGTGGACCTGCTGCGCATGATTCACAGATAGCAGTGTGGGCGGCCATTAAAGCCAGAGAGTGAGTGGAGGAGCAGAGAGAAAACTACCCAGCTGGAAAAAAAAAAAAAAAGTACTTTCTGAAAAATCTGTCACGGACTCTTGTGTCACGGAAGTCCAGCTGAGGGAACTGGAGTGGAAAACCAAAACCAGAGGGCTGCTCAGAGGCACAGGGACCTTTTTTTAGAGTATAGTGTGCACAACTGTGTTACTGCATCTGCTACCTGAATACAGGAAGCCCTGTGTCGCATGATCAGTTTACATTTCCAGCTTTGGTTTTAGGGGATTTCTAGCGATTCAGAAGGGGAATCACCCACCGCCCCCAGGCCTGTTCTGCTCTTTTGGCTTTGGCTTAGCCTGGCTTGGTTTGGCTTAGCACAGCGTCTGTGTCTCTAGTGTCCACATAGAGGGTCCAGAGTCAGGCCCATGCTGTCCTGAGGCTGCAGGATGTCACTCTGACACCTCTCTTCCTCCTCTCCTCAGTTTTCCGCTATTTTATTTCTAAATATAAACAGTTTTCCCTCTCTCGCCCCCCTCTGTCCTCCTAGTTTGTCATGTGTCTGCTTCTCGTGACTAAAACACGGCGTAGCTGTAGGGGGGGGGGGCGTTTCCCCTACATAGTATGAACCCAAAATAAGTGTCTTTTCTGAACAGAAGATCGTTTCATCTAAAAGTCATTGAGCAAATAGTTTCTCAGTTGTATTCAGAACGCTGTCCTTGGAGGGCAAATGTGGCCCATTTCAGTTTTCATTCAGTGACACACTCGCATCCTCAGCACACTCATGAATAATGGAGAACAACAGTAATTGTATGTGATTCCTTGATGCGGCGAGGGCTGCTGGGGTGAAGCAGAATTCCTGGTAGCAGAGGGACTGAGGCAGACAGGGATTTCCAGGGAGTTGGATGGCTGGGTCAAACGGAGGATAAACAAGGGGGGGCTGGAATCCGGAGACCTGGACAACAAGGAAAAACTGAACCAGGCAGTTATGCAGCAGAGAGTGTAGGTGGCTTGGTTGCAGATGAGCAGCAGATGTGCAGGCTTGAGTGGCAGCAGTCGATCAGGAAACCGCGCCCAGCTCCAGACAACACAAACAGGAACATGCAAATACAACGGGAGAGCGTGACGGGGAGAGGGGAGACTAGGACCCAGACATCAAGGGTTGAAAAGATCTTCATCAAAAACATTTCCCTAAACAACATTCAGGGTTTCATAGTAAGCCTGTCCGTTTAGAAAAGTGAAAGGTGTTTGTAAAGCAGCCGTTCCCCATGACTTCCCCAGCTTTCTCGTCATTTTCAGCTCTGGTTTCATTCACATGAATTTCTAAGCACCACTCTGTGTTTTTTCAGTTGTAGCTTTTTTTTTTTTTTTTTTTTGGATTCGCGTCTATGTCAGACAAAGCTATGCAGGCCGACCCAGACACTGGGATTAGAGGAGGGTCAGGTCCCGCCTTTCCTGGGTTTATACAGAGTTTATTGGACAGGCAAAAGTCCACACTACAAACCTGAAGGAGAAAGAAAACCTCATTAGTTCCTCATGTGGGGCTGTTTTGTAACTCTGCCCAGCTCCCGTTGCCGTTTCCCTGAGTGAACCTCTCGCTAAGCTCAGCGTGGGGTGCTGAGGCCAAGAATGTGATCTGAGAACAGCTATGCTTGTTTTTACAAAAGTGGAACCTGGTTTTATAGGTCAGAACGCTCCATTCAATGTGTTGTGCAAACATATTTCTCTCACTTGATTTGAATCATAAAGGCACGGGAAGAAATCTCAAACGAGAACATGACCTCAGTGAGATGCCATGTCATTCCCCAGGCATTGCTGGTGTTTGGTCTAATGGTGTAATAGGCAATGATGAAGAGCAGGAAGGGTTAATATGGGATGAAGAGCCTAAGTCTCACTGGACTGTGATTGTGCTGAGGGATCATAATAAAAGGTGTTCGGTCAGCACACCAGACCTCTGATCACAGGGCTTAGGTATTCTCTCTAATGAGGATTAATGAAGACCCTTAAAGACTCAGCAAGACCTCCAGAGACTTCCATTTACTGTAACATCTATATCTATAGGGCTGTGTATTGGCAAGAATATGGTGATGCGATAGTATAATGATACAGGGGTTACGATTCATATATTGCGATACTGTACCTTTTTTATTAATGAAATCAGAACAGTGGGATCTGTTAGTCCCACTTTTGTCCCTGTAACAGTCTCCATCCCAGCTCATCTTTTTGTACAATCGGAGACGCTTTCTGACAAATCTTTGCACGTAAACTATTAATTAACAAATCGATAAAGCATCACACTCAAGCGTATCCATATTTTCTAATACCGACGTGTGTTAATGAAGTCCACCTGAGGATTAGTTCAGTGTGTGCTCTTTTCAGTCCACTTGCGCCATCAGCACATAATTATATCTATCGGTGTGTGTGTGTGTGTGTGGGGGGGGGGGGGGTTTATCTGTCTCATCCTGCTGCGATGTGACATGTTCAACCAGCTGGGAAAAATGTCTAAAAGAACACATCTTCAGACGGCAGAGCCAGCAATTTGGCATTACGTTTAGCGAACAGTCAGCTGAAAACTGTAATACGCTGTAAAACATCTTTAGGTGCTTTTTGGCAGAAGATGCCGTCCTCCATTTACCTCCAAGGAGAGAGCTGCAACCACAATGGAAGAACAATGCGTCTCTCTGGAGTGGCCTCGCATGCCTTCTTGTGTTGAGTGGAAAGACAAATTGGAAGCTGAGAGGGAGAATTGATCGCAGATCTTTTCCACAGCCGCTGCACGAACACTTCGGTATAGAATACCTCTAATGGTCTAAACATGAGGAGAGACGTCAGTGGAGCTCCTCATGAGGTTTAATCATCGCTCAAGTCTCTAGATCTCGTATGACTTGTGGCTATTCCTAGTGCCTGATGATTATATGCGTGTTGACAACTTTACAGGAGTGCAGGTGCACATTCCTGTGAACCAAGTCACGGCAATGAATGACGGACAGATCAGTTTAGAGCTCGTGTGTGTGCGCACAGGGTCCACCCCTCACGCTCGTAGACTCAAAAACTGCAAATTCCGGTGCTGCGAGAGAAGTTTTTGGAGTGGCAGCAGAGGACGTTTGTCGATTGCCCCGTCTTTCGCCTCATGTCGTTGTCTTTGCGTGTGACAGACAGCCTCATCAGTGCGTGTCTGTCCCACCTCAGCTCAGTCTGGTACACGGATGATACTAGAAAGTAGAGCCTCTCTACTGAAGGCCGGCAGTAGATAGGAGCCGCTGTAGCTCATGCTTGAGACACCATAAAAATAGACTAGCTCAAATGAAAATGTATTGATTGACTTCATTCTCTGCTCAGGAGGCCAGTACTGAGCAGAGCAGTACTGCACTCTTTACTTCTCATACAGATGTTTGCTACTATACTATTGCTCTGAATCCCGTATTTATTAAATCTGCTGATCTAATGTGTTTAGGTGTTTAATAATCATATTTTCCCGTTCTGTCTTTCAGTTAACGTATCAATGTGGTTGAAGTTTGAAATCCAGGTTAAGAATCTGATCACTCCAGCTTTTATTCTGTGGGTGTGTCTGGGTAACAGAGTGGCAGCTTCAGGTCAGCGACCTGTTGAAGTGTCCCACATGTCCCCGACAGTGCCAGCAGGCATATGCTGTTACTGAGAAGGACGTGTGGGAGGAAGACGGGGTGTGTCCACCCTTCCTCCTGCTGAACATGAGGACTGGGTGAACGAAGGGTCTATGCATGTAAACACAGAGAGGCCAAACACTGCAGAACATCTGCAACATTCATACCTGTGTCCCAGATGGCCGTTAGTCACAAACGATGATGCGCTCTCTTTAGTTTGAAAGCGAATGAGCTCATGTTTCTTGTTTTTTTTAATCCGTGGATCTTCGTCATCCAGCAGGACCTCATGATTCTAAACGAGCTATCAAGATAGTTTGTTTATCTCTGACGGAAGATTAGTTTATGCTGGATATTTTTCAGATATGTTGTTATGGAGACAAATGTTTGGTTGAAAGGAATGCTCCACAGTAACAATGATGTCACCCAGTCTTGTGCTGCGCGTTGTGAAAAAAGGCTTCTTTGTATCTTCACTGTATCTTATCATAAGACATATTTCCAGAACTGAATAAGGTTCTTCTTTTACGGGAATTTAAAGGTCAGGGTCTTAACAAAATGCTTTGATTATTCATCGGTTAGAGGCGCCACAATGTCCCATTTTCTGTTCGAGCTGAAATACTTCCTCTGAAACACTGGAGCACTTCCTTATTCGGCTCAGCTTCCCTCGAAACCTTAGGATATGAGAAGTGTAACTATTTGAGGTGAACCAGGGCACATTCTCACTACTCTCGTGTTCAGGTGAGATTAACCTTTAGGACGTCTTCATTTCACATCTCATGCTTGTGTGTTTGAGTTGGCACACAGAGTACTGAGGACTTTGCTTGTACTTGTCTTGCGCTGAAATGCAAGCAAAAGATTTCTGCTCCGTCTACAGTGGCCCGGTCCTTCATTGAATGGCGGCATCGATATTCAGCTCAGCTCCTGACCCAAGCTTCCGCAGTCAGCGTAACCAGGGAGATACCTCATTGATAGTCAAGTCTCAGTGTCATATTCATTTTAATTTGTTTCTTTTGGGGATTTTCTTTTTTTTTTAGCAGATTAACGTGACCACAGGAAATGGGGGGGAATTATCCGCATGCTTGATAAGTCGTCGCAATTTAATTTTCAAAAAGGTTTTACATTGGTGCTCTTATGTTTCCGGGGGGGTCTGGCTGTGATCCACACAGAGAGCTGGAGAGAGATGTGCTCGGCCTCCGGGCCAAGTGCTCCGGTCCCCCGGAGCGAGAGAGAGGCCAAGTGAGGCATTTAACAAAAAACACACACAAGCAGCTGCCATCTAGCCTCGTCTAATATGCAACACTTAACAGTGCCATCATCCATTGTGACCTGTCCGTCTCCCCTAGATTACAAAATCTGGCTTCCCTGTTTTATCTCATGTTGACTGGAAGCTTTTAATTGCACGTCCAACCCTTGACCTTACTTCATCAGTTAGCCTTTCTCTGTTTCTGATGCTACTTTCTCCTCTAACGGCTATAACGGCCCACAGAGAAGTTTATCAGTATAACGGTATTGAATAGCTGCTCACAATGACATTGTTAATATGCTGATGTTAAATAGCTATAATATTTAGCCTTTTTGGACTAAATACATTTTTATTGCATCCTGCAAATCTCTTGTTTCGAAATATTCCTTGTTTAAGACAGAATCGGTTGTCATTGTTAATTGATCTACAGTATGTTTGACCTTTTTTTAGTTTATTGGAATATCCACTTAGTACAAAGCCTTCATTCAGTTAGATTTTTCAGTGTTGGTGCTAAATGTATATTGAAATTGTAACACTGTTCTTTCTTGGTGCAGTTGTGCAGATCTGATGATGCGGCTGCTCTTTAATCACATCAACCTAAAGCTATACTCTGTGCTGGCGCTTGTGTCTCTGAGAGTTAAGCCTGTGGATTGTATGCTCATAATTTGTAATGTAGCTACAGTATAGTGTCTATGTGAATTTGCCCTACTTTCTCAGCTTACATTAATACTTCCCTGACACAGTGTGAGTAATATTCATAGTGTTTAATGGTACGGTTGAGACTTTCATTTCAACTGCTTCTAATTTATTATCCCTACCCTAATATTTCTAATTTTTCATCCCTATCTCTTTTGACAGCACTTCCATGATGGTCGTAAGGCACAGCAGCACATTGAGAGCTCGTGGAAACAGCTGGAAGCGGTAAGTGACCCCATCAATGTGCAGTACCACAACTGTACACCAGCAGCAGTTGTGAGCACAGGTGGTACAGTGACTCAAGAGGGACATTCTGCTGAATGTCTTGAATGTATTTGTCTATATGTCACCGTCTACATGGGCTCAAAGAGAACATAAAGGTTAAAATTGCAATAAAAGGAATACAATCTTATATAAAACTGTGCAGAGATGGTCTATTGATGTAAATGGCTCAAGGCTGTACAATCAGTCATCAGCAGCCTTATGATCAATCAACGCTACATGCTACTAAAGCACATGCTTTAACCGACACTTAAGGAGGAGCAGTGTGACTATAAAGTGTATCAATAAACGCTGAGGGAGCACATACAGCGGGAGGCAAACAGTTTGTTTCTAACTGAAAAAGGAAATATCAGTAGAAGGCCGTGTACAGAGCCCTGAGGGACCTCATGTTCTGTCTGCACCATAAACCTCATACAATGTGACATTTATTTCACTCAAAATGGAGACTGGGCAATAAGCATGGGAAGAATATACAAGACAGCGTCTTGCACCAAGATGGACTCATGATAAATAATGTTGGTTTAAAGCTTCCCGAGGCTTATAACTTCACGATCTGTATTGTTCTCTCCAGGCAGGCTGATCTGACATAAATGTGTCTGTTAACATCAGAGAGACAGAAAATACTGAAGTAGAAAAATAGAGCTGTACTGAATAGTTCAAAGCTTCATTCGTAACGTTGACATTTCATTTCTAAATCATAATTTGAATTCTGTGCAGCTTTTTCTAATCATTCTGTTTGACGCTGGTATTTCTGCATAGTTGCGGATAAAGATTAGGCTAAACTAATACTATTAATATTAGTATTGCACTATTGCACACAAATTCACAAAATGTTCTGCTTTATATAACCACAATAGCCCCCTAAAAAAACCCTCTTAATTTTCTTTTAGAGAGATGAGACATACAATATGACGACGGATCTTTGAAGTTTCATTAGAAAACCTCAGAAGCCTCGAATGGAAAAAAGGGGCATTTGGTTGAGCCCTAACGCAGAACTAGAAATACAAAAGTTTCACTTGTGTGCCCTTTTAGTCGTCACTTGGGCCAGACTAACATTGATTTAGAATTCCAATCTTTGTTAAAACCCCTCAATAAGATCACATCCAGGAGGGCCTGCTTCATTTGTTTAAGTGAAGCAGCTGAAAGAGAGATTGCACAGAACACCACTTCTTATCTCTGCCTGGCCCCTTTGACGGGGGAGAGAGAGAAAGAGCTCCGGAGATATGCATAACTGCCCTGTCCTCCTCAAAACTTTCGCTGTGTGCGTTCAATGCTCTCATTGTGTGCGAGGCAGATAGGCATAGTTCAGAGTGCACGCCGGCCCAACAAACACGGATTGTTCACCGAGAGGGGTCGAAAGAGGGTTGAATGAATGCTTGTTTTTCCGTACACAAATGGCCACTATGGACATTTGTTTAATCTGCAGGCTGCAGACTTTTAGACCCCATCGCTGTGTCAGGGGCATAAACTGACCTCTGTCACACACAAATACGGCTGCTCAAATCTACGTGACGTGTACGTTACATGTTGTGACGTTCATTACCGTGCTTATTTAAAAAGGTCAAGTTATAAAGTGTTTCCTGCTACAGCTCACGGCAGGAAATTACTGATCCAATGTCTGTGATCATATTCAATTTGCTTTTTTGTCTGTTTTCAGTGTAAGAGGAGGTTTGAGAGGGACTGTAAAGAGGCAGACAGAGCACAGCAATACTTCGAGAGGATGGACGCTGACATTAACGTGACTAAGGCCGACGTGGAAAAGGTATGTGTCACCGCACTCTCGTGCAGCAAACCACCGATCACGCGAGCTTGTCCCATGCCCTCCATGCTTTACACAGTTGCCTGGCCTTCCTCACCCTCCCACTTTGCACCCTCCCCTTTCTGTCGCCATTTACGTTTACACCACCCCCCCCCTTCCACATTACGCCTAAAGTCCTGACTCCTCATTCGACGGAGTCCGAAAGACAGCCTACATTAAGTGACCATGAGTTTGATGCCGGGGGACTGTGTGTAAAAGCTGGCATTGTCTCAGCAGCACAGTGATCTGCTGCTAAACAAAGCTGATGGCTGCACCGAGTCCTCATTATCACCGCCGAGCAGATACCAAACACTCTGCTGGTCTGTGTGGGCCTTAGCAACAGAGAGGACTTTGTGTCCATGGTGGCGCGTGTGTGTGTTTATGTGTGTATTACACGTACTTTTTGGGGGCTTTGCTGTTTTACAGTGAAGAATCTAAATACGTATTTTGGTCTTTCTGTGATAATACGTACTCCTCAACACATGCAGCGATCGTCCGATTCTCAGGACTTAAAAGACACACAGACCCCCGGGCCTGTAGCTGATGTCATTTCCTGTTGTCACAACCAATTAAAAGAGCCCTCAAAATCTTTCTCCCACATGGCTCCCACGCCCGCAAGGCATCATGGGTCAGCAGCGCGTGCTCTCGCTGCTTCATCAGCTGTTGGAGCGGAGCTCGGGCTCACAGTTGACACAGTTCAGACCCGATTATTATGCAAATATGGGCTGGAATAAAGAGCCTTTCTGCACTCTGGACACGCAGCCAAAGAGCTACAATAGGCTTAGGCTAACACTAAACTCAACTGGTAAGACCCGGCACAGCAGCTCAAGAAACTAGTTGTGAAACAAGAGCGGTGTTGTGTCTGATTACAGTTATTTCATTTATTGAAGCATGAGAGACTCATACATCACACAGCATTCAGAGCTTTAGTTAGTATCACTGTTTGTGTAAAGTGATAATGTAAACAGCTCTTTATTATGCAAGATATTTCTAAACCCACTCAACCCTAAAAGATTGCTTGTGTGTATTATTTACATTTCTGCTGACCATTTTCTATTGACTTTTAGTTTCCATTCATGCCTCGGAAATTCAACTTCCGTTCAGTCTCTCCATCATGATACGTATCGTATCGCCAGATTCTTGCCTTTACAGTCCTAAGATATTTACCATTAAGCAAGAAAGTACCAAGTTAAACATTTCCGTTTTCCTCTCGTCTTACTCTCACTTTAAAACGATTGAAGTTGATTTGGGAAGCTTTAGAAGACTCACTCAAGTCCACTCTTTCCAAACTTCTATAATGAAGGTGCTGAAGTTATCATGACGCCATCAGAATGGCCGTAATTATAAGAAAGAGTGCCAGTTTGAAAGATACCACATTTTTTCCTTTAACATAGCCGGTGAATGTGATTCTTTTTCGACATTCACTGTCAGATAAGCCTCCGATTCATTCCAGAACAAACACAGTGTTCCTGGAAAAACAGGCTGCAGTGAAATAGATGAAAGCAAATGTCTGCAATGCAAGCAGGAAATGCATTAGTAAATGGAAAGCAGCAATGTAAACTGTATCATAAATGTAGTAAATGAGCTGAGAAATTATCTGTATGGTCTATTCAGAAACTTAAAAGGACTTTAAAACGTGCACATGTTATAAGATGCTGTGGCAAAGATTACCGTGAACCTTAATAGTCAAAATGAATATGTTTGGTTTTCAGTATCTCGCCCCGTTTCCAATGTCTAGATCACCGCACACAGCTCTTTGTCACCTACTCACATCTCCATTGTTCAGAAATGAGCTGTGGAAGATGATTGGACTTTCTTCCCACATTTCGTTTTTAAACTCTGTACTTTATCGGTGTGTTGTATCTGTGGTATAAATTCTATCAAGTCCAAAAAAGAAATGTGCGGAAATGTGCGAATGTATGAAGAAAGAAGAAGGAAGTGCGCGTGCTTTATTGCTATAGTGTCACGTTTGTGTGGCCATCTGTGGTTTAGATACCCGGGCTGCGATGCCTCACGACTTCTCCACGTGCTTGGCAGGAAAAGTATATAGTTACTATTCCACTTCCTTCATTGCATTTTGGGATTTTTGGTAAGAGACAGACTTGGTCATTAAACTAAGGTGCAGAAAAGAACAGCCCGTGAGTCACAATGTGTTATTTTCTCTGCAGAGGCGTATTCCTTTCATTATTGCGAGGGCCTTTGAGTACAAATCAGCGCAAGGAACGACGTGTCACGACCTCGGACTAGTTTGTGTTGGAGTCATAGTCAAAGCCTTTGGGCTTTGACTATGCATGATAGGCGAAGAACACGTGTTTGTTGTCAGCTTAGTTGTGTGTACATTCAAATGCTAAAGGCCACTTTAAGGATCTGACAAGTTAGTAACCAATAACTTCACTTTCTCAGTCACTTGTCTGTCACAACAAAAGGAGAATGGAACCGATAAATCTCCAGGAGTTGCTCTTTGTCTGTGATGTCCCCCGTAATGCCATGAGCTGCTGTTTGTTGAGCTGAGGTGTTGCGGTTTTCTCTGCAGCTGGAGAAAAACCTCAAATGGTTCCCTCTCCTCTTCTTGGCAAGCAAATCCCTCAATTTGGGGTTTGGATTGACAGCCCAGATATCCACAAAGGCTGTTAACAGTTATTTTAAAAAGGAGCCCCGGCTCTCTCACACACACAGACTTTCCTGTCGTTGTCAGAAAGTACATAAAATAACACAGTGTCCTCCTCTCCGGGTATGTTCTGCCGTACTACTACCATAAGAGTGCGGTGTACCATTCCAGTATCGTATTTCAATCGTGATTGCATTTGCTTACCCTCATACCAACTTCCCCTTTTTTGACTGATGACACACCCGGTGGTCCAGGAAGTGCGTCTATGGCAACTTCTTGTTTAGCTGGAAACGGCTAACAATCCTTTTTTTGTTTGTGTGTGTTTGTATATCTATTTTTTTTATGCCATGCCTTGAAGCGAAGTTCCCACAAGGTAGGTCCGGCGCACAGAGAGCCTGTTATATCTGTGGGAACACACACTGTCTCGACTCGTGTCTCGACCCACACACACACACACACACACACACACACTCTCCCGTTGAGCCTCGACCGGGTCCCTATAAACACGCCCTGTCCTGTCTGACTGTGATCTGCTCCCCGTACAGTGACTTGTCTCTTCTGCTGAACACTTTGTATGTGTGTGATGATGTAAGCAAAATCAAAAAATGTTGCGTCAGGCCCCTTTCATTGTAATCTTCATAGATAGATAGATATTTATACAGATACTGATACAGAGAAAATAAATGACATGTTATTTCCAGAACACGACCACAGGATGTGATGTTGCTGCAAGTTTTGATTGTCTGCCATGTTACCATGGCGATGTTTTTCACAACACATTCGGCACCACTTTGCATGCACACAGCCGGCCTAGCACACACACACACCCATCAATGCATGCTCACAGGCCTGCACGTCGACTTAAACAGCTGGACTTCCACATGTGCTTTTTAGCTTTCCTCTAGATTCCACATTCCTCTTCTTGAGGGCTGTGACTATCTTTTTCCACCAGAGGCATTACTTGTCATCCCTCCTGTGCTGGAAGTAGTGCACCTTTGTGTCTGACGAGTGTCTCCGCTCTGATGTCTTCTCGTATGTCATCCATTACGTACCCATATATGTGTGTGTGTGAGCGCTGAGAGACTCAGCTCTTGCCTCAGAGTGGTGCGTGGGTGAAAACTGGACAGAGTCCTCGAAATGTTTCCCACAGGACTGCGACAGATCAGGGTTCCCTCTACTGGCCCGCACCGTTAAATGACCCCGTCCCCGTCCCCTGTGCATCTCCATTCAGTTGACTGCGATCACGGGTTCATAAGGATATTCTGTGTAATATGTGACCCAATGAAACCACTATGTGTGCGCGGACAGGCCTCAGATCTGATAGAAAAGAGGAAACAGATACGAGTACTTAGCGACAGTACACAGACACACACACACATGCTGCCTAGCTGAGATAATCTCATCTCCATCTGCTCGCCTTGGATCTGTAATAGGCTGCTCCTGCTGCGTTTCTGACTGCCTGCCTTGCCTCCCTGGGACTGAACTAGCTTAAAATAATCAACATTATCGACGGTAGGGACACGCCAGACTGGATGGGCAATCAAAAATACAAATCCCTCCGTTCTGCAGGCAGTGCAGACTTTTTAAGTGTTCGTTCTGGTCTACATACTGTATGGCCTACCGCCAGCGGCTGTTGCTGCAGGAATCTTGCACCTATGACCGCGCGTCCGCGAGCTTTATGTTTATGTGCGTACACGTGCGTGCATGAACACTGGTTTGCACAAATATGTCAACTCATGTAGGTTTTTATGCTCTGGCTGCGTGTGTGTAACCCATGTGTCTGTGTATCCGGGGGACACTGAGGTGTATCGAGTAGAGCGTCTCTGATGTGCATGTTTCTATGTTGTTGTTTATTTCCTTCAGGCACGACAGCATGCTCAGTCCAGGCACCAGATGGCATCAGACAGTAAGAGCGATTACTCCTCCTACCTGCAGAAGTTCAACCAGGAGCAGAATGAGCATTACTTCAACATTATCCCCAACATATTCCAGGTAAATATAACCGCACCGCAACTTACGTCCTAATTCGTCTGATTTGTTGTTGCACGAACTTGCAAATCCCAAACAATACATTTATTTAGAGCGCCCACCCAAAACATGTTTGCCTCCATTTTGTTTTGTTTATCATTTCCACACTCACAATGTGTGGAAATGCAGCAGAAAGTGCAGACTGATGGAAGGGTCTGCCAGAATGGTGCATTCATGTGCAGTCATTAGTAAGCTTGTGAATTCAACGCTGTTCGCAGCCCACCACCCACACTCCCCTCTGGGTCCACCGCTAAAAATACATTCTGTGAAACACCGAAGGGAACGAGCCGTCGTTATGAAGAGTGCAGCTATTCTCTTACATTTCTACCGCTTGTGAGCTGGGAATCACAGAGCTTTCACTTCTCTAGTGCCGTTTGTCTTTTAAATTGGGTCGGACATTTAGAAATATGTAAAGTACATAAGACATTTCCTATTCAGTATGTCAATTCTTCCAAAGAAGAAGTCTTTCACACAGTTTGATTCCAATCTCACAGTGTATCATTTTGTAAGCCCCGCCCACTTCACTCTCCATTCCACTTATTCTATAACACAAGCTAGTTGACCTTTCTTTTACGTGTGAATATGCCTGCATTTTATTTGTTTATTTTTTGGCGTAGAAACTTCAAGACATGGAGGAGAACAGAATCGACAGGATAGGAGTGTGCATGAAGACGTTTGCAGACGTGGACCGCCAAGTGCTGCCCATCGTGGGGAAATGTTTAGACGGCATGACAAAAGCAGCCGAGTCCATCGAGCCCAAGACTGTGAGTATACAGAAATTAGATGTATGTGCACACACACACACACACCACCATGTGGGACGTATTACTCATTCAGGCAGTGCGTCAGTCAGTCACAACTCGCACACCAGCGATCAGGCTTTCATCAAAGCAACAAGTGTGCGAAACAAAGCACTTGCAAAGTGGTGGCACAGGAACAGTGGCTGCAGTCCATTCAATTTAATGTAATAGTTTGCTACTTTGGGGGGAACAAAAGGGAGTTCGATTTGACTCTCGTGTCTGTACGGTAAATATGAAATTACTGTAAGTCGCTAGTTAGCGTAGCTTAGCATAGATAGTGAAATCAGGGGAAAACAGCTAGCCTGGCTCTGTCCAAAGGTAACAGAATCTGCCTGTGGCCTTATATTCAATGGTCAGTATGATAGTGGTGTTAATAAGGTTATTTACCAAAATGTTAAACTGCTACCTCTGCCTGATCTAGAAATAGGAGGAAGGTGAATCGCTGTGCTTCATATAGTCGAAACAGTCTGTTGATGAGCTCACAAGCTCCTTTTCTGTTTAGTTTATGCACTTCTACGAAGCTAATAAGCAGATGTTGCTTACGTTCTGTCCTGTGGCCTATATATATTATCTGGATATGGAAGGCAGCATTCGCCTACGTCGAGGAGAAAACAAGCGGTGTGATTTATTGAGATGTCACATGTTGACTGCCTGCCCTATGACAAAAAACAAGACTATCCCCAGGGATGGAATAGTATGAGAATGTGTGTGTGTGTGTGTGTGTGTGTGTGTGTGTACGTCTAGCTGTTTGCATGGCCCAGCTCCAGGGAGATGACTCTCCAGCCTGTGATAGTAAACAACGGCGGGGGAATAACGTATCACATGCTCCTTCCCTTGTCTTTGTCTCTCGTCCTCCTGTACACAGTGCACAATCTTTGACCCTTGATCTCAACTCCAAAACCAGAACCCTCTGCCCTGATCAGTTCATGTGGACCGATGCACACTGCGCTTGATTAATGTCCTTCTTCCTGTGTTTTATGAGCCTGGCTGTGTCCCCCGACCTCAGTGTTTTTGTCATAACTCCTGCCTGACAGATTGAGGTCTTCTGTGGCCCACTCTCTCTCTCTCTCTACGTCCATGATGACCTCATGAACTGTTATCAGACTAAAACTACTATAAACAAGAGAGCCACCAGGCCCACTACTGTGTCGCATCTTATCTCCAGACCTGCTGATTAGCAGGACAATCTATACAAACAGACATCCCCCCCCCCCCCTTTTTTTTTTTAGTCACTGCTTTACATTTTAAGATTCTTCCATTGATATGTGGATGAAACTGTATCAAGGCCAAGGCTGTCACTCATTGCTGCCTCCACTCTCCCCCACTAGGACTCAAAGCAGGTGGTGGAGTCCTACAAGTCCGGGTTCGAGCCCCCGGGGGACGTGGAGTTTGAGGATTACGGCCAGGCCATGAAGAGGACGGCGTCCGACACCAGCCTGACCAGCTCCAGAGAGGCCAAGGAGAAGCCCGTTGGCAAGAGCAAGGGCAAGCTGTGGCCGTTCATTAAGAACAAGAACAAGGTAACGCATGCACACATGCACACTTCACACGGAGCCATGTGCAGCAGAGCCTCACCGGCTTTAATGCATTTTGGTTTTACCGCGAGATGTTCCTCACATGGAGGCCACCTTGCTTTTTGGGGAGATTTTGGGGAGATTTGTGTGGGGTGGGGGGGCTCACGGGTTGTATTATGTGGTATTTCTATTTTGAGACAGCATATGTGTTCAATGTCACATTTTGTAGTATCTGTCACATTTCTAGTGCTGGTTACGTATTTGATTTAGTTGTTAGTGTTGCCATTTTTGTTGTTATCATTTGCCACCCGTTTCCTCCTCCCCGGCAATCACCCTCACCGATTTGGGAAACTTCCTTCTGTAACACACACACTAATGCACTTCTACTGTCATCCTGCGGTCGAACTCAACTGGCAGATATTAACTTCATGTGAAATAACAGTTTCCCCCCTCACCGTTTCCCTAAATGACTGGTGATTGTGTCTTGAGTAGCCTCCTTCAGTTTCCTGCTTCTGAACAGCAAAACTGATCTCGGACCGTCTTATGGGCTGGTGGCACTGTCGTTATTGAATTAGAGCAGAGCATGAATGAGTAATTGTGTGTGGGAGAGAAAGCCTGGAAGCAAGTGTGTGTGTGTGTGTAATGCTAGATGAGAAACCCCAGCGCACTGACTTCATGTGTACAGAAAGTGGTCTAAACACATCGCTTACCTGTGCTTGATGAACTCAGGATTCATTTGTCTATAGAAGGATTATTTTTGGGGAGCACAGACAGCGATACAGAGAGGTATTTCTACTTTGCATACACACTCGCATGCAGACACAGATATGCAAATGAAACATTACGCTGACATTTCAGCACAAAAGCACCATTTTGGCCTTTCACAAACAGGGTTTTTTAGTTTTCGGTCTCTTCGTCTTTGACAGAGGGGGTTTCTGACTCACTTGCTGCTGCATGCGCATCGTGTGGCGTCTCTGCAACCACTTGATGAATTATGCAGTCAGATGTTTCAGGACAGCGATAAGCAATTACATTTCTCTCATGATGACCTCGAATTCAGCTGCTTGATATCCTTGGGGATGGGGGGGGTGTCGTCCTAGCTGGCATGTGATGATGTCGGGACAGAGAAAGAATGAGAAGGACTTCTTAAAATGGAACCCCGCATGCGCTTTAACTGGAACTCTGTGCTTTGTTGCAGCCGCTTGCTTTAACACATTTTACGCTTCCTACTCACTCTGGTTGTGTTCTTCCTTTTAAACTGTTTTTTTATGTTTTATATGTTTTACATACAGCATAACTATTGATACACTAGGTTTAACGTACCTTCGGTTGCCTTTTAATTTCTGTTTGGGTTTTCTGTTGTGTGTTTATTTTTTAATATCTGTAGGAGGCTTATTTATTTCGTTTTGTGCTCCCTCCTTTTTGTGTTGGATTCTTTCCCCCTTTCTTCTTCTTCTTCTTCTATGTTTTTCCTCCTCCTCCTCCCCGTCACGGCTCCCACTCTTACTGGTAGCTTATGTCCCTGTTAACATCCCCCCACCAGCCCCCACCTGCCCCCCCAGCCTCATCCCCACCCTCACCCTCTGCTGTTCCCAACGACCCCCAGTCTCCCAAGCAGCACAAGGAGCCCCTCTCCCACCGCCTCAACGACTTCATGACCTCCAAACCCAAAATGCACTGCCTCCGGAGCCTGAGGCGAGGGGTAAGTGTGTCTGTGCATGTGTCTGTGCGTGCGTGTGTCCTGCACCTGTACCTGAGCGCTGTACCTGCTACTGTACACTGTATGGGTGAAGTAATGCAAAGTCTAATAATGCCTGCATGGTACCATCATGCAGCAGGCATGATGGTACCATGAAAGGCCTTCCTTTACCCTTACAGTGCTCAGCCCATATGCTTCTCTAGCATGCTTCTGTAGCGCATAACTATGAATCCATGGTACTTGTCTGACTCACCAGCGTTCTCTCCATCTCGTCCCTCTTCATATTAACTCTGTGCTCACAATGACAGTCCCTTCCCCCCCCTCCCCCCTCTTTGACGGAGATGAGCAAGATGCCTGAGCAGTCTTGGCAGTAGCATGGAGACAGCAGTAGCTCCCTGCAGTCTGTGCTGGAGGCAGATTTTTTTGGGGGAAAAGACAAAGAGGGTTAAAGATTACAACGTGGACAAAGTGATGGTTTATGGGTATGGCAGCAGGCTGACTGAGTCACCCAGGCCATTAGGAGGGAGAAGGCCAGCAGAGTAACTTGAGAAGGCTTCCCGGAGGGTGGCTCTATCAGCACCGGCCTGGCGGGTCCTGCTGGGTGTCATCACCGGTTTCCCATCCTAGTCCAGTGTGCGTTGCAATGGAATCACTGGGCCGGGTCACAGGAATCCTTCCCAGAACCCACTTCACCCTCCAGCTCTCCCTGACCTCAGGAACTGGGCGGTAACTCACGTGTTCCTTCCGGACCCCACAAATAAAGTTCTTGTATTCGCTCATATTTTGAAAAGGGTTAGCAGTTATAGTCAAAGTAAAAACATTGGTATGAATTGGTGCCAACATAACGGCTGAAAAGACCAAAGAACAATACGGTGCCGCAGTGTAGTGTGTGCAAGCATATTGCAGAGGAAATGATTGAAGGTCGGCAGAAAAAAAAAGGGGGGGGGGGGAAGAGTGTGTTTTCTTTTCTAGCGCCAGACAGGTCTATCAGGAAGTGCACGTTTCTGAAAGCGGAAGTGCTGAAACAGCTCTCGAGAAGAGCGATAAAAAAGGAGCTAAATCAGATGCATTGTGTTCGTCTTCTATGCTCAGATCAAACAGATTGAGGTTTGAACTTACTGGAATATTTTGTAGCACAGGAGTCTAGAAACAGTCAGAGTAGAAATCCCTTTATAGAATCAAAGACTATCTCCTCTCCATATCTCACGACAATACATTTAAATAAGTTGTTCACCCTTTCATGTCTCATGGCAGTAACCTGTTGATGTTTTTCATGTATGTAGATGTTTAATATAATAGAGCACATTTTTACAATGATTTCTTCTTTTAGGAATAAATCAACCGTATGTTGTAGGTGACTAAAAGGCAACAGAAGGTGCATCTTTAATCCTGTCAAATAACAAAAAGTCTTTTAGGGACAGCAGCCCGACTGCCTTGCTGACACAGACATGTTGGGCTAAAGCCCCTGAACAGCTGCTGGTACAGTATCAGGGCAATTTCTCAGCTCTTTCACAAACGGGCTTGCATCCATCCGGGCATACGGAGCAAACCAGCCACAATGTATGACCAGGGCCAGAGTATCTATGTTCATTTTGAGGAGAAAAGATTATTTTGAACAGTCTTAAATAAAGCTTTTAATTCAGTTTCCTCCCTAGAATAAAAGTAGTCTGTTGAAGGTTTTAAAAATCTTTCATTTCGATTTTTTTTGTGGAGGCATTATTTTGCTCATTGTCAGTTATTTTTAATTGGTTAGTCCATTTGATGACACTAATCGGGGTCCAGGTCCTATTCATAAATAACTCTGGGCCATATCGTTCCATTATGCTTTCATAATGTGAAACCCTGTGTAATGCATTATACAAAGCCTACTTTCTATTATACTCTGTGGTTACAGCTGCAGGTACATCAGCTCAACCTCCTGCAAGGAGAGCATATAGCATCACATTAGGGATTAGAGTCGTTGCACCAGTGGAGGTGGGTTGTTGCTCTCTCCGCACAGCGGAGGGATGTCCACCCCTGCAGGAGAGCCTTTTGTTTGCTGCATATCAGCCGTCTAATCCATCCACAGTAACTGCGCGTTACGTGCAGGAGGAAGAAGAGGACGGCGTTTGTGTTTTGGGAGTCCCATTAAGGCAGTATATACAGTATAAGATCTTAAGACGTCAGTGCTGTTGTTTTCTGTGTTCTCTCCGACGACCACCACAGCAGCAATCCCCGCGCTCGCTCATTTGTCACAAAGAGCTTATGAAGAGGACTCTGGGTCGACCCACATATGCTTTCGAAGCCAGGCAATATGTTGTAAGTGTGTGATGGGCGTCAGTGAGTACCAGCGATGTGTGTGTGTGTGTGTGTGTGTGTGTGTGTGTGTGTGTGTGTGTGTGCGTGTGTGTAGTTCAGGGGGTTGGAAGAGAGTGTGGATGAATATCGAACGTATGCGGATGTGTGTGATTAGTAGAAGCCAGGTACAACACATACAGTGGCCTCATTATATCAAATAATAATTCATTTTGTGACGCATTCATTCAGTCGTCACAATGAACGAGGCAACGTTTCCTCACAAAAACAGGAGGCCGGTGTCTGTGCCTGGCTCAGTATTGATCACACTCTGTTAGAAACAGGACGAATGGTCGGAGAGGATGATGACTTCATCCCACATCACATGTTATCAGCTTGGGGTTTCTCGTTGCTGGCCGTTGTCCTGCAGCTGTGTTGGGGCGTTCCCTCCCACGGAGCATCGACAAGGGGTCAATTCACAAAGTGTCACGAGCACCTGAGGATGTGGGGGGTTACGGGCGTGAGGATGCTTTTCATCCCACACAGCAATCACCCCCCTCGCTATTTAGATGTCGCCATCAGCTGGATGTGACATTAGGACAAGGTGTTGGTCACACTTTGGGTCTGGGTTCAGCCTACAGTTCCCAGAATTCACCCCTCCAGGGCTTTCTTTGTGCTGGTGTGCCATACTGCAGCGATGTTATCTGTCTGTAAGGACCATAATGTAACAATGTACCTGTATATCTGTGTCTGTCTGGTGGTTGGAAAGAGTTCAGGTTGAAAAAAGTTCAAAAGAGCCAATTTAGGAGTAAAACTATATATCTGCTGAATGTGGAGAATAACATGTATCATGCAACAGGTTTCTTCTTACAGTAAAGTGCAGCTCTCAAGTGATCACATGATATGTCAAATGTAGTGAGTAGAGCTCCTCAGTGCACCGGCCTGTGAGCCTCTAACAGGATTACGAGTCATCTGCTCCAGCTCTACCAGCCAACGGTTGTGCTGCTCTCCACCCTGTTCCTTGTATTCAAAACACAACCAGATGACTCAGCAAATGGCTCTGAATAAGCCGTTTAAACACTTTTCCAACAAGTTAATTTGCCCTTTTGCTCATCATTACAATTATTTGCTCATGTGCCTTTGTTCAGCTATTTTCATTGTGAGGTACACACAGAGCTGGATATGTGTGAGTTTTGATAGTTTGGGTTTGAAAGCGACTCTCCAGCTTGTCTGTGTACAGTATCTGCCTCCATGTCAAGGTATGGACCTGCTGATGTGTTTATGCTTTTGGCGCCCTCTGCTGTCACTTCCGTGTCATTGTAACGGCAGAGAGAGAGAGAGAGAGAGAGAGAGATGAAGAAGTAAAGGGTTCATCCGTCCCTGTCGCAGCCACCATCCCTACTTCTTTCTCTACATTTACCTTCATCTGTCTTTTCCCCCATTGTTTACTTCATGCTTGAGCAATAGGTTGGCCTTTTTTTGCCAACTTATTTCTCATTTTTCATTCATTCATTATAGTAGAGATGTTAAACTTCACCACATTAGAAGAGAGTAGGGGGGTTTTATCGCTGAAACTGTCGCTCAAAGAGCTTTTTTTAATGGCACAACTAGCACACAAATCCTTCAGTCTTTAAACGCTATTCCCTCTTTTCCTTAAATGGTGAAGTTTGACAAATCATAAAAGACATGTAGACAATTTTCATTTAAAAACAAATGGCCGTGATATTCTCCTGATGTTGACCGTTGTCTCTTTCTCTCTCCTGCTCCTCGCCATTTCTCTCTCCTCCC
>NW_022280053.1:1540891-1585992 GCF_004355925.1 Anarrhichthys ocellatus
CACGATCGTAGCGGCATGACCATAGCACGCATGTCACGTCCTCCCAGTAACACACTGTTAATAACGTTCTGTACGCCGTCACGTTTCCTCTTTTGGATTTAAGTTAATAATTCAATAATCTTTGCTGTGACACAACGATGGAACCTCAGACTCATGTCGTTGTCTCATGTCCGTGTTTGTTTTTGTGTTTGTGGTTGTGTTCTCGTCACGTCTCTCCCAAACCGTCTGTGGTGCAGATCACACTCAATTCCCACGTCCGGAATCTCATTGAGGTGATCACATTTACTCTATGTTTTACCTGTCCGTCTCCTAGTCCGTCTGGTAGTCCTTGTCTCGACAAATCCTTTGTTCTTGTAACAAACACTAATCTGATGGAGTAGTTGCTCACTCACGTCCTTACACTGCATGCCGGTATGATTATGTAAAGCTAACATACTGTAGGCCTCCACAGATTATCAACCTTTCATTAATATTATCCTCAGAACAGAGCTCACGTTTAGGGTTCAAAGGAGTCGTTGAACACTTTGGAATGGAAGCTTATTTACATTCTTGCTGAGGCTTAAATGAGAAGGTTGATCGAAAAAGTAGTGTCCAAGGCATGTACACTATTTTCTGCTGACAATCCAACAAAGCAATGTATTGCTTTTTAAAAGATGCTAAAGTTACCTTGGTGCTACTCTAAACAGATGAGGCCAAATGATGATGATGATGATAAATGTCCAAAATCTCAATTTACTGCTAAACAACTGGGTAAATTACTGAGGGAGAAGGAAGTCGCTGCTCCTGGTTCACCTTTGGACGGAGTCAGGCTAGCCGTTTCCCCTTCCAGTCTTTATGCTAAGCTAAGCTAACCGCCAGCTGGCTTCATATTTAGTGTACAGACTCTGCAAGAACGCAAATAAGCGTATTTTCCAAAAATATGGATCTTATCTTACTTTGTAATAAAAATTAGGCCTTTTCATGCGTTTTGTAAATCTATACCTGATTCCATACAGAACAATCAATTAGGGAATTTTCATTCATCCTAAATTTATCATAACACAAACAACAAATGACCTAATGTCTGCCGATAGTTTTAGTTTTGACCTAGATGCTCGTGTTTTGATTTGTCTTGGGGTTCATAGAGAATGTAAACACTAACACATGACTTCTGTAACTATCAGTATCACTCAGAAAGGAGCATGCCTCTGCATGCTGATTGACATGATCTTTGTTATGTTGCATGCTGGGTAAATGTTGCGTGCCGGCGCAGAAAGAAGAGGTAAGGTTGGTCAAGTGCAGTGAAGTCTGTAGCTCCAGCAGTAACATCCTGTGGTGCCTCTGTGACCCATCGCAACCAAATCCCACCAGGTCCCGACCTATTCAGTCAATGCACGGTTCACTGGAGAGATGGGACCAAAGCAAAGTGCAATAACTCAATGACAGAACCAATGGAGCCCTAAAGAGTTGATAAATAAATAAGACTTAATGAAATTACATCAGCCTCAGCTGTACTTGTGATTAGCAGTAATCAGCTAGCATGCTAACATGGTAAACGTTATACCTGCTAAACATCAGCATGTGCATTGCATTATCATTGTAAACATGTTAGCATGCTGACGTTAGCATTTAGCTCAGAGCAATTAGTTGGTTGATTAAGTAGCTGAAAGTGACAATTATGAAATCAAAAAGTGACGTAAAATATAAGTTAAAAAAAAAATCTAAAGCATGCATTTTGAAATATAAAAGACTTGACAAAAAACAATAAAACAAAAATGAACTCTGATATAAGAAAATAAGCTCTGAAATACATATAGTAATAACTTGACTTTTAATTACATTTTTTATTTAATTATGAAATGAATAATCATATGAATGACTAGTGTAATGTTGTGAATTTTGAACTCTTGGGGCCTCCATACACACCTGCTAGCACTACTGTTTAGCAAGCTTGAGAATGATGCACTGATAATTAATGTCAACAGAAAGTTTCGAGACGCTGCCGAGAAGTCCGACTCATCGTTTCAGCCGGGAAACCTTCTCATCAAGAACAATGCTCTCACTCGCACAACTTCCATTTTAAGAACACACAGTCCCGTCAGAGAACAGCCCCATCAGCCAGCTCCCTCTGAAACACTACACGAGCGGTGATAGGATGTAGCTAATACTTTATTACATTTCCGATGCGTCTACAGAGAGCACCAGATTAGGCGCAGCGGCTGAATAGGTGAAAGGCCTCGAGTGTATCCACAGAAAAAGAAGCATCCCGACTCTCAGCGAGTGTGTGTTAGAGAGCGGCTGCAGTATCTCCTTCAGGTGAATTATGCGATTGGAACATAACAAGAGCTCCATTTGTGGAGCTGTTATCCATTTATCCCCCGAGTCCTGGTTCACAGGGTGTAGAGAAAAGGGAGATACTGCACCTACTGGAACTAGAAATGATCCCTGTCAAAACAGCAACACAACGAATAATAAGCGATGAAAGTTGCTCATTCTTACCGTTTCTTTCTGCCTCTTTTTTCCCTATTTTCTCCTCTTCCCTTCTTCTTCTTCTTCTTCTCACAGGGCTCTGGACCAGAAGACTTCAGCCACCTGCCACCAGAACAGAGGAGGAAGAAGCTGCAGGGCAAGATAGATGAACTGAATAAGGACATTCAAAAAGAGATGGACCAGAGGTATCTTTAAATCTGGCATTAAGGAGCTTTTCCCTCCCTCACAAGCGATATTTGTGTTTACCTCGTTAATATGCAACAAAGACTTGTTCTGACTGTAGTTATTTGCTCTCCCAGGGACGCGCTAACTAAGATGAAAGACGTGTACGTGAAGAACCCTCAGATGGGCGACCCCGCCAGTGTCGACCCCCGGCTATCGGAAATTGGCCAGAACATCGAGAAGCTCCAGTTTGAAGCGCAGAAGTTTGAGGTTAGTTCGGCGCCCCCCCGCCTGAGCTCTCGTTTCTGTGTGTTAGTGTTGGAGAGGCTTTGCTGTTCGGTTTGTCTGCGACAGTAAATAATGAGGAGTTCAAACGCACGTCTCCGGCTGGAGAAGTCTGCCGCTTGTCCATATTAGGAGAAGATGTGATGCAGCTGGAGGGGCCGGCTGCATGTGCCAGCTCTGTGCAGGGAGAGGAGTCCAGAACAATGGCGTGCTTTAACCTGGTTAATAAATGGTAATGCAAGGGGAGTGTAAGGCCGTGGCGTTCCTCCCCTGAAGGTTCTCGCCAAATGTAAGGGCCATCTGATTCACAGACAATAAATTCCACTTGAAATACATTTTAAGTCGTAGAAAGAAAAAAAAAGGTTAGCTGCAGCCAACACATTCATAATGATTGTGTGTGTGTGTGTGTGTGTGTGTTTCAGGGCTGGCTAGCGGAGGTGGAGGAGAGGATGCCATCCAAGAGTGATACGAACCGGAGAAGTGGACTCTATGAGACCCAGAACAACTCGACAGTGAGCAACAACTCGACAGTGAGCAACAACTGCGCGCAGGACAGAGAGAGGTATGCTATACTCGGACGAACATGAAACATCTCACACACACACACACACAGAGATGTTTCACGCCTTCTTTGTTCGGAGGAAGACTATGTATGTTTTCACAGTATATTTACTGTGTGTGTGTTGGCCCTTGAGCAGCCCGGATGGCAGCTACACAGAGGAGCAGAATTCAGAGACTCAGGTCAAGGCCAACATCAACCCCGTCCTCCCCACATCCAGCACGCCAGAGTTCGACGACGAGTTCGACGACGACGAGACCCTGCCCACCATCGGCACCTGCAAAGCCTTGTACCCGTTCGAAGGTAATAACAAACAACTTATGTGCCCTTTAAGTCTACGTCGGAGGAATGTGATTACTCGGAATGAGGAGGAGTAGGGATTACTGAGGAAATGTGTGGAGGAGGAGGGTGGATAGAGATATAGTCATTTCCCCCCGTATACTATTTTCAAAATCGAATTGGCAAGTTGTCAAAAGGCAGCGCTGTGTGAAGATCAGAGGTGGTAAAGAGCTCTGATCGATCTGGGGTGATAAGTACCGGTGACCTAGCTCGGAAAGATGTGTGCCAGTTCTACGAGAGATTCCTCCCCCCCCTCTCTGAGAGGATCATAAACATACCAAACGTTACATGTATAAATAATGACCCTACTGAAAAGGTAAGAGGTGAAGACATTGAATATTTACGCAGCCTATTTTAAGAATCGTTTCAGGCTGAAGAGGTAAAAAAGAAAATCCAGGACAAAAAAAAAAAGCAGCATTAGAGAAAACAAAAGAAATAGCTGGTCTTCCTTCCTCTTTGTTTTCAGGAAATCTGATTAATAAATGAAGCTTTACTCTACATGAAGTCATGTGAAGGTAGTTCCTCTAGGTGTGCAGGGTGGACACTCCTCCCGTATTCGTGCTCTTATCTGGCCTCCTCTCCGTTTGTGTCCCTCCTCTTTCAGGTCACAATGAGGGCACCATCGCCGTGGCAGAGGGCGAGCTGCTGTACGTCATAGAAGAGGACAAAGGAGACGGATGGACACGAGTGCGCAGGAACGAGGACGAGGAGGGATACGTCCCCTCATCCTACGTTGAGGTCTTTTTGGAAACAAATGCCAAAGGTGCTATGACATACATTTAACTCAGCAAGCGTGTTTTTATTTTTGTTACTGTGAAGTCAGTAAGTGTCCGTCCACTGCCGTGTGATTGGGGCAAATTGTGGAGATTAAAGATTGTTACTGGTAGCTCAGATAAGAGAATAACTCCACACACACACACTTCCTGTCTCTCCTGGAAGGAAGGGCCAATCAGATTTGTCCATTGTGCCTCCTGACAGTTGTGGCTGATAGTGCGAGTGTGTGTCACTGTACACTGAACAAAACATTTGGCACTGTGTAGGATATGACACTGAAAGCGAGCTGAGCCAGGCAGGTGTTGAGTACAAGAAGTGTGTGAGAAGAAGCTTGTAGTTCCTCACCTCCCATTCACTGCAGTGCCACCTAGTGGTCATAAATAAAACAAATAGAAAAAGACACGACTCCCTCAGTCCAAGCTGAGCATGATGGGACAAATCACCCACTGACAATGATCACATGTACTTGATTTTTTTTAAATATGTATTTTGTGTTTTTTTTGTTAAGATTTCAAATGACCATTCTTTTAATCAAGAGTTTGATCCACAACCTCGCTCACATATGCGAGTCAGTACGGTAATAAATCAATAAACTCGGCTAAGTGAATGTATGCCCCATCTGAAGCGACTATGAACATTGTGTTTTGGTCACTTGTTGTAACCTTAAAGGAAAGCATGCTCCATGTGCAATCACGCAGATGTCATTTCAATCTGCTGTAAAATATGAATACATATTCAAAGATATTTTTTTAGGCTAAAAAGAAAGAAAAAAAAAAATCAAGAAATAAAAAGTGCACCCCCCCCCCTCAAATGTTGCATGCTGTAGATTATTCATAGTGCCGTTACAACATGAACAAGTTGTGAAAGTAATTATTCTCTCCTAGTTAGGGAGGATTTTATACAACTATTGATCAGATTAGTAGCCGATAGCCCCGTTAGAATGTGCTTTCTCTTCTTTTTTAATTAAGTGTTGGGCTGTTCTGGTCCTTTTTTCCAGGCCAGTGGTAAAGGAATAAAAAGGACTGAGAATTAGCGGTGCTAAGCTATATGGTGAGACTGGGCTGAGACACGGAGCGGGTCATGACCTTAACGATTTGTGCTTTGTCGCATGAGTCTCTGAAGCGGCACCTTCCCCGAACGGTGCATTCACTGTCAAAGCATGGTGTGGTTGGCCTCAGCGTCATGTCATCTCACCGCTACAATTAAGACATTCTGTGCTTCTTTTCGGAGATCGGCTTCGACTCAGAAATGATCTCTTTCATAACTCATGACACAAGCCTTTGTTTAACTCCCTTTCGCAAGATTTTTAATCAGCTTTGATGGCTCGTTACCGGCACAGCATGGGGTTCTTATGTGCAGGGTGTCATTTTGCATCAGGGCTGTAAAGACACATTTCATGCGTTTCTCGATTTTTGTTTTTATTGAAGAACATTTGTTGCATGGTGCAGCACTTTTTGTCATCTTGAGATGATTGGAGCATGTTGTGACAAAGTGAAGTGGCTGCATTCTAACATGCATTAAATCCAAACTGAAGTGGAATAAGCTTCTTAGTAAGACAGACATCTTTGGGTTAATGGGGGTCTTTCACACATTCAGTGCAGACTACATTCATGCCGACACCACAGTTTCATCAGTTTCATATCTGTAATGACGTCTTTCTTCCTCCTCTCCATATCTGAATATTTGGGTTGCTGTCGATTTTCCTTTAAAGCCATCTAACTTTTCTTTTTGTCGTGTTTTTTTTTTTTGTTTGTTTGTCCGTATTTCTTTTTTTTTTTCTTTTTTTTTTTTTTTTTTTAAATTGCAGATTCCTAAAAGTGCGAGGCTGGCTGAGGAATGGCAGGGCAAGCAACCTCGGAGAAACCACCACGTTCCTCACGCGCTCACAGAGTCAGAAAGTGAAAGACGACCTGAATCTAGAAACGAGAGAGACGTCCGATTAGAACGCATCTCTCTTTCCAAACCGTTGCAAAAACAAAAACCTATCGGCAGCGTTGTGCTTCCCCCCGCAGAACTCTGCGATGTGAAGCGACGACAAGAGAAATCCATCGTAATTTTTGCGCTCATAACCCTTTTTCCATCCTTAACACCCACACAGCAGTCACAACCACAGTATACAATTTGCTTTTTTAGTTGTTTTTTGGCAAAGCTTCGCTTCTTAATGTAACTAACTCCGCTTACACCACGCGGTCATGTCCGTGGCTGTTGGCTTCCTCACTCTGAACGCCACCGCTGGCTCTGCCACTTCCCTTTCTCCTTACCTTTGCCCCCATTGCACACACACGTGCACACACACACGTGGCGGAGGATGTGGTCAGAGACAGGACGGAGAGCAGCAGGAGCCTTACGGACAAAAGGCCAGCTGTCAAACACCTTCATCCGGCGGTGTGTATGTGTGAGTCGGGCTCATCTACACACATCACGGTCACCCCTCCCACTAAAATCACCTCCATATTCGCAGATGTCAGAAGAAGAAGGTGCTACTCATCTATCTGTATGTTATGTTGTGTATTTGTGTTTGTCGGAGCAGAATGCTTGTATGTATGTATGTATGTATGTATGTATGTATGTATGTATGTATGCATGTATCATTTTAAAAAAGGTATTGTGTGTTGTGATGTTCCACTTTCTCCGCACCACGACAGCCCCCAACTCACAGATGGATGATGGGTCATTCGCCATCTTCTTCATCCTACAATTCTTGTCTTGTCACTGGTGTCTGTTCCTCTCTCTGACCACGCCCCTCCCTCCCTCCTGATGCAGCTCAGGCAATCCCTTGGCTGCTTTGAGCCCCCCCCCCCATTTTTACATTTTTTTGCAACGGGCAGGGGGCCTCTCAGCGTTGTGGTGTGCTGCATGCTTGCCCTGTCTTCCTCCTCACCCCTTTGCTGGCGACCTGGAGCAGGTGGGGGGGGGGGGGGGTTTGGTCAGCTTACGCCCCCCCCTCGCCTCCAGCCTCTCTGTTCAGTTAACCCTCATTGCCTGGTCATACTGTTTGAATTAACCTGAATGCTACTGTTTGGGTTCGGTGCCTGTGGTTCTTTTTTTAAAATTTTGATTAAATCTCCTTTCTTTTGGTTCAGAAAGCACGTTTCCCTGTTTCTAACAGCGAGTGAGTGATCTCCTCCTCCCAGTGTTCCCTAGTTTAATCCCAAAACTGTCAAGTAGAGGACGATAGGGACCCGAAATGTTTTTCTGGATGATCTTATGCATAGGTAGGCCATGGATGTCTTGTGCATTTGTTTTTACCGTAAGTACACAGTACAGTATGTATGTAAAAATATTAGCATTGTATGGTTTGATCAGTCTAACGCAAGATGTTGTTAGTTTACAGTTAATCAAGCTTGTGGAAACGTCTCCACTCGGTCCAAGCAACACTTTCACCCTAAAAACAACAGCTATGAAGGTCTTATTTACACCTGGTGTTCTTAGGATGGTCCACATAACTGTCTACTGTATATGAAAGTATACTGTGATCCATATTTTCCTGCGAGTTGGTGACTGAAATGTGACCCAGATTCACCTGTTTTTGGGCCTTAACTGGCTGATGCTAGCTGTGGTATGATGAAAGGATTAAGATGTGATTATCTCAAATGTTTGGGGGCAAATTTCAGAGTTTTTATAATCATACAAGAGAAATTATGTCCACTGATCCCCCCCCCCACTCCCTCTCCCTGCTCAACGGCACATAATGTACGTGATTTTAACTCTTTTTTGTTTTATATTTGATGATGTTGAATTGAGATTCAGCTTTGTTTTCTTGTTTTTTTTTTGTTTTAAAGCTGGAAGTCTATGTTGTAGCTTATTCTGCCTGAATAGGTCTAAACCCCCCCTTTACTAAATATGAGTAACAATGAAATTGTTTCGAATGAAGCCATTCTTAAATATTCATCTGATGCAGCATGTTACGAACACTTCTTCAACGGAGGAGCCGTGGACATATTGACCATTCGAACTGTTGATGGAAGTATTGATCAAATCTCTGCTGAATCCAGCTTAAAAAGTCCCCCGTTGGCTTTTCACCATCCGTCAAGACGTCAAAACAAGCCACTTTTTTTTTTTTTTTTTTCCAATGATAAATCTGATGAGGCAGATCGCCAGCTGCCCGCGCTCTGCAACGAGACCACCACAAACCTTCGAGTCGATGCCCCGGAATAACCTGCCTGTACAGTGGAAATGGCATGTTGGAATTAGAGAGAATATATATGAATATATAAATAAAGTTTAAAAAGGAAAACATCTATTTTAACTATTGAGAGTCTTACCATTACTTTATCTGCTTTGCAAAGTAAGACTTCTTTTCCTTTGTAAAGGTCTACCAAATGGTGTGTTTTTGCACTTTTTCGTTCGTGTTCCATTTGGTAGCCCATGCTTGTGTTTTGGAGCACTGAATACTTTGTATTGTGTTTACCGTGCCAATTAAATATGCCTGGAAAGTTAACAAGTGTGGTGTTGTGTGCCGTTTTCAATCTCTTGGGAATGTAGATACAATGAAGAGGCACGCCCCCAAGTCAGTCATCAACAGCAACATGTGATCATAATTATATCCACGATTATTAATTATGCGTTTATGAGAACACTCTGTAGATGTTGATCGACAGATCGGGATTTAATCAAATGATTACTTTTAACACAATCAGCACAATGTCCACACTCATTCTGCATCTCATGTGCCGCTATTAAATTATTTTCATCATTGGTTCATCTTAATGTATTACTTTAGTTTAGTCTGGAATATAAATATTAATTCTGACAGCATGGCGAGTCAAAAAAGCACATAACGGAAAATCTTCAACTATCAACCCTGCTGCTATTCATTTTCTGTTGAAAGAATAATTGGTTAATTGGCAAACTATTTCAGGTCTGGGCGTTACCGTAGGCTTGGTAAGAGCATGGACTTCCCACGTTGGTGACAGGTTTTATTAATACATATCTTCTCTTCACACGATGATAGGGCTAACCCTGATATTCACAGTAATCTATACAGTCACAATAACTAATGCACAAACCTGTTTTTCCGTAGAGCTCAATGTCATTTTAACCTGTAAGCAGTCACAGCAGGGCACTAGCTTGAATTGTTTACTATGAAAGTAAACATGCAGTTTCTCACTCTATCAATCAGTTGCACAATAGTTATATAAGGCTTTGTAAAACAAATACAGTAATCGCATGCCTACAAAATTAGTCATAAAATGCAAATTAGGGATTTTATTTTGAAGGCCATTGCTGACAATAAACCCGGATAGTGGTTCGAGTGAGATGATTTGGATGCAGTTCCCCCTGTTGGCCGGTAGATGGTAGTCATGCTCCACCAAATGCTCTTACTTTGTTAACATCATAGTATCTAAAAGTGCTTTTTCCTTTTTTTATTGCACTATTTTTCAGTGACAATGCAGCGATTCCGCAGGTGAATTATGCATTTTTGGATTCCCCTTCATTTTAGTCTCTCTGTTGGCATTTTAATTATTCATGTCTTCGACTCCCTCTAGGCGTCTTTCTTATACACATTGTCATTATTCCTACTAACTCCTGTTGATTGCATCTGACCATCAGACAGCGCAGCAGTCACATGTATTGATCTGGCCCACTGACAGATTGGATTGCCAATTGATTCTGGCCCACTGAGCCCGGGCTGCGTTCAGTCCTCGTTGCCCCACAGAACTATGCCGGCCCATGCGGTGTAGCAGATGCAGCACTTACCTCCTCCAACACACTCTCAAAACAGCCTAATTGGCCTTTGCTCCCAGGGACCAAACAAGCTGCATGTGCCGTGGCTCGAAATAGCTAAAGAAAATGAATTGCTTCAGTGAGTCCTGTGAGGGCAGCAAGTTTACAACATCATTCAGTTATTTCCACGTTGCTTTCTTAATTGGTGTATTTGGCAAAAAACAGTCTACTCATCAATTTACGTTATTCGCAGGAGTTAGCCTAGAGTCTCTCGTCCCCGGCCTGTTGTTAGACTAGCACGGGTAAAATTAATATTTAAATTCCATGAATACAGTTTGCAGTATTAAAACTTTATGAAGACATTTGCAAGCATGTACCTTATCTTTGAAGGCATTGAAGCGCTAAAGTAGACACCAAAGATATGAAACAGACAAGTGGAGATCAGAATGGTGGAAGTGTAAAGTGGCAGAAAATTGAATCACTCAAGTTGAGTACAAGTACCTCAAAATTGTACTTAAGCACAGTACTTACCTCAGCATCACATAATGCAGCATCTTCAATGGAGCGGTTTACATCTGCTCCGTGTGAAGATGACCAGGTAATCCCACAGCAACAAACTACTTCTCCATAATACGACACCGATTATAACTTCACTTTGAGGATTGATTAAACCTGCCGCAGACTAATCTTCCATCTGTCTTTTGGCCCAAATGAGTCACACAACAATCTGCAGACTTGTGAGTAAGTATCCTTAGGCGCTGACAGATCTACAGACCCATAGAGAAATGTTCAAACTCATTTGCGGTTTGTCACATGAGGCAGATTTAGTTCTGGGATTGTGGCTGCACATTAGAAGTAGAGATAATAAATACATGCATGTTGAGTTTTCTCAGTAACACAAAACAATGTAATGGCATCATCTTCTGATGTCTGGACACAGTGCTGGTAGTCTGTGTGCAACAACCACTCAAACCAGTCGTTTTCCTCAGTGTGCAAGAAGGGAAGCATTGGGGCAGAGGGTTTCAGGTAATGTGAACATGCAGTCTGATACAAACCACTTTAATGCATTCATTTGATTGTGATGAAGTTTCTGCCCTCAGGCCTTCTTCAAGTTCAACAGCAATGAGACCTAGGCACTGATTTGTTGTATAGGCCACGCCCCAGTCACACGCCTGATGGTGATCAGACAATCATGCTCCAGCTTTGGGGGGAGAAAAACATAATCAAGAGGCCTTTGGTGAATAGAGCTACAGCCAAATAAATGACCTTAAACAAACCACTTCAAACAAAATGACAAGAGCCACACACCATGAAGCCAGGTTTTAATTTGACATACATTTGTGGGGTTAAAAAAAAACCTTAAACAAAAAAAAACAGACATCCTGGAGAAGGATAAAGTAGGGAGGCAGTTTTCCTACATGAACACCTGAACATGAACTGGACTGTGCACTCTTAAATAGTGGACTAAATGTGGATGTTGTTTTAGCCACACTAGCGGCATGGCTCTCCGGGTAGTAATGTCAGCATGTTAGCATTGTGGTTGTGAGCATATAAGAACACCCTCACAGAGTAGCAAGCATGGCAGAAGAGTTTGTCTTTTTTGTTTCTGCACATTTTTTAAAAATTATCTTAAAAAGTAAATAGAAAAGCATTAATGCGTTTGTAGACTCAAAGGTTGAATTTGCACCAGCTTCAGTAAGCACCTGAATCAACACAGATGTTTTAAAGACTAGAGTAAAGAAGGCATCCGACTTTTTAATTGTTTGGCTTTTTCAGCAAAATCAATAAAACTTGAGGCATACATTCTGCGACCTGTTTTAAGGTTTTCGTAAGCTTTCAGCTGGTCACCGCGGTGTGTTTTACCTGCTGCTCTCAGTCTGTTCCATTACTGGTATGTTCCTGTCTGGTGTGAGAGCAGGCGGCCTGATGGAGAAAGCACACCTCTGGAGATCGGCCCAGTCTGCCCCGTCACTAAGGGCTGGTGGGGGCTGCCGTCTGTCTGTTAAATGCATCAACGTTGTCACCAAATGCTTTGTGTGTTTGTGTGTGTACGATGTGAAGCGGTTTACAGGTATTCTGCTTTGTGTGAACGGATTGAAACGGGACTTTCTCGGCTGCCGATATAACTGCCCGTGGAGATGTTTCTATGGAATGGACTCCTAAGGATGTGACGTTTATGCACACTCCCAAGGGCCTCACAGTGGATCGCGTAGGCTAATACACATTTTTCACAGCAGCCATCTTGTCGTGTCACAGTAGGAAAAGAACAGCATTGCTGATGTCGGCTAATGGTAGAAAAGAAAGGTGTATAACTAACTATTGCTTTCCACTAGCCGAGTGATGCAGGGGGGCGGTAAACTAGCTAACCGTATGCTAAGGTTAAACAGCTGTAACATAGCTACGCGGCATGGATATGTTTTTGCACAGGAAGCGTGCTCGCACCTATGGAGTGTGAGCACGCTTGCGAGCAACAGGATGCTGATTGCAGTTCACTTAACGGCCACCGGTGTCATTAACAACAAGGATATTCTTAAACATTTCACATTGTACCTTTAATGGTGGAACAGCAGTGCTGTTCTTGACTGAATGATTTAGTTTCAAAGCACATTATTTAACTCTGTTAAAGCTGCGTGTTGGCATTTTACATGACACGTTTTTTCAGCTTCATTATTTTATAATGATTAGTGTGATTCCATGCTGTTCATGTTCTTTAAGCAGTGTCAGCCAGAGGACCCTGAGGGCCTCGTGGACCTCTTTTCTATAATAACGTCACAGCATAGATGTAGTACAGGTGTGTAGAATGAGGAAGGCTGTTATTCACAGTCTTTGTGACTGCAACTTCAACCCCGAGCCTGGAATGAGTAAACATCTTTCAACACTAAACAGCACTCAGCTGCTGGGCTGTTGCAGCTCTGTCTTATACAGTGGAAGAACTCTGGTGATTATTTTCAGAGCCAAAATATGTTGAATCCTTCCCCCAAAGGATGAGAAGTGTGGGAAAGGAAGAAGCAAACCACCAGAGAACAAAAGTCACCTCAGACTGCCATGGACGCATGTCCCCGACATGACATTAATGGGACATGCTTTAATATTAGAGACAAACACAATCCGCAGCGACATTTCCAAAAACTAAAGCACAGACGTTTTGCCAGTGTAACAAAGAAGGTCTCTGAAAACCAAGAAAAATGTGAAAAAAGGAGGGAAGCTGGTTCCTCCATCTGGAATAGATATGCCGTCAGCAGGCTGCGTCCCAAGCCGAGCTGAGATAATACTTGGACTGAGGCTTCGGTTTTCTATAATATTCTGCACATTATGGTCCCAACTGACAACGCAGCACAGTACAACAATGTTCTGACCTTATTGGTCTGCCATCTGGCAATGAGTCCTCAATATCGTCAACAAATATAGGACAACGAATGTGCTGGTGAATTGATTCACGGCACGCACCAATGTCAGCAGTCATAACTTTTCTTCGGAGCTGTAACAGCAGGGGATTCAGCCGGCAGTGATGTGTGCTGCATGTTTACACTGAGCCTGGGGGCGTTTCAGCCGTTCACTTTCCCCACAGCAAGCCCAACTGCTGGGAGCCACTCATCTCTGCTCATTAATTAACTGCCGCTAATTACAAGCAAAGGCGTGCAACCGTGGGCCAGAAACCATAAAACTCATCTACCAGAAGATCTCTCTTGCTTTGTGTGCCCTCTGCCTTTCCTCTTTTTTTTTCTGTTTCTCTCTGGGCATCAGCAAAATGATAATGGATGCCATTTACTTGGCGCAATAGTGGAAAATATGAGTGTGGAAAACTTGAGCTAGGAAAAGCTCCCTACCAGAGTGGCAGGCTCAGCACTGCTGCATTTGTGTACTGCAGGGATGACGTGTTTCTGTAAGCCAATCCCAGAAGTTAGTGTCGCACTGGTTCCCTCAACAAAGAACCAATGGGATGCGTCCTTTTCATTATTGGATTACTGCAGAAAATAAGCTCTTTGACAAACAAACGACTATGATGCAACACGTTTTGTTGGCAAGATATTCTTCACAATGAACATCACTAATGACTTTTGAAGCTTGAATGCAATCGCTAGCAGTAAAAAACTAACGTTAGACTATATGCGAACTACACTACAGTCAACAACACCAACGCTGTAAAGGCGGAATAGTCGGCGTGATGACATTTTGTAGTCTCATTTAGCTACTCGTTAGAAACTGCCTTTGTTAAGATGTGTAAAATCTTACAACAAAAATAGTATCTTGGGTATCTACTGACTTTTCTTTACATCGTACTGTCTATATGAAATTTAAAGCTTCTTTAATGATCTGAATGAATTTTTAGTATCACGTTGATTTAAGGAAACAACAACAGACAAAGACTTACATATTGATAAAACATTTTCTGGTTTTAATAGATTTCAAAAATGCTTATTTTCTCATGTCGGTTACCTGACGATCTCCGTTTTCCCATTCATACTGCAGCTCACTGTATGTTTCAGTCCTCTTTGTGTGGTTTTGGAAATGTGTGCTTGGTAGTTCATCTGAGAGAGAAGGCGAAAGTTAACTAGCTGTCACCTCTGAAGGGACCCCCCACCACCTGTTAAAAAAACAGGGCTGACCAACAATGAAATTCCTCCGCTGACCTCTCCACCTTGAGATGTAATTCGGTTTCAACAGTGGCTCAGAGCCACATGGTCCGATTGCAGTTTGACTCTTTTACCAGACGCTTCACATGGCGCTCCCTCGGTGTCATCATCCTCCTTTAGATCCCACACTCACACACACACACCACTACGGAAAATGACTTTTGGAAACAAACGTTAGTACGTATTCACAGTGAATACCACAGCCTGTGAGTGTAAGGAATGCCTTCACCGCAGGACAAAGGAACGTCTGTTGCTCCAGCCGCTCATTGTAATCTTTGGACAATTTCATAAGGTCTTTTTCTGCCCGGTGTGACTGCAGCTGTGGCAGACCTCCAGACCATTTGACCACCTCTGACTCCAGGCTGCCGTACCACAGAGAGCTCATCTCACAACCATGAGAGATGGTCCAACCGTGCTCTTATGGAGCCAGCAATGAACCCTGGGTAATTAACAGCACAGATCCTCCCCAAGGCTTTGAAACCAAGGACATAGAGACAGGCAAAACTAAAACTCTTCCCCTCCATATTGCTTCAGCAGATTGCATTAGACTCTCTAGGTGTTGGCGTTATTGTGTCCATTCATTGTAAACTGAAAGATAAATAAAACTAAAAGTGAGAGCTTGTATTAAAATTCACTTAACTACGGTATTTAGTTTGACGATGTTCTAGTTTTTGTTTCCGTTTTCTTGCTGAGAAAATAGTTAACAAGCCTGTTGGGTGGACAGTGTCTTACATTTGGGAGTCCAATGGGAAATTATATCAGTGTAACAAAATACCAAAGAGGTCGACGTGATCAAGTAGACGCTTTTAGAGATGACTCAGGATTGCTGTTATGAATCAAGCACTAAAACATGGATGCTGGTCTAGCTTCTGAGGGAGTCTCTGTCCACTACTAAGAGATGGCCTCCACGCTGCATAACCCCAAAACACACTGTGATTAAGAGGCCCTGTCACAAATGAAATCCCAGGGTGCCTGCAGGGAGGGAGATTTCATTTCCAGTTAATTCATGAGATGAATCCGACCGTGGGTCTGTCTCATTTCTGAACTGATTACCAATCACAGAACAGATTCCCTCGGCTCCGCTAATGAAAATCTGTCTGGAAGCAAATGAGTACATGCATTTAAATGAGGAATTACTTCTTTTTTTTAATACTCTTTCTTTTGAGAGTTAAAGAGAGCAGTGGTTGGATATATGATTAAGAATGCGTCTAAATGTTATCCATGTATGCAACACCACCTTTGGGTCTTCCTCGGTCTTTGTAAATGGTCACGTGGCCCTGGAATACAGCCAATGATTACCAGTATTGTTTTGTTGCATAAATCAGGTATCAACAACATTTTGCAGTGACAAACTGGGACGTGAATATACTGTAGAGTTTTGTTGTTTTCCGATGCAGCCTAAAATGATGGATCAGGTATTGGCGAGTAAGGGAGTCCATGCAACGATCTGATATCATACGATATAATTTATCAGTTTATTTTCAGAAACAACAACAAACGTGTCACTCACCCGGGCCTTACATCTTGCCCGATCGGTACTGCACATGTGCAAACACACAGCTGTGGTTAAACCTTCTCTGATAAGGCTACATTGTGAATATCAAATCTGTATTGAAATTGGTAATTAACGCTAGCCGTTAGCAGCCCGTGGGGAACACAGTCCCGCTTGGCTAAATAACGCAGCTAAAAGCTAGCATACGGAGGTTGCATTGGGTTACAATATAATACGTTCAAGCTCTATTCAGTTCAAATTGTACTGGGCGAAGGCAAAATTATAATGTTATTATGATGTGTTTAAATGTGATCTTGTAAAATGTATTTTTGGTGAGAAACTTGAATAAATGGTTATGCAGTTAGTCATTTGAAAGAGAGCAATATAAAATAGATGTTAGAGGGAATTATGACCCGTTTAACTTTGTTTAATGCACTGCTATTCGATAGTCGGTATCAGCTGATATGCAAGTTCAGGTATTGGAATCGGTAAGGAAAAAATAGTATCAGAACATTGCTAGTATGGGTAGCAAGGGAGTAATCTTACAAGATATTTTGGTAAATATTAGCTACCTTTGGGGTACTCATTCCCTTCAGTCTATACTTATAAAATGTCTTTTATATATTAAAAAACGATCACTGCAGCTTCAAATTAATTTAAAACAAACATACCTTAGCCAAAGTTGTCCTTGAAGTTTGCTCATCTGTCAGCACACATGTGCCTCATCAGACATTTGGTCACGTCACAGCAGGAAGAGCACAGGTGTAATTAATCAGTGATTGCCTACTGGGACACCTGGAACAGAGTAATCATAAAGTTTATTAGTTGCACCTTTGCTTTTTTTTCTGCGTAGTTAAACTGCCACAGAATGGTCTTCACAGGCATGCTGTGAAAATACAAATACGACCAATTTCCTATCTTTAATGCTTTCGAAAATTGAGTAATAGTTTCAAATTCTCCTCGTTGTTGGTCTGTTCTGAGGTCTAACTGAATATTCATCTCATGACTTATTCCTGAGTTCTCTATAAAGATGTTCTCCATTCTTATGCAGATGACACATACCTTTACAGAGCAATAAGAACTGATAATATGCGAGCTAAGCATCCCCAACCCTTAATTTGATGTTATCAAAAGATAAATGAGGACTTCCTCACTAATACATGTAAGCTTTGCAGGCTTGGTCCATACTTCTTCTTTGAAAGTCACAAAGGCAAAATCCAGAACAAGCACATTTTTCCATCTGGGAAGCCTCCCCAGGATTACACGTTTCCTCTTCCGTAGAAGAAAAAATAAAATCATGTTTTTGTTTCTTCCAGAATTATCTGGTGCAATGTCTCCGGCTGAGCAGTCTTCTGTTCCAGCAATGTCAAATCAAGTCAAGATCTAGGAGCATTGTGAGATTACTCAACCATATAGGAAACATGAACGTATTTCTCTTTTGTCTCAGCCTCAAGAACTATGTCACCAGTGGGGTTACAATAAACATCCAGCTCACCAGCCAGCAGCATCCCCGTGTCTGGTTCTGCTTTTCTTTAGTCTCCTACTGGCGTTAGAGCACCGAAACATGAGGGCAAATGGAGTAGTATGTGTGCGACACCTTATTTTGACAAGATAGTTAAGTTAAAATGATGCTAACCATTCCTTCGTGAGTTATTAATGATCGTTCAGCAAGAGTTCAGCAACTGCCAGCTAGTTTTAAGTGATTCCTTGAGTATTGAGAGTGCAAAGCTTTATAATATCCGCTGTATCCTTATTTTCCCTTATTTTCTTCTTGGTTTCAACAAAGTAGTGCTGACCTAGAATAACAAAAGTCTCATTGAAATTGTCCATGGAATTTTAAAGGCCCCCTCTGTGCTTTTCTTGTCAACACATAAAGTTATATTTAATCACTGCTTCTCATTTTTGAGGTCTAGCTGAATGCATTTCTGCCCCCAAAACATTTGCAAAGCCGGTTTTTGTGAATATTTTGCAACGAGTATCGTTTACTTCCACGTTTATTAGCTAGCATTCTTTTTCACCTTTTGCTGGGACATTGCTATTTTTTTTGACACGTTACCGCCGCTAACTGTAGATCAGTGGCAGTAGCGGCAGAAAATGTGTATTACGCAAGCGTCCAATAATAATAATTAAAATAATAACCATAATCGCGAGAGCGTTCATTCTTTTTCCAGCACGGTGTGCATTCTTGATGACGTCATTATGTTACGTGACTTGGGCATTGATACGTAACAAAACTATCAACGCCTTTGCACTCTGCTCATAAAGCAAATGTCAAAAATGTCATAGTTCAAATGATGTTAGTTGTGTTGAGAAATATTTTGTTCATGTTTCAGAATTGTTGAGGAATAATATGTTTTGTGTGTTTATTTATTCAAATTTGATGAAAACATGTTTGGTTTTTATTTATTTCAATACTTCAATCAAGCAGCAGAAATTGAAAATATTCCACGGAAAGACGTCACATCAAATGTTTGTGATTGAAATGGCTTTTTAGAGAAGTGCAAAAACAATCTTCCACCAGGCCCCGGCCTATTGGAAGAAGTTAATATGTGAACTATTGATATTGGCCCATGTCTTGAAACTGTCAGACCCAAAATGACTGACTTCTTTATTTTACAGTTTCTTTCTTTCCTCAAATAATACAGGGACGTTTTATTATTAAACGGAGCAAGACCAGCTACTTGAGGATGTTTGGAAAGATTTCAAATGGTCTCAATAATCTATCACTTTTATGAGGCTTGCTGTGATTGCTCAAAGGAAACATGGTCAAAGTGCCCCAGTGGTTCTCCAGCTCATGCTTAGCCTGATGCAATAGTGTAGTAGCGATTGTCAGGCCGACTCTGAGGTTTACACTTCAAAGGCAGATTTTGGCCGATGCTTGAATTCAGGTGTGAGATTCTCCCTTTTTTTCATCCCTGAAATTTTGGACGATAAAGCAGCCGTCAGGGATAGTCAGAGATTACAGTTTAAATCAATTGAATACCAAAACATCATTTGTTCGTGCGAATAACAGAGCACCCTAAGGTGCCACACTGATCAGGACAGATTAGCCTCAGCTGGGAGATCCGTCACACTGCCTTTGTAGTGAAACCACCCAACAGAGAAAAACAGAGAGGGGATTTGGATTTAGACGGGAATAAAGCCAAGATTTGGTTTAATTTGTAATCACAACAGGGAATCAAAAGCAGTTGTCCGTTGGATCATTTGCTTTGAGTTTTGTGTCCTCACAAGATCTTTAATAGAAAAAAAGGAAAGTTCCAGATACAGACCAAGGCTGTGTTGTGTGTGTGTGTGGGTGGGCTAGGGACCTAAGCTTCACGGCTAAAGTGAAGTAATCTGATTAAAGTCAGCGATTAGCTGCTAAATTGATCCACTCAGCTGTTTTAGAGACATTGGGCTGATACAGAAAAGAGTCATGTGCCAATGCTACACTGTAAACACTGTGGGCCAAAAGTGATACAGAAGTTGAAGATGGGTTATTCAGAGATTCAACACTCAAGAGGTTGTTTTTTTCTGTCTTTCATGGCAGACAGTTTGACTTGTGGCGGGAGAGGAACAGGTGGAACTAATGACATTAATGATCCCTCTGTTCCATTAGGTGAGTCATCATGCACAATACCAGACAACTGGAACACGTAAATGAACTGCAGCCACCATTAATGATATAAGTAACACCTGTGGCTGACGGGTCTATTCATTTGGTTGTCCAGATTCCACACAATGTACCACTTGTAAAGAGTTTGTAACTGTCTTAGTATATTACTATTGGGTAACAATAAAAAAGACATACTTTACTGCGCAGCACTAAGAGGAAATGATACAATGAGTGGAGCGGCAGTTGCAAATCAAAAGCTTAAAGCTGCTGACAGTTAAACTTCACAAAGACAAAGCAACATGTTTTTCCACTGATTTAATGATTTCAGAGGTGTTTCTTGAGCTATACAATCCACAATATGGTTTTGATGTTTTGCAGCTGTGATTGGCTCCACTGTCCACATGCAGTGTGGGACACACTCTTATTAAGCCTGCAACAAGCAGCTCACACGACATTGACCTATCATTTATGATCACCTTTTAATCCGATTTGGCAAATGTGTCAGCAAAAAGTTGCCTATCATATCTGGCAGGTATGGAGCAACATTAACATTCATATGAAGTTGTGTTCAAGTGATGAAAGTCGAATATTCTTTCTCCTTTTCATTTTGTTTTTGCTCTCCATCAACTCCCTCAGGGAAACATGTTGCTTTTCAGCAGGGAGATGTAACAGAAAAGTTGCAGGGCATAAAACAGAAACATGACCTGAAGACACTAAAACGCTCCGTAGAGCCGAGGTGAACTCAGTTGTTGTTCCACACCAAAGAGCAAACCTGAATCTTATTCGTGGCATTCCAGCTCTGAATTCTAAGTGCTCTAATTGGTTAAATGTGTTTTCTCAGGTGCACTCTGGGTGCATGTGATTGATAATTGAGTGTGGTATTTCAATGGCAGTGTTCAGTAAACAACACAGGCTTTTAGTTTTGTGTGATGTGACCGTGTGTACTTATTTGCAAGAGTTTGTTTTCGAATTTCTAACTTAGGGTGAAGCACTGAATGTGCTCATGGTTTAGCATACCCGATCAATAGATAGGCTACATGAGTTAGTGCGTTGAAGTACCAGACTACAAAGTGAAAAATGACCATTTTAAAGATACATCAAGAATCTGTAATACAAAAAACAGTGGTTAGTTGCTGAACCCGATAATACCATGCTCAATTCATCATGCAACCCGTTTTAGCTTTATTGGACTGGAGTTCTTGCGAGAGTGTGACAGGGTGGTAGGTGGAGTTTTTTCCTTCCAGCTGGTGTCTGAGGCCCAAATTCCGGTCCAGCTGGGGTGTGCTACAGGGTTAGGAACAGCTCACGTTATCCCTCACCAGTCATCCCCCTTTTCACGATCCCCCAGAGATCTCAGACAGGCCTCACGCTGCGGACCAGAGTTTACATGGCCTTTTTTTTTCTTCCTCTCTTGCAATTTATTTACACTGCCGTCGTCTAGCAACCGCCACAACACTCACCAGCTCCTCCTCCTCCTCTTATACTCTGTGTCATTGGTAGCTAACCCCCTTTTTGCACAAAGCCACATCTGTTAAATGCTGATGTACAGATGTTTTTGGATGTTCAGGTACCTTTGGTGGTCCAGGGGTGTGATATGCACAAAACTGAGAAAACACGCATGTGAACACACTTTTCCAGTGGCTGCAGGGTCAGATGGAGGATAACCCTGGTGGGAGTTCAAAGACAGGTTGTGACTCAGAAAAACCGAGACCACTCAACTAATCAGAGAGAGATATTAAGCACTGCACAATCACAATGGTGTCTGGGAACTTATCAGCGCTTTGCTCTTCCGCCTCTTGCCCTCCTCGTCTGCGATTAATGTTTTCTGGAGGGAAAAAAGAGAAGGATCAGAGTCCAATGCCTCCGGTCTGCCATGACATCATCCCTGCACACATCTGGAAACGCTAGAGCTAGTGTGTGTGTGTGTGTGTGTGAGAGAGAGAGAGAGAGGAGAGGGAGCTGCAGAAGAATAGGGGGGCTGGTGACACATCAGCAGTATGGAGAAAAAAAGGGGGAAGAGCAAAAGAAAAAAGGGGAAAAGACTGTTTATCTGAGGAACATAGACAAAGATGCGATGTATAACCAAACTGTGTAAACACTAGCACTAATGAATCTGAAACCATGGCCTTTTCTGCAGCAACTTGAAGCCAAACACTGGTTCTTGGTTTTGTTGAAAAACTAAAAAAGAATTTTTTTTTAAATTAATTTCTAAGCTGATGCTGTTTTTTTTTTTTTTAATATTTGAACTCAGCTTGCCTGTGAACAAAGAGCGCCATATTTATTGAGCCATCTTATATGTATGTTTGCTGTTTTGCTTCTGGAAATTCTGCAGAAAAAATAAAAAAGGAGATCTGGCACTGTCGATTATTTGTTCTCATTCCCACCACTAGGGGACGACACTTTACTTATTCAAGTTGGTGATCTGGACTCATGTAAGTGACTGTCTGTCAAATCATGAGAAGTGTAGCCTTTTATGGCGGTTATAAAAACTATATTAACCACTTCCTGATCTGTACTGTTCACGAGCTGTGTTTCATGAGGTGCATGTATCGGATCATACAAAGTGGTTATTTAAGGACAATAGAAAGGGAGTAGGCCAAAGTACAGGACACGCTGTCCACTTTACATTCGTACAGAACAGTGGAGATGATGAAGGAAGGAAATACAGGAGAGAGAAGTTGATGGTTGAAGGGGATGTGGAGAAACCTGTTTGCCAGATGTTTGTTTCAATACTGCGACATGCATCTGGCAAACAGAATCTGAGCCTATAACCTCATTTAGCATTTTATGATCAACGTCCACTCTCCCTCCATGCAAATCACTCAAACTGAGTGGAAACTATCACATTTTCTGAACCACGAGTCATTCTTCGCCCTGCTATTGTCTGGTTTCAAGCTCCATTTTCATGATTGACATGGGAGCAGGAAGGAAAGGGAAAAAGTGAAGTTGATGTTAAAGGCAAAGCTGCGAGTTGTAGAGGAGCGTCCAAATGTGTTGCGCAAGAAAGAACATGAAGTGGAAGGTCAGGAAAAGAGAGGAGGGACGGAGAGAAAGGAGGGAGTGAGAGCATGTTGGATATACACAGCAGTCTCCAGAACCCACGTGTACTGTAAATTCAGGAGATGGAGGCGATTTCTCTCGCAAACCGAGGGGAGCGTGACCCACTGATCCAGCCACAAGAGCCTGTAATGTTGTCGTCTCCAGCAGGGCCTGCGGAGCACAGCGGACCGCAGCAGAGCGGTGCTCTCCAGAACCCTGATCCTGAACTCTGCAGCGTAAGGGTGCATTACCACCGGAGCCACAGACGCTGTCACTCTCTCCTGCTCCCTCCTCCTCCTGCTTGTCTCATTTGGGGGTACCATCACCATTGACCATCATGACCAAACTTGTCTACAATGTTTCAGTGCAACAGCACAGTGGCACTCTTTCCATGAGCATCATCTGTCCCACTTGGTCATGAATGTCTCCTAAGGGGGAGTAGAGGAAAGAGGCTGCAATATTTTTTTTAAAGGGTGGGGAGGGGGGTGTTGTGAGCCAACTCTCACCCTCATCCAACAGTCGGAACAAGGCATCCACCCCCGTGGGGTTATCCTTACTTCAGTCTGGAAAAGTGGAAAAAGGTCCGACTCACAGGGTGACTATGTTGAGGGATTCCCCAAGGAAACAATTACTAGCACAAGTCGCCACAAGTTGCCAAACATAAATAAGTCACGGCTTTAATGCTAGACATTAATTCAACTAAGTAATCACCAAATGTCAGCTAATGATATCCTTGGTTGAGGAGTATTGAGCGTGATTCCACCACAGAGTTTCAGTGCACAAAGGTGAAGAATGATGTTCGCTATGCCACTGAAACATGTGGAATCATACTTTTGTCTATTTCATGTTTGAGACTTAAAACTGTCTCATATTTTCAACGTTATTGGATTTTATTTCAGTTGATTTACTGTTCTTCAGTCAGTGTTGTAGGCTTTACAACACTTGTGTCAGAGCTTGGCTCCTGCAGAGGCTTTACACGGTTGTGTCATGCTAGACTTGGGCAAGATTCTTCATGTTGCTTGTCTTGAACTTTTCACTTGTAGGTGTGCACATTGTTGATGGCAACTGACTGACAGAGGGCAACACTATTCATACACAGGGAACAAGTTTATTTTTGTAATTGACCTTTTTTTTAAGTGATTAAAACAAACAATATCTTCAACATGACACTGCTCTGCCAATCCAAAAAGAAACATGTCCAATGGCGAGCGAGTTATACACACAGCTGTGAGTTTATAAATCATCTCTGAGAATATCGGCAAAGATGGAGAAACCAAATAATTCCCAGCTGCAGTCTTAAGTCAGCTTGGCCTTCATCTGTCCTCAAAACATCATGGTAACGAAGAACAACAAGCTGTCTTCAATCAAACAACACAATCCACACTTTGCCTCCGCCTTTGTGCTATTTTCCACTCCATTCATCTGGGAGGATTGTGAGTTGTAAAAACTGCATTTTCTGGTTGGAGGGAGAAAATGTCTGGTGTTGAGTAACGCCCTTTGCAACTTGGCAGAATGAGCTCTAGGTGTGAAGATCCTTTCACGAGTGACTGGATAGCAGAATTCGTCGTCAATTGACATGTAGACGCTTTGAAAAACCTCGTAGAGAATCTTTGGTTCACCATAAATGAACAAAAAGTAAATTAAACTACTTGATAGGCTGAGACAGAGACAGAACGTTGATGGTAAAAAGTTAACTGACTAAGACTCTTCCCGAAGTAGCTGCAATTTTCCACAGGGTTAATTAAACTTTCCCTTTAATCTTCCTACTCAGACGGATGCTGTCCTAAAGAAGCACACATTTCTTGTTCTTCCTACACTGCCATTGTCTTAGAACCACCTACAGATTGAGTCAGGCCGAGCCCAGGCTGAGTCCTCATGGTTTTCATTACAAGCATTATATAAGGGACCGATTTTAACTTGGGATACATAAAAGGATCGTAAACCACAATATTCCTGATTGAAATGATGATCTGAAACCTGCATATTTGTATTACTTGTTTAATCAAAAGTCAAAATATAAACAACTCCTCAGTAGTGCTAATGTGTATGTACATTTGAGTGTCATCAGCGTAGATATTGAATTTACATCATTTCTAAAAGGGATATCCGTCCTACGTATACCTGGAGTTTACTAGGGTGAATTATCTGTGAAATACTGTCACACTAAAAGAACTTCAACAAATAAGTGCTTCAAATTCCAGTGGATTTAAAAGATTGTGATTGCTTGTACCAAATCAAGTGGAATGTATTGGACAAGGAATAATTTATTATTCACAGTTGAAAATGCAGTATCCCCGCATTAAGACCTGTGGCCAGAATGCAATAGTTCAAATGGACCATCATCTTTCCAGGACTTAATTAAGACATGAAGAGAATATTTGATATTGGAACCTTAATTGTAAAGGACGTCAGGACTAAGCCTAATTATCTTTTGAGTGATGGTTTAATGAGTATACCTTTATTTGGACGCCAGAGAAGAGGATGTAGGGAGTTCTCCTAACAGATGATTGTATTGAGTTTGGCAGGTTGTATGCAAATTAATCTTGTGATTCCATTATTAAACATCTGCCACTTTTTTTTTTACATTGTGTCAACTCTACAGTTGACACAATGAGTTATTGGTGACAACAGCTGGTGTTGTGCATTCATGGACAGTGTGCATGTGCTTCAAAGAAGCTGACAGAAATACAAATGCTCTTTCGCTGAAGAGGTTGATTTTGGAATCAAACTAAGTTTAAAAACCAGTTTGTGGTATATGGAAGCTGAGTAAGAGGGATAATAGATTAATGTTTTAATGCTCTTTGTAGCTGTGCAAACAGCACGTTTTGGATACATAACTCTAAACCACATTTCTCAACCACCTCTGTTTGGTGCCCTCTTCGCCATAGAAATACAGATGGCAGCAATTATCATCAACAAATGTGTGCAGGGAACAGAATCCTGTAGGCAGCCAAAGTTTTAGAAAATTACCCGTCTCCTGTGTTTCAGTGACTTTTGTTTTTCTATTGCTACTCCCCCGCAAACCTGTGGGACCTCTCAGCTCGGAGACATTTGAACCAATGTTTTGTGCCTTTCAAGCATCACTTTTGTCGAGGCTTTTCTGTTGGATTTGATTTATTTTGAAAACAAACAAAAGAACGGTATACCTATACTCTTAAAAGAGAACTACTGTTTTAGGTGTCTCGTCGTCCTACAATCACAGGTCACTTATGTAACTTTGTCATTCAACTCGTATGTGTTATTACAGCAAGTCCGTGTTTGTTTGAGTGGGTTTATGTCTGAGTGTACCTTAAATACATAAAAGCAGGAGAGAAGGTAGAGAGAAGCAGCACGCTCGCTTTCTTGTAACTGAGATAAAAGGCAGAGACAGGAACTCAGCGCTTTCTCATTACCTCCTGACTTTGGTAAATGCTCGTCATTCACCCCCCCTCCCCCCTACTTTACTGCCAGCCATACCCATTTCACTCGACAGCATAGATCCCTGACCCCTTGCCTTCCAGGACCTCCGGCAAAAACAAATGAGCTCACCCTCTTCCTTACTTTTCTCAGGTTTAGGCCATGTGTGTATGTATAGGGAAATTTAAGTTACCTCAGATATCAGCCAGGCGATCTGCACCACACTACACTTCAAGTCCCTGACCCTTTAACCCACAAAAAAGGCCCGTCCACCACCCCCCGGACATTCATGCTCCACAGCTCTGCCTCTCGGCTCCTCAAAGTCTAGAAAACTCACTGTACATCACCTCAAATCCTCTTGTTCTTGACTAAGGTGTGTGTGACTGTTTATTCTTCACAAACGTCCCTGGGGATGATAAGCTCCTCCAGGTTGATATCAATTTTCTGAAATATTGCGTTTCATGACTTCACTGTGTTGCCACATCCCAGATTCATGATTCTGCTCATCCTGTCCAAACCAAGTTATGAATATGTAGAATGGACCGCAGAACAAGAGGCTGTTTTCTTTTCCACTGCGTATTTAGGGTCCAGCTTTCCTCTCAATGATTCTCCACGGCAGCTGTGGTCGTCGGGATTACTCAGAGTCTGTGCTTGTGTCCATATTGGTGATTTCTGGGGGTGATGGATTGTTAAAACCCACAATGAGGGAATTGTCTCCCCGAGTACCCTATGAGTCACTCCTGTAGCACTTCACTTGAGTCATGCCGTACAGTACGTCTATCCGCTGTCCCATCATGGCTCTAATTCTGCAGTTGTGTGTGTGCTGAAGCGAAACAGATATCCTACTTCTAATGAAGTAAACAAACTGGCTGCGCAGACTGCACAGATGTTTAAAGATGTTAACAACGGAGACGGTCAACACTATCCAGATCCTGACTTAATGACTGCTCAGCTGCGAGAGGATTTGAACGCTCATTTGCGAACATGTGTTACTATTTGTTCATGTCTGTGAGTGGCAGAAAAAGAGACATGTTTTAGAGTGGCCGGCATTGATTTGTAATATAACTCACATTCTCCATCTTCTCCTCCATCCTAGGTCTTTCCATTCTGACCACATCTATCTTTCCCACCCCCTCCTCTTTATCCTGTGTCTTGTGTTTTAGCTGGCGGACATAAATCACGTTACTGGCGTGCCACATATGTTTATATTTAAAGACTTTTCCTCTTCTTTTTTTTTTTTTTTTTTTAACTCTTTCGCAGAGAGAGCACCTGAAAAACTCAGGAGAGGGAAACCGCTGGAAAGTGTGATTCAACCAAAAAATGTTTGCCCACCCACCCACCACCTTCTGAGGCTCCCCTCCAGCAGCTTAGCAGTCAGATCAGTGTATTAACCAGAGGAGAGAGAGAAAGAGAGTAAGAAGTAGAGGAAGAGGTATGGTTCTGCTTGACCCGCGAGGCCGACAGAGGTGGAAAGAATGTGCTGTCCAGCCGGTGAACACGTTAACACAGAGGGGGGAAAAAAACGTCCTACAAGCAGCTTTCCCACCCTCCCTCCCCCCTCACCCGCCATTCACACATGGAGGAAGGGAGAGTGGAGGAGGAGTAAAGCAGATGGGGAGGAGAGGAATGAAAACTGCAGAAAGATGGAAAAAAAAGGAGGAAAGTGGAAGGCCAGAAAAATAAGGAAAAAATGTAAAAGATGCAATTGATCCTTGAATTTTAGACTAAAGAGACACGAGAAATTGGAACGCAGCATTGCTTTCTGATAGCACAATAGAGAAATATGAAAGACACAGAATGGCAGCCAGATGGCCTGAGTCGGCTCACTGCTGACATATAAAGGAATGGGTGGACATTTTGGGAAATACCACTATCTTTCTGCCAGGAGACAGTTAGCGTAGCTTGGCTTTGTCCAAAAGTAAAAAGAAAGTGTGCTCTGTCAAAATAAGTTAGCCGGGAGACTGTTTCTCACTTAATGTGATTCATTGGAGGACAATAAATGAATTATCAATGTTGCATCAAGTTATCAGAGAACTCTCAAGGGTGGAAATTTCAATAATCGTGCACCACACAAAGTGGAAATGTGAAAAACAGTGGAAACACTCACGCATGCTGTGCTTTAAACCCCAACAAGTGTCTGTTTAGCTAGACTGTTCTTAAACGCAGCTAAGCTAGTCAGAAGCTAAGTGACAGAGCAACAGCCCCGTATAGTTTGTGATAACAAAATAACTCAAATATAGTTTGTGGATTTGGTGCACTATAGCAGTGATTTTGTGTGGGGGATGAACTCAAAATAAACTACAATGCCTATTCATTGAAATAAAGGAACATGTCGTATACTGATGTTTGTGGGCAACAGTTGAGATTTGTGGTAAAGAGAAACCAAAAAATATCAGCCTTGGGATCAGTCGGCAAACATTCCTTCTAATGGCCAGCAGGGGGCGACTCCTCTGGTTAGAAAGAGAAGTCTGATTGTATAGAAAAATAACCCTTAACCAGCATTAGGTTGTACTTAGCTCCACCTTCTTGTGTCACTTCTGGTGGCAAGAAAAACTAAATGGCCAAAAAACCTAGATGGCAATTGTCAAAATGCTGAACTTGAGACTTCTATACAACAAATCAATGGGTGAGATCCACTTCCTATTTACAGTCCATGCTTTGGATACAAAGGCAATACTTGCTAATAGGATCAAAATGGAAAAGTCAAGACCGACGTTAAAGAGCAACTGTCGTGCTGCACAGTTGGGATGTCAGAAGACACAGAACATGTGACTGGATCACTGCAGGAGGAGACAGGGAGGTAGATCCCTCTCGAATACATCGCAGCTGTATTTCTCCGCCGCTTTGCCTCGACAGTCGTCTCTTTCTCTCGAAAGAGACGACTCTGTTGGTTTTGGCGTTTGTGGGATTCGTTGACAGAAAGAAATGTAGACTTTTCACCACACTTTTCCAGTTCTTTAAAAGGCCATGCCAGTGGGTTTGCAAGTTGAAACACTGAACGGACTAAACGCTCCAAAATGAATGACATGGTCCTTTAAATTACAAAAACGTGTTGAAATGTCTGTATGTTCCCATACTGTAGATACAAATGCTCTTATGAAATATGCATTCTTCAAGTATTATTTAAGATTAAATGAATCAAACTGAATAATGGCTTAGGTTGGAGAAAGCCTTTTGGAGAACTTCAGGGGCCTCTTAGAGATGGAAAACCGTCTGTCTGCCAATACTTTAACGGATCTCTGAGGCATTAAAGGGTTGGTTCCAAGTAAAGGGAAGATTTTGAAAGACATGTTGAATTAGAAAAAAAATGCAATGCTTTGAGAAGAACAAATTATCTGCATCCACTTTTTTGTAATTTAGGTGAGGCTACAGAAAGCAGATAAACACCGAAACAAACAATCAGAATGCTAAAATGTTAACAGCCATGAGGTTTCCTGTTGTGTCAGTAAACAGCAAGCCCACCCAACCAGCCCTGGGTGTCTGAGTAATGTGTGTATGTTTACAGTTACACATGTAGGTGTCAGGCCTCCTATGGGGGTATCTGGCCCTGCTTGAGGCAGTTTATGGGGAACAGACCCACACCTGTCTGCCTTTTCCTACATCAACCAATAGTCAGCTTCCATCTCCCAGAGAGGAGACCCTCTCGAGTTCCACATCGAGCCAACTTCCCACTGGTGGGGGGCCAACTATTAGTCAGGATTTGGGATGACCTCCCAGGAGGGTAGTGTCCAGCGCATATGCTAATAGTACCTCTGGAAACATGGCGTAAATCCAAGGCAGAGAGGAGGATGCCCGGGGGAGAACCAGGGAGGGGTCAGAGGGGCCCAGCCTGCCCAGAATATGGCAGCCACTGCCTGAGATGACTCAACTGCAAAGCATCTCTTTCCAGGCAAAACATCCACGTCAGCACTCTCCCACAAGCCCATTGGATCTTTTAAATTACAGTCTGGACTGACTTTCAGTCTGCACTGACTGTCCTTATCTGCAAGACTCATTTAATCCAATCCATATCGAAGACTTTTATTTATTATACTTAACAGTGTACATGATAGTCGTACTTATTTTGTTAACATAACATTTTCTTGTCTGTGAGTGTGCGTAACAGCATTAATCTGAGTTGACATGGCTGAGATTATGCATGAGCGTTCCTGGAAGTGTTGATAGATGAGGGGAGAGGGCTCTGATGTCTTTAGCAGACTGTGGATTCTGTAAACAAGGCCTTTCAGCCCCCTGACCTGCTCAGCCCTACACCCCACTATAGCTTCCTGTCCTACTGTGGGACCCTCTGTTACTACTTTACCATTTTCTTCTAATTTGTCTTTATTTTACCCCCATATGTATCCACTATGCTGCTTTCCTTTGATATAAGACACTTTAAACAAACTTTAAATTATGACTACTAAGGGCTGATATACAGTAGATGTTCATAAGTCCAGTCGTCGATGAATGTCTCTCTTCAGAAACACTCTAAACTGGATACCTATTTTTTTTAGAATGCTAAAAAGTAAAATAAAAAAATGACAACATACCATACATCACACAAAAAAGGAATTATCATTGTCATGCATTCATTTGACAACAAAATCTGACATATGTCATCGATTAGAACTACATGTTGTGTATGATACACAGAGTTGAAGTAGATGAGTTTTTTACCTTGTTTGTTCAAAACCAGATGAAGAGAATTTTGTTGTTTGCCAACCAAAAGTGGAGGAAACAAGAGATTGTTAGAATTTCCTTTTGGACTGTGAGCCTAACACGAAATGACTGAAACCATCAGTGTGGAGGGATTGTAAGCATCTCCACAATCTATCTTCATTACATTAGTCATTTAGCAGACGCTTTTATCCAAAGCGACTTACAATAAGTGTATTCAACATAGGTATTCAAGAGAACTACTAGTCACCAGAAGTCATCAGTGCATCTCTCCACAAGCATCTAAGAGCATAAACCACACTGCAGAAACAAACTAATACGAATACAGTAAATGCTAATAAAATACAATAAGTGCTAAGTGGAAGGCTCAGGGTAGTACTTCTTGAAGAGGTGAGTTTTCAGCCTGCGCCGAAAGATGGGCAGCGATTCTGCTGTCCTGATGTCAGTGGGGAGTTCATTCCACCACTGTGGGGCCAGGACAGAAAAAGCCGTGACCGGGTCGATCGGCCGCAGGGACCTCTGAGCCACGGGGCAACCAGTCGCCTCGAAGCAGCAGAGCGAAGTGGTCGGGCGGGGGTGTAGGGCTTGACCATGGCCTGGAGATAGGAAGGAGCTGTTCCTTTCACTGCCCTGTAGGATAGCACCAGAGTCTTAAACTGGATGCGAGCTCTTACAGGGAGCCAGTGTAGAGAACATCTTCATTGTTTAGGACAACAGGCAAACTATCCTTTTCTTGCTATACAGTAATGTGATTCTAAGCCCATGTATTTCATGAGAAGACACTAATGGTTTATTGTTTGACTTTACGGCTTGCTGTAAAAAAAAAAAAGGCAGCTAAAGCTGAGACTCATTAAGTGGTGTTGAAGACCACGTCCTGGAGCTTGGGAGAACTTCAGAGTGAGGGCAAAACATGCCTGCAACAACCCACATCACACAATACAAATATAGAGGAAGTGTGGCCAAGAGATGCCAATCACCTTACGTCAGAGTTAGCTAGTGGGGTAAATTAGGAGCAAAACTGGGGATAACTTAATGTGACTTTCAATATCAATGACAGATTAATCACCAGTCCCATTGCCATATTGTTCCGACTCACAATCCCATAAAAGAGCTCAAAAGAAGACTTCCAGCAATTATAGTCTGCCATTCATATAATTTATATATATCTATATATATGTATTTTAGCTCGTCATTGATGTGGGAATTATTACCACCAAATTTAACTTCATTGAGAGGAAGTCTTGAGAAAATAATCTTGTAAAATACTGCTGTTTACATTCCCCCCTGGAACGAGCGGAGGGCATGTCTGTTTCTTATCCCAGAGACCAGAGCTATCCTCCCTTTTTAGTAAACACCCACCCGGCCAGAAGTTTACATTCATGAAGAACAAAATGAGCTGCCATCTAGTGATGTCAGACACAACTGTGATAGGCCCTACTAACTGATTGAAGATCTCTTGGTCTTTTTAGGTGTGTCTGATCCAATTGTCTATCCTGATTGTTGATACCCTTACCATAATTAGAGTTACAGTCTCACCACGCTTCACCCTGATTGGTTTAAATCATGCTGAGAGTAGGATATGGGACCATGGTCACAGTAAATGACAATCTCGTCATCCAAGACAGAAATGGAATCAAAACCAGCCATAAGGATTGACGAGAGGGAGGGAGAATAAGAGTATGAATCTTACAAAAAGAGAGGTGAGAGAAGTGGGGAGGAGTGAGCTGGAAGGAGGGGGTCGTAAAGTATTGGAAAAGAAAGGAGGGGAGAGTTGAGAGGAGGAAGAGAAAGGAGGGAGGAGGGAGTGTAGGAAGAAGAAAAAAGTGATGGAAACAGAAAACGTGGGAGCTGTGAGAACGTGAGGCAGACGGAGCAGTGAGTGATGCAAAAGGGTGGGATGGAATTTGCTGAAAGTAAGAGCCAAGGCAAATGTGCAGCTGTCAAGAACTTTTGTTCTCTTTAAAAACAGATTCTGGTCATTGTGAGACTTGCTTCGACACACAGAGCAGTGGTTGAGAAACGTAAGTCACAGAGGAAAAGGGAGAAGGGAGAGCAAGGGGGGCTGCTAAATAGCAAAAGGAAAATGACCAAACTGAATGAGACAGGCCAGAAGAAATGAGACCCGGAGAGGCAAAGTGGAGATCAGAAATTTCGGTTACACATGGAGCAAGCTATAACTGGGGAGGGCAATGTGGGGGACATTATGCATCAAGTCAAAATGTGAAAAGAACACAGCAGAGAGGAAACTAAAGGAAAACGGGAAGAGAAAAAGGCAAGGAGGAGAGGAAGTAATAGTATATTTTCAGTGCACCATGTATCCCTCACCCTCCCTGTGGACCCAGGGCCTGCGCACATGTCCGCTCACCAGTGCGCATATGTTTCTACTATTACATGATAGGCTGTGGAGGAAATATAGGAAAAGAGTATCTGTGTGTGCATTGGGAGGGGGAAGAGAGAGAAGGGGGTGGAGTAATACTGACAAATCTGCCATTCCAACAATGAGCTCCACCTTCTCCTAGTGTATCTGTATGTCTGAAGTTTTCCAGTCACGGCTCAGGAGCCCCGCCCTGTCCCACCTCCTCCCTCCCTATTGCTTTTTCTCTTACTGAATAATGACAGTATTACCTCAGACACAACACACACATCAGCAGCATTATCTCTTTTTCTGTTTTAGATAATGACCGCAGACTTCCCCCTGTCCACACCTAAGAATGGGTTGAAAGAACATTTCTCTATTTTGACACCATTTGATAATTTAAGTGAAATGTTTCACACGTCACTGAGCTCAAGTCAAACATGCATCACCCTTCACACATTAACAGTGTGATCCTGGGGTGAGGACAGCATGGTGATGTCATGACATGAAAGACAGCCTGGTATGTTGCCTCTGTATGTTAGTCCTATGATGCTGACCTTTGGCAGAGCGCCGTTGTGGTTGCGGAAAGGAAAGGGGCTCACCAAGGTGCTGCTGTGATGTCACCCCATGAGGTCATATTTGAGGTTTAACAGCTGTGTTGTCGTGGTTTAACAGCGGTTAAAATGCATGCAAAATACATCGTAATCGCAAACTCAAGGTTTGATTTCCCCTCTCATTTCCTCTTTTGCCTTTCACCTCTCTATCATCAAATATGGCAAGTTATGTTTGGCATATTAGGTTATGTTAAAGAGAGACTGTGACTTTTGGCATAAAACAGTTACTTTGGTCACAGGTGGTAATTATGGCATGAATGCTGAAACGTGGTGTAACAATCGCACAAGCAGAAAATCACAAAGTCGGTAAACCTTCACACCTAATGCGAGTTGTACAATATCCATCTAAAGTTTGGTAACATTTGCAAACATTCACTACTAAAATCTAGCTCATTGCAGAAAAAGTAAGTGAGAGGACAAATGTGCTAATCTTGCTTTCCAAAATTGCATTGTCTCACATTAAGTTAAACCTGCAATGATCTATTTTTTGGTCACTTTAGAGCAGCGGAAAACGAGCTGTGATAACAACACTGACTTATTACTATCTTTTATGTTAATATATGGAAATCTACTATGATTTTTAGCAAACAGTATTTAGCAAAACGTTTATTTACACGTCCAGCAGACAAGACACATTTGGAGTTTCTGGCTGTTTGGTGCTGGGCAGACACAATGGGCTTTTTGGAGCTTTTTTCAGAGGTAAGAGACAAAAGCAGGCCGTAAAACCAAAACATTGAGCTATAAGACACTAAAATGCAGTGCTAGGAACTGCTTCAGTAAGGTGATAATTCTGAGAGTACGTCACTTCGAGAAACTTCCAGATTAAACAGTCTTTTGATCCATTGTTAATATGAAGATGAGCAGAAGCTATGGTTATGGTGCCCTCTTATGTTATCTTACCTGATCTCATCTAATCTTATGATTTGTTTATGTTGAATAATTAACAGCAGCTGGTCTTTAAACTGGGGAAGCACATCCTTTACATCCTTTAATGGTTGAATACCCGACACGCATAGAAAAGGAAATACTTTGTAACATCCACTCACAGCAGATGGGCCTGTCAAACAAACTGTGTGTGGGGACTGAATGTATATGGAAGGTAGAAACAAAAAGACAGAAAGCAAGAGAAGGAAAATTCTACAGCTAATGAGTTTATATTGTCACACTTTAGCATGAGTGTGCAAATGTGCATGTTTATATGAATGCATAAGCACAAAGAGCATTTGTCTGTGCTTTCAAAATTCACGGGCTATAAACATACCAAGCATTTCTGTGTGTTTGTGTGTATATCTGGTGGGTAGAGTGACAGACGGACAGTAAAAGGAGAGATGGGTTATGTGTGTCTCGTGTCAATGGACTTTAAATTTAGCATGTGTGTATATATATATATATATATATATATATATATATAGACAGACCATCCTAAATAAATCTGAGCTGACCCGTCTTTCTCTTATTATCTCTCTATGTCTGTCTTTCATCAGAGAACCACCACGCACAGGTGGCACTGAGTGTTAATATATTAGTCATACTATACAGGTCTTGTCTGATTTGGGATTGTTACCAGGGATGTTATGGCAGTGGGATCTCTGCGTGGTGAATCTTGATCAAATAAATATGGTCTTGATGGTAATGTTTCTAGGTCTGATTAAAAAAAGAAACATTGTCACGACCCGGCTCTTGAGCCATGACAAAAACGGGAAACACACTGGTTTTTAAACGGAAAGGGGTACATTTATTACTCAACAAACGAAACCATGGTGCTGCAGGAATAGAGGAGTTTGCGGACTGCGGCAGGTAGGTCCTAAATACTTTTGGGAGACTGGCCAGGTGCTCCTAATTGTACCGATAGGCTCCGCCTACAAGGGACCTGCAAGACAACACAGACAAGCAAAAGGGAACGCCCACAGCAGGCCCTGCCTAAAGCAAGAGGCCGTCAAACATATAGTATATACGATATATAAATTATTGAAAATGTTCACATTAAAAAGTATGAAACCAAGCATAAACCCATACTGCTAGAGCCAACGCCGCATGGCAAAAAACAAATAAAGAAATACAAACAGATGTAATGTAAAATGTAATGCTATTTGACTTAGTATGCCATCAGAAAGCTGTTCCCACCAGCTGGCTGACAAGTCCTGTAAGTATACCAAGTTCTCAGTCTGTAAAATAGCAGTCATAGGTAGCAGACATAATCATAAGGTGATGTAAGTGGTGGTGAAGCAGACAGTACAGACTGACCACAGCACTGCGAGTCAGTCAAAAAGACAGCAGCATATATAATGACACCCAGATGTTTTTCACAATGTACAAGAATTGATTCAAATATTTTCCTCTCCTGCCCGTTTCGCCTATTCAGACCAATTATTCTTTTCGTTACTCATTGTATATGATTCATAAGAAAACACTCATTCATATAAATGGTATAAACACAGTGGACCTTGTTGAGGCAGACACTTGAGTCATATTGCTGCACTTTCTCTTGGCACACATACTATGTCATTTTGGGAAATGTGCATTCTTGCTTTCTTGCCAAGAGTTAAATGAGTAGATCAATACCACTCAATGAAACGTGTTAATCAGAAAGCTTTGGAGGAGCTGGAAGGCAGATTATTTTTACTTGGAGCAAGGCTAGTTACAACTGCTTCCAATCTTTGTGCCGCTGGCTGCTGCTTTATATTTAGTGTTCGGGTATGAGAGTGGTATTGATCTTCTCGTCTAACTCCCGGCAAGAAAGTGATTCTAATGCGATTCTTTTAGGTTTCTAGTCTGGCGGTAATCACTTCCAGCTCTCTCTGTTCTCACATTTAGAATGTTATGTGCCAAATCATTCTTCGATCTTTCCAAACAAAATAAAATGTTGGCTCCATCCATCCCATTCGGGGCTAACCATAACTAACCCCAATTAAAATAGCGAACAATGGATGGCAGTAGAGTTAGGTGGAGGAAATCACCTAAGCAAGAACAAGAACATTTGATGACTCTTCAGAATATTGTTGCCACTGGCATTCTACGCCATTTGCGTGCTGCTTTGTGAAGATCTGTACAAGTCATGCCATTCTGTTGGGACTGTCAAAAGACAATCATCTCGCCTCTATAGCTAAAGCATATAATATTTTGATCCTTTATTGATACATTGTTACAAGAGTCTGATTTGTGTTAAGAAACTCTTTCACTGACAACCAGTTCAATTACAAATAGTCTAAAAAAGACAGTGGTTACGATGATGTGATGCCAGACATGTGGTTTTCCATATAAAAATATTGGACCAGGAGAAGAACAATAAGCCAGTTGGCCATTGTTTTGTAATTCCTTACTGCTCTGAATGACTATTTTGATGCCTTTATTGATTCACGCTAGCGCCATCTCCCGCTGCTTCAATCTGCCTCAGCTCGAGACTTTGGCTTTGCTCAGTTATTGCTCTCGCATAAGTAGAAACTTTGCTGGTGGCTATTTAAGGGAGTTTGTAGACCTCTTCAAATCAACGCTATTGACCCAACAGTTTGTTTCCATTAAGAGAACACCAAATGATTATCCTGTGGAAGAATTGGGATGCATTCCTCCACCAGATGGTCGCACAATCAATGCCAGCGTGTGCTGCAAGTTTCTGGCAGGCATGGCAGCTCACAGTCTTATTAGCACACTTTTCATTTTTTGGCTCCATGTCTTTTGATGGCTACCCGCCTGCCAATATGGTCGAAAAGAAACCAGTTCCCTGAGTTCAAGCTGAGTTCGGTATTACGTCACCATTGTCCAGTTTGGTTCCGAAGAATGTCCACACCACTTCACTGCAATTTCAGTGTGCTTGTGGGTCAGTCGATGCAATATGCGTCAATGAACCACATAAGAATGTACAGTGTAAGCTTCTCTGATGGTGCAACCAGGATCTTTGCACCACTTGCCAGCTCTAACTGAAGCATCATAACCCAACTCCTGTCCAACTAGAATCATGAATTCAAACCTGTACAGTTCATATATTATCTGAATGTTTCTAAGAATAAATTGAACATCCTAAACTCCTTGGACAAGAACTAATTACACTCAATCCCAGCAGCAAAAAAAACCGGGCTCCCCAATTTTTGCAGATACATTTTGAAAGGGTGGACGTCATCTACAAGTGTCAGAGGCCACATGTGAGAATCATAATTTGAATTGCTCCAAAACTGTTAATGTCATCCAGCCCATAATGTGATGCAGGTGGATGTCTGCAAAACTGTGAGGTGGGCGGCAAGCGCCACAAGAACACTTGTCATTCTTTCTCCTGTTTACCCTGGAACACTTAGATTTTATGTTGCTATAATCACTTACAGAAGTCTGGGCTTCTGGGAGGTACAGAACTGTGTCTATATTGTGTAAGGACACAGCAAATTGGTGCATTCTCTGATGGGACAAGGTTATTAGAGCAGATTTATCATCCAAAGAGCAGTCGCTAAGGTGGACCAGGCCCACCAGCACAACTATGTTGAACACATGAGAAAATAAGGTTATAGGTAAAAACCACGCACATCACTAAATTTCCCACCAGAGCAGCATGTCTTTCCAGAAAAATGTCGTGGTTGCTAATGATAATAAACAGACCCTGTTGTGGACAGTTACACTACCTTTTCTTTCTTCCAAAGAAATAGCATCTATAAATGAACCTCCATTCTCCTTCCTTTGGCATGACAGGGCTGCTATAGAGGTACCTATTAACAGATAATATAAATATTTCACCCTTAATGCCAGACAAGAACATCAATATTGGATAATCCTGCAAAATCGATCCAAATTTTATTGTTTTTTACAGAAGTTTGTTTAAATTCTTCCTTTCTACGATATCTGCGCATGGTTAAGATAAGGGACGGATTTTTGTTTTAAGAAACTATGGTTAAGGTATGGTTAGGCAAATAAAAGTTTGCACTGTTAGGGAAAGGTTAAAGTTAAAAGTCTGACTTGCTACTGACAACATCCATCCAGCACATTACTGCTAATGTGCTTCCCACCTCACTACATACTGCAAAGGGAACTCTACTTAAATGTTGGCATTGGATGTAAATGTTGGCTCTGGAGGCTGCACTTTTTAGTACGAATACACGAAATGACACAAAAAAAAGTTCTTAAATTCAAAGCGTTTGCTGTTTCAAGTTGTGAAAGCAGACACATAGCGTCAATTTACAAAACACATATTAAGCATAAACCGTAAAAGATTTAAGACTTAAAATGTACTCATTGTGATATATATACTATGATTTACTGTGATTCTAGCATATTCCCTCAATACACAAGTGTCCTCATTAGACTTAGATCCGTCAAAACGCTCTCAAGACTACTGCAAAGCCATTTGTTCATACTCTAATCTGGGCAGTTGGCATGCTGTTGACGGTATTGGTGAGGAAGATTCCTTTTGCTGGGCTGTGCCTGGACCCGCTGGAGGTAGTGGTGTGGAAAAGGATGTCAGCAAAACTACATGCCATGTTGGACTCGATGACCTCCTCCCTTCATGCTGTCAATTTAAGGAAGTATTAGTTGTTGACAGCTTAAATTCTTAGACACTACACGTGTTTTACACTTCTATTTGAGTCATCCGCCATTCATTTTGACAGTACGCTCCATGGCACTCTATGTTAATTCCTTTATCCGTTCTCCAAAAGCCTTTCTATCCAGTGTGTTCTGAAATCACATCAAATCCCCTCAAATCCCCTCATCTGTGGGACAAAACGGTGAAAGGCAAAGACGTCGAACTACAACAGAACCGACTGCAGAAAATGTTAGGTCATCTTGTTTAATTCACTTAGCTCATTATTTCTTCCCCTTTTATTTATGAGAGTGCACATTACAGACACACACTGTCTGCCTCGTCCTTTTTAACGAGTTTCTGGGTGTACGTTTTTCTCAGTGGGTTGAAGAGCTTAATAACTGCCAGCAGCTACCAGTTGAGAAGACAAACCTCCATGATCCCTTCCCTTCTTAGTCTCTACCCCCGTTCTTCCCTCTGGCCTCCTTCTCTTCTTTTAATTTTCTCAAGCTTCTGGAAAGTGCTACCTCACCCTTTCTATATAACCAGGGCAATACTGTGTGACTCGCTGAAATGTTTCCACCACTGCTGAAACTGGATTGTTTTAGAGCCTGTTCTTGTGTTCAACTCTGTACAATGCTCTTTTCTGTGCCTTGTTGAAATCATTACCACCGTCGTGAATTATTTTGAGAGGAAGACTGACTTTAGTTACTGGTCTACAGGGAGATCAGACAGAAAATCAATTAGAGCATCCAGGTATGAGTCCCGTATTTGTATCTGATGAAAAGGGCAATCTGTGTCTCTCTTCCACACACACACACACACACACACACACACGCTCAAGCATCTAACATCTGCTTGGAATGTGGTGGGGGCCAGTGTGGCGAAGAGGATGGAAAATGGCGTGAGAGAAGGCAAGGGAGGGAGAAGAGAGAGAGGGGGACACGAAGGGGATCAGTGAAAGAATATGAATGGAAGGGGGACAAAAGAGAACCAGTGGGCACAAAGTCTGTAAATCTAGAGATGATGGTCTAAAAACAGAAGATCTAGAATAAGCCTCATCCGAGCCCTGCACACATGCCCCGAGAGAGCAGCACGCATCACTAACACACACTTCAAAGAGTAGAGCTCAGGCAGGCCAGGAACAGTCTAGACACGCTCTTCCCATCACACCATCCAGTTCCCCTCTGTTCATTTTGGCCTCTGTCCAGTTTATTTGTTTTTTTCCATCTATGTTTCCCCCTCTGACTTTGTGAATGCTTTTTGACAACAGAGATGGATCTTAATTATATTTATGTACTCTTTTTGGTGCTCACACGCCTCAGGGAACAAGACTCTTCAGGCTGTAAGAAGAGTCTGTGAGGCTGTCCTTAGGTACGTCGAGCTGAATTACTAACATGCCGATTATAAGCGGGTATAGCCTAATGTTTATAATTGTCACCAGCTTAGTTTAGAGTGTTAGCAATTAGTATGCTAACATTAATGTTAATTGGCACTAAACACAAAGTGCCTTGGCGGTTGGGAATGTCATTAGTGTCAAAACAACAATAACAAATTTAAACTTTGACCTGATTCGTGGTTCCTGGGGGGCTGGGACTTCATGTTTTAGTTTCATGGGAGTTCATACAATTGTATTAGAAGTTACACTCAAAAACTCAAATGTCAACCTCATAGTGGCGCTAGCGGTAAATGTCAAAGGATCACGACGGTCATCTTGTACTTGCTGGTGGCACCATGAATATAATTTGTCCCAGTGGCAAACTGTGGTACTGCAACAAATAACATGACATCTGTAAAACTGTTGACATACCCAGCTTCAAACATGTGCAGTTGCTAATCTTTGTTTTATGACTTTTGAACTATCAAGGTAACATTTGTATAACTTTCAGTCATTAGGATACATCCCATGATTTCATGGCAATCCATATATATATTAAAGAAGTTATGACTGGGACATTACAATATAGAATCACACTGCTAGCATGACTAAAGAAACTAGGTTAAAACAGTACAAAGTGGAAAAGCTTTGAAACAAGACAGAATAGTGGAAGAATATAAGGAAAGAGAGTGGAGGAAAATGAAATGTCCATCGGATGAGTAGCTCCCAGTGAATAGCAGGAAAGTCCCCCCTCCCTCCCAACATCTCCTCCCTCCCTCCCTCATCGGTGGTTCCAGTCATCAGGGACGAGGTCTGAATGGGAGCACTGGACTGAATCAAGGTTAGACACTGAGCAGACAGTAGGCAGAATCGTCCACCGAACACCACAGACATGCTTCAGGATAGTTGTGTCTCCATTATGTGTCGATCAGCATTTCAACATGCACAGTTTGTCTCGTCTGTGGAGTAAACGACTTAATCCTGTGCCAGTCTGTTTTAGTCTGGAGTTATATGAGAGGAAAATCTTTACAGACATTTTCTGTTCATTCAGAGTTTCGTGGTCCGGGTTTGTGAGTGTGTCATCAGCCACATGAAACAGCCAGTACACTGGGATTTCTGACGTACCCCCTGGTGCAGCTCTTTCCTCAGACCGTCATGACCTGTGGCTGTCTGCATATTTCCGGCATCGTCTGTCCCCATCTGTGTTTTAACAAAGACTCCAAAACATATGTTTTTTTCCCCACTTCTCCACATCTTCCATGTTCACCAAATGTATCCCCCCGAGACCCCCCAAACTCTCTCCTCATATCTATCTTTTTCCAACTGTGTGCATTCACCAGCAGACATCTGGATTTCAACTGCAGACCATTACATGGTAACGGCTCCAGCCTTTATGATCTTACAGAGAGAAGTGACAAGTAGCAGCCATAAACTGACAGACATCCAAGGAGTGGCATTACTGTAAACAGGCATGTAATGAATGGGCAAATTGTGCCCTTATGTTCCTTTCAAATGCGCTTTGATAAAAAAAAGTTGATTTTCAAACATACTACAGTAATAAATTCACAACAAGAAGTCACCACTCTTCAGCGAGTCCCCTTTCCAGACAATGTTTATCAAAACCAATGAGCACTTTGGCATGGATTGCAGTGTTAAGATTTTCCATGGGAGAGCTGCCAAACCTCAATGAGATGTTTGTGATGAATCCCTTTAGATGGAAAGTGTATTAAACAAGGCCAAGCAGGAAGATTACCAGTCAAATGATGAGCGATGGAACAGTTGTGTATGTATGTATTGTATATGTGTGTGCGTACTGCAATTCACAGAGGAGCAGGGATGCTTGTATAAACATGCGTTATTCCCAGAAATCCATTACTCTTTCTGTGTAAAGCCTTGAAGTAAAGCAGGGGGAGGGGAAGATTGGTGAATTCAAATTAAGTCACTGTAGTTCCTGCCCGCTTGCAGCTCCTCCTGGCTGTTAATGCGTCTCTTTAATACGCTCATCCATGCATCCAATAAACATGGTTTTCTCAGCCAGCAGAAAGGAGGACTGAGGTGAGAAGGATTCGTCCCTGAGGCTTAAAACACCACAGGGAAATAGTTTGAATGTCTGAGACGGGTGCTCCTGGAATTCAGAAAGGCCCATTAACTTCAGCACTTCACAACCGTATTACATAGGGTGGGTCTTTTTCGTGTGTAATAACATCTGCTGGGCAGATCTGGGGTGGGATTAGGATGAGAGGAAGGCCAGGGTCCATCAGTCATTGATCTCTATGACCTTTGTATCTTTTTTTAAAAAACGAATCTTACGATAGAAGGGAAAACTCAAAGACCCAAATCTCTTTTCGAAGAGGGGACTGCTTTGTTTCTGTATGAGTTTGAATCCAAACCCTCAGATTGGCCTTCTTTGTTAGTGAGGTTACTGAGCAAATGGCATCATGACCAGTTAAGGGAAAAAAGATGACCACAGAGTGCTTGACTCAGCACTCTCACTGTTTCCATTTCCTGAATATCTCAATATGCTTCATGCATAGAATATCCGATGCAACTCTTGAGTAAAAGGTGGAACTCTAAGATAGGTTTGGAATGACAAACTACACCTGGCTTTGACATGTGATCTGTATCTGGATAAGGAAAAACGCATGTTAATGTCAGGGCGTTGTGGCTCTAGAGAAAAAGACATGGGATCCCCAAAGTCAATGTGATACATCCTCATGGAACCATGAATGTATGTACAAAATGTTGCGTGCATTCATCTAGCATGTTATATTATTTCGGTGGATAATCAACTCTTTTAACTTGCTGGTGGCACTAGAGTCAGAGGATTACTAGAGTTAGGATTCACCCTCTGGGGACAACCAGACCAAATTTGAGGGCATCCAATAGCTGTCAAGACATTTGAATAGAAAACAAAAATGTCAACTTGATGGTGCTAAGTGAAAAGTCAGGGGATCACCAAAGACATGGAGAATTCATCCTCTGGTTAACATGCACTTTAAACATGTCAACTTATATTTTTTCACATATACAAGGACTGCAAGGTGTTTATGCAGGTGTTGACTAAATGGCCAATTTACATAAAAGATATCAAGTTGATTGGAAACATTGTTAGCTTATTAGCACCACTCCAAGCATGTTTTCCATGTGGGTTAGATTTCCCCACAAAAGTCGTCTTCTGCAAACTTTGACTTACTAATTTAGCATTTATGAGGGATTCTAATTGCATCTGCTTTATCATCTGGTAGGCCATATGGGAATAAGATCTCTCAGAACATCCAAAAATCATCAAAGCTACAACAAACCCATCAGAAACTGAGATACGATTAAAAAATTTGATCCAGACTTTGGGAAAACCCCTTCTTACCCCAAGTAACATTGCTAATGTTTCAACATCCCCACTTCAGACATGCAATGTGGGCATTTTGCTCTGAACTGAGACCCACCCAAACAGACTCCAGCTGGCCTGCGCTCTATCTCCACTGTTCAACTCTCTGATTAGCATATCCTGCTGGCTCTTAATTATTACAGCATGTATGTGATGTTTAATTTATGACATCAGCTCTCCAAAGAGTACAACAAATACAGAGAGGGACAGAAAGCAGCAGGACCAATATGTGAGCCAAGAACAGGGACTGCATGCCACATGTGAGACCAAGGTAGTGTATTGAGTGGTTGGTTGCCTACAGAGTAGCGTGTACAGTCAGCCCAGGGTCAAGGAGCAGTCCAAACTGTTTCTGAGCTGCTGACTCACTCATTCAGTCATTGGGTTCATTTCGATTACATACAAGTGATGCAAAAAACTTCCCTCAAAGGCACAGTGACAGGCGGTCACAAAACACATGACAAGAATTCTATTGGTTCGATTTCTTTCAAGTAGGTGTAATGATTGTCAATCTTTTCTATCATAAACATATAACACCACCACCCAACATTTACTTACACTTGTAAGACACCAAATATATAGCAGTGGTGAAAAAAGACAGGAACGTAATTTCTTATAATTATACACAGCAGCCAAAGAATGAGCCTGAGGGATATATTCTGCCACAAAAAAATAAATAAACCCAAAACACTATAGGCAGCCTTTCAGGAGAAATCAGCAGATACGATGAACAGTTTACTGAAAAGTTAATCTGTTTATCATCATTTTATGACTATAACATCGACATAAAACATCTGAACGCATATA
>NW_022280053.1:1586392-1635341 GCF_004355925.1 Anarrhichthys ocellatus
CCAAACGTTTAAGATCTTAATATATATATATATATATATATATATATACAAAGATCTTAAACGTTTGGCTAGATTCTTCACATGCATACGATTCTTCACGATCTCACACAGCAGATGCGCTCTCATTTTAATATATGCACGTGTCTTTACAGGCATGTTTCTCAGCTGCGTTTCCCGCTCGTAAGCGCAACTTTAAGCATATATTTAGGCTTTAAATCTATTGTTTCAACAATACACATGTAAACGTGAGGTTGATGCTCAATAAAAAAGCATGGGATAACTGTGTCTCTGGCCGCAGAGAGGAGGCAATGCAGTCAGCAGGGTGGGTAGTTCCGTTGGCAGTTAGCAGTTAGTCCAAAATAATAAAAGTGAGATAGTGGTTGAGGAGTCAACAGACAGCAGTCAATCAATGGCAGTATTAAACAGGCAATATAAGGTGTTTTGAGAATGTGGGAGTCACTGCAACCATGAGAGGTCCATGAGCATACAGTCATAAGTGAGCAACCACAATATTATGCAGTTTGGATGAGTAGCCATGGACAGACACATAGATGCACACGCACAGACTCACTCACGCACACACGTGGCCAATGTCCTTATATCCTGGTGGGGATAATAATAAATTATTTTTTTAATCATAAAAATCAGATAAAACGGATCACATCTGGAGAGCAAACGTTCTGCTGTGGTTTGACCAATTTGTTTTTATTTTACTTGCAGCTCATTTATATTTTCTCCTCATTTTCTCTTCACTTTGATTGAAAACATTTTGTGAGTTTTCTTCACAAGAAGACTTCATTCACTGTAAACTGTGAACTGTAAACAGTTTACAGTGTGTTCTGGCAGCAGGAAACACAACATGGATATGCAGCCAGATGAAATCATGGTGAAAATAAACAAACAAACAAAAAAACAATTCCAAACAGAACTTCTTGAACTATAAATTATGAGCCTTAACTATAGTTGCAAAGAAGTGAAACTTGTTGGAGGTAAAGAAGCACAGTGCATTTTTTAGGGACTGCTTAGTTGCTTATAGTTATGCTTCCAAGATCTTAAAGTTAGCTGTCAGACAGCAAATTCTTTATGCAAAAAACAACAACAACTTTTTACCAACTTGCTACAATTTAACCACATATACATGATGGAAAAATGAAAAAAATACTAAGCTGCGCACGTGAAATTCATATAAATCATGGTTAGGTCAAAAGAAATGTGATTCAACAAGCCATTCAGATTGAGCTCCCCTTCCTTTGTGACATGCAGACTCATTAGAATATACCACAACCATGGCTTGAGAACTATTTTTGTAAAGGTGCGCCATATTTTTCAGTCCAGAATGGGCTTTTTCAGTAAGGGGTCTTAAAGAGACATGCGCTAAAACGGAGCGTTTCAGTCCGAGGGTGAATACAGGTATATTCAGACAAACAGTATGGGAAAAATTAAGTGTGTTTTTTAAACATTAAATTGGCTAAACATGTTCTAGTAAAAACATAAAATACAAGTGTGAACCTGAAAATGAGCACATGTCACCTTTAAATATTTAGTGATGATTTCAGCCCACTCATTTTATTCAGTTACAGTTCAAACAAGTTTTATGTGCTGAAAATTGTCACCATAGGGAGTACACCCCAGGTTCAAGGGAGAGGTATTTCTCCAGAGCACAAACATGCAGGCCGCGGGAGCACTGCCAATTGGGGATTTGCACTCAATTGATAACTGGCAGCTGGTGAGTTCATGACAACGTGTCAAGTGTGTGTAGTGTGTGTGTGTGGAATGGAGATGTGGTTGCATCGACCAACGTGTACGAGTGTGTGAGTAGCCATGCTTTTATGGTCCAACTTGATGTATTACTCTCCTGCGAGCAGAACGCTGCTGAACTCTTTCACATCTGCACAAGTATTATGCACTCTTATAATATTTATGTGAGCCCAGTTCTAACTAAAGGCCAATGGAAACTCTCTCTATCCTAAGCACTCATATCATCATCTTTAAAACAAACACCAGAAGTAAGGGGTGTTTTCTGTGAGTTAATTTTTTGTCTGTATAGGTGCCTTTACCCCCACAATGGATAAGCAAACATCACAACTGCCTGTCTGCGTGGAAATAGAAAAGGCCTCATATTTCCCCTAATGAAAATATGAAATTCTATTCGAGTGTGTGACGACCCTCTCTTAGCAGGCCTCTCCCTCCAGGAGCCTGATGGGCGGAGTCAGGTCATTGGGGAGATTCAGCCCACCTGGTCTGGCTACGTGGCTATCACAGAGATTTAGCTCACCTGATCACTTTAGGCTGGTGGCAATCAGCCAGTCTTTCTCTCTCTCCTGGCTTCCACTCCTTCCACTTTTAGTTTATCATTACACTTATTTATCTTCCAGACTTCTTTTTAGTTACAACCTGTGGACTCTCCTCCTTTGTCCAGCCTTGAGCCTGGTTGTGACAAATTGGTGATGGACCACACCGGAGTGTAATAGGTCTGCCTTCATTCACAATCAAAATGGGTTTCAAATATATAAGGTTGGAAAAATAAAACACAGGCTGCATGATGTTGTAGACTATGAGTAAAGTTTACTCATGGTTTATTGTGGCTGGATTTCTTTTTCCTTATTTCTGTATTTTTTTTTATATGACTTGCCTGAACGAGCAGCCAAATCACCAACCACAGTGCTGCCTGCCTCATGGTTGAGTCTACGTGGTCCACAAGCAGACTGTGTAGACTCAGCCATGACGTGATGGTTGAGGTGACACGGCACCGTACACTGGCCCCATTTGAGAGTTTCAAAAGGTTGAGCAAATGTCAGCAAAAACTTTAATATGTTGTATTCATCAAGTCAGTCGGTGCTGCCAAGTTGTCCATTTCATTCAACAGAAAGTTCAAATCACTGCGGAACTGTACTTCGACGAGAGGGAGATCCTAAAGCCGTGTGTGTTGCCCACACAATGGCTGTTGGCTTGTTCAAGAGGCAGCAGGCCCCCGTAAATGATGACCCTGACCTTAAGGTGTTCCTTTTGAATACGGGAACAATTTCTAAATCCTGCAAGCGGAGAATGTGGAAAGCTTGTGAACTAATGACATACTGGGATGCCCATGTTATGTAATGCTGTACAACTTGGGAGCACTACTTTGTAATCAGCACATGCGTTAGAGAACTGCTGTAGAGAGGCAATAGCAGAAGTTGATATCGTACTTTAGTAGTGATATTATCAACATATGATTTGAAGAAATCCTTTTGTATTTAAAAAAAATACCGTATCATACTATTGCACCTGTATTAAAATGAACACTTCAAACCTCAATGGACACAGACTAGCAACTTGTTTGCACAGTGTCACTCTTCAGACCTTTGCAATAATGTGACGAGCCGCCTTCAGTGAGAGAAGAACATAAAGAGTGGGTCTTGTTAAAAGACATGGGTACGAACTGCCTTCCATAATTACGGTCACCACTACAAACAGCCGACAGGGCGGAGCTGGGCTCGCAGGGCTGGGGAAGGAGACATGGTTAGTTAATTCCTTAGACGACAGGCGACAACTCTGGCACTTTTATTCTTGCTGCTTTGGTCGAGGCATTTCATTTCAGGTCTCTTCGCTGGAGAGGTGATACAGCAGTTTACAAAAAAGAAAAAAAAAAGATTTGCCTTCAAAATGCACTGTAATGTTTTATAGGGATGTTTGTCATATGGGGAAACCTTTGCAATTATATGTGAGATTGGCCTCTTTACATAGTTATAACATCTGCAATTTAGTCAGTCAAGACATAACACACTTCACAGCAGTACATTCATGATGCTAGACAACCCTCATCTAATTAACTTCTACATCAAAGCCAGTGTAATGACTCAAAGTGTAATTTGTTCAAGTCTTCCCCCCACACTGAAGAAGAAAACACGTAAAAGCTTGCTCTTTTGTTCTCTCACCATCTTCTTGATTTGAGCTTCTAGTTTTTGGCAACTCTGTGACTTCTTGTTCATCAGTCCTCATGCACTTCATGTGTCAGAAAACATTAAACATTCACTAATTTATGTACAGATCATGATTTTAAAAACTTAATTTGTGGTGAAAATCCAAGAACGCATCCATGTATTTATTTGACATATGCAATATCTTGACCTGTGATACAATGGTGAAAGATGCCCTTTGTTGTTTCAATGGTATATTGTTAAGACATCCAAAGTGTTTCAACAGAGCTCATTTTAGATATTCATTCCGCCCGCTCAAATTTTAGCACTCCAAAAACGTACTGTGCTTGTTCTACAAATGCAAATTTGGACGGTAGGTAACATTTTCAGTGAAGGGGAAAAAAAAGATTGTTCCTACATCCTGTGCAGGGATAAATGGTGCTGAACTAATGAGTGTGTTGAAGTACAGATTAAACAATACAGTGTGGGTTTCAAACTCACAAGTCCCTTCCTAAGAACACCAATGCAACGGTTTCATAAAACATCACCATGAGCCACAATTGTTAAAGAAGAAAATAAGGCCTGTGGTTAACACAGGCTTTAGAGATGTTAACGTTGTGTTCTATGATGTAAGATACGTCGGTAAATTCCCCTCTTGAGAATTTTGAAGCTTTTACGTGTCTTAAAAAAGGTGGTTGCTAACAAGAACTTAACATCATTTTGCTGACTAGTCTGCGTTTTCAGCCTTGCGTATATTCACACTCATGCAACCGTGGTGTAGATAGCTTATAGCCTAACGTTAGCGTTTTACCTCTGAAGATTGCATTGATGCTTCAAAAAGCCGAACACATCTGCAAGCTGAGTGAGCAGTTTCACACATAAAAGTGGCAGTAAGTAACCAGGGTCCATCATAATAGAGTGCACTTGGGCCAGTTGTAACTACCTTACACCACTGCTGTAACTTGTCTCTTTATGCAAACATTGTTACGTCAATTGTTCTCTTATTTGTGCTTTAATGTGAACCTTTTATGCTGCCATCTAGACCAGGACTCCTTTGGAAAAAAAAAGATTTAAAATCTCAACGGGACTAACCTGATAAAGTAAAGGTTAAATAAATATGTAACAGGCACTAGCTTAACAATGAGAAACAACTGGCTGACGATTGTTATCAGGGAGTTCTCAGAACACTTTCGAAGACTGTAAGCAGATGTTCTGCATTTCTTGAATAGCACAAGATGGATCAAGCTCTGTATTGTTAAAACAGGAAGAAGGTCACGGCCCCACTGAACTCAAGGATCATGGAGAACACAAGAGTTTGCCTTTGCCACATGGGTATAAACCAAACTCATGATGCTCTCTTACAAAAGCACGTTGTCTCTGCAACCTTTTGAGGATTAGAGCAACAGTTCACTGTTAGCACAAAGGGTAATGCTCCCTGATCCTCCCTGCTTCAAACTTATTTTTGCAGGACTTACAGTACAAGGCCATGCATGCATGGTTGTCATGTTGTGTTTAGTATCGTTAATACTCATTGATTGAGTCATGCCTGGCATCAATACTTTTGGCCTGCGTAATTGTAGAAGAGGAAATCTGTGCTTTCAAATCTTTTCCAATACAACATGTCGATGAGCTGCAGCGGGGAGCGTGAGCAGACAGGTGCAACTGACTCCTTAAACACCGGTGTGTTTTTCTTCTCTGATGACAGACATTGCTTTGTCATTATTCCAAGTGTATATCTAACCTTAACATTTTTCTAATATTAACTTTCTTCAATATTAGAAAAACTATTTTTTACACAGTTTTTAATATATTCATTCTGCAAAGTCTTGATAATCTAATAACGCAACACTACAAATTGAGAAAAAAAGATCTGCAAAGTAATCTGGATATTGCACATTTGTGTTTCAGATGGCTGTCTGTCTTAATTATCTTTGATTGTGGTTTGAAATACAAAACTGCCGCGTCGACTCACGCTGTCTTTTTCTATTTTTTTTTCTGAAAGAGAAAGTCAGCTATTGGGTTTGCCTCTTTTTACACTCGCCTTCTTTATTGCTTCTATGCCAAAGAGCAAACAACACAAGAGACGGAAACATGCAGATTCACACTGCGAAACGGTATTTCAAATACCTTTTGTTACTGCCAGATTGTTGATCTTCAGCACAACATCCTACATTGTGAAAAGAAAATCTAATCTCTGTTTGAAGCTGCCAGGAGCTGCTCAGTGCCAGGATTCACAATTTATCTGGTCTTTTGTAGTACTGTATTTGAGTTTCCTCCTTCTGGCTCCTCTATAATCTATCATTAAAGTGACACCACAGAATCAACTTCATTCTGTAATTCATCTCCATCACAACTCTAGAGAGCTATATTTTGATGCAGGGTATGTGTTTGGGAAATGATTGAAAAGGTCATAAAAGACTGCAAGAAATCGCAAAGTTTAAATGTGTAATTTAACTTGTCGAAAGTTTACGAGTTCTTGACAAATGAAATGTTTCGATTTACAGGGAACCTGAGGAGGAAGAGGACCTGCAGATGCAAGCTGTTGTTTGTGTTGTCTCTTCTTTACAATCTTGCCAATAAAGATGTGCTAGTAAAATCCTCCATAGATTTTAAGACGCTAATGTCCAATTAAAACCTTAAAAAAACACCATTCTAACCGTTGCAATATGCTAAAATGCAGGCATTTGTTTCAAGTCAAGAACTTCAACAGAAAATAGTTATGATGGCGTCAGCAAAATTTTAAGTATTCAAAGAATGTGTCTTGTGTCTGCCTTTCCATGGTGGCCGACCTGGATCGGGTTGCACCAACTTTTTAACCAATTTCTATTCAAAACCAGGTCTCATATAAACAGGAAGTACAATATAGCCATGGCGTTGGTAAGTTGGCTAACGCTGGCTGCGGGTAACAACTTGCGCAATGTTTACATTTTGGCAAATTGGCACCATTAAATATTTAGTAAGAATGACGAAATAGCTAATGCCTGTTTGCAAAGTACCCATGAATGTACAGACAACTGGATTACTTTGATATTGAAGAAAACTTAAAAATGCAAGTTCTGCCATTCTAAGAAGTGTCTTTTGTCACCCTAGATTTGCAAAAACTGTTGCGAGACACGTGGCCCGACAACCTATCCTAACCTTAACCAATTGAGGTCAATGCCTAACCTCAACTATCTCGCCAGAGTTTCCCAAATCGAGGGTTACCATGGACAGCTATGCGAATATTCCAACAAGTCTTTACATAAGACTAAGACAATTTGTATGCAACCGGCTTTAATTTAGTGATCTCCCTTCACGAAACACTTATGTTATTACTAAGTTTGAACCTGGAAAGAGCTGATTCTAACTGTTCCTGGTGTGTATGTGCCGAGAAAACTGGAATTTCTCAGATGAGTCCAATCATCTGTAGGTGTTGCTTTAACAGTGGACAATAATAATGATGGATTGAAGAAGGTTCTCTCTTACCTTCACTTACCTGCATCTTTTGTCTCGCATGGACTTATTTAGTGTAAGAATGTTCTGTCCGAAAGTCCTCAAATGAGACATAACCACCAATGGTCCAGCCTCATGAAACACCATGTTTCTGGTTAGAAGACAGTTTAAGGGAGCGAGTGGAAGCCTTGTACAGGAGTAGTTACAGAGCTTTGAGATTAGTGTGGTGTAGGTATAAAGCCACCCTAAATACAGGGCGCAGGCCATAATTTAAACCATATATCTGACCAAGTAACCATTATATGGCAAAGTGGTCCATTCAGAAAGGCTGGTGTATTTGTGATGTAAACATCCTCTCCCCTTTTTGAGGACAAGCTCTTCATGTGATATAATTGATTCAAACATTTAACGCCTTTAAAAAACCAACAGACTGTAAACACATGGTAACAGGGGTGACCCAAGGTGAAATTGCTGCGAAGGCAGAAGGTTGATATGCTTCGACGTGATCATACAGCACAAATAGTTGCAGCTTGTACTGATGACATCTGACAGGGGTTTGCAGGTGTGTGCTTTTCTTTTTGCTATAGGTGTCTCTGTCTGTCAATGTTGCCGCTTGTCTGATTCTTACACAAGGGCCTTTCGAAATGCGAATGCAGATATGGACCAGCCCTGTTATAGTTGGTCTCTTCTTTAACTCTATGCTCCAAAGCTTAGAGTTTTTAAGATGGTCCAACTTAACACCTCAGAATGTGACTGGATGTCAGATGTGGCCACAATATCGTGCTGTTTTGTTTATTGTGCTAAAGCCAACTTTTACTGGGCTGTTAATGGAAGTCCCCCCCCACTGGAACAGCCATATGACAGCTTATAAAAGACAGCTGCCTTATTTGGCCGTTCTTGAGACAATGTTCTTCAGTGTAGATCATATTTGACATTTTTTTTTGTGATTAGGTCATATATGAGCTGCTTTTCCAATGTTGTAACCATTCTCACTGTATAAAAGACCACAGTGATATATCACATTGTACTTGATCACCGCTTCCATGAGAGGTTGGCTTTTAACGTTGGTTGGTTGATGAACTATTTAGAGTTCCCTTTACATTTTTGTATTATATAACAAGAGTACAATATTTCATGCTGAAATTGAATCTTCCTAAGGTACAAAAATCTGATTTGGGAGTTGAACTTTCTCAAATGTAATAAAATACAAATTTTGAAGGGAGAATTTCACAGTATAGCAAGTGCACGGGAGGTACACTTTTTCTGCCACCTGGAAAAAAATGTGTTCTTGGCACTGATCAGTTAAAGCCAACTGGTACATCCTGTAACACCTGATTAATCAAACATAACTACTGCTTTTACGTGGAGTTTAGTGTTCATTCTTTTCTTTAGTTGAGCATGTCCAATGACCAAATGCTGGACTTTCTTGCCAGAGCATAACTTGTATTGCAGGTGCGCTTCAGTTATCCATTGGGAGTCAAGGTTACTCATCCTCCAGCTTGCAGAGTGCTGTAGGAATGAGTCGGCTTTTGTTGCACATCCGGTTCCCTCGTCTCAAAGTCAATGGGTTCATTGGGTGCCTGAAATAAGGTCTGTGGTTACGACCTTGAGAGATTTTATAATGATGTTCTATGATATAAAATACATCAATGGAAAGCCCTAAATGAATTTCAGAGCTTTACGTGTCATAAAAAAGGGGGTTGCATCGCGCCGACTAGTCCGGCTTGTATACTCGCACTCATGCGACCACGATGTAGTTCGTTTATAGCCTAACGTTAGTTTCCAATTGCGTTTCAAGTGTAAATTGGTGTTCGTTTATGATTATCTTGCTGGTCTTGTGGGCCAAACAAGATACGACAGCCGTGCAGCACTATTGACTGGCAAAGTACCAAAAACCAACGGACATGCAGTGAACCTTGGGCTTGTGGGAGCCTCTGTGGGTCCACCAGTTACCCAGTTTGGTGATTTTTAAATAATAAAGATAAAGTTAGTAATAATAGTATTCAACAATCATTTTTGAAACAACAACATGGCTGGTTACATGAAATAAATACAAAATCTTAATAACTTTTCAGTAATAGATCATCAATAGAATACTGGCCCAACCCTAACATGTGGAGGTACATACTGGGTTAAGCGGTGCCCACCTGTTGATACCAAATGTCCCCCACACTCCCAGGCTATTAGATCCAGATTAAAGAATCCCAACTACACACACAAGAAAGTTATTCAACTGCATGCCTTTTTCCTTCATCATTTGTCTCAGGAGCAGCTTACTTTTTTCCCGCTCTGACTCTACTCCTCTGGAAATAGCGACTCCTTGTAAAAGGATTCAGAGCGCAAGAATTGTAGGCGTGAAAACTTTCCCCTCAACTTTCCCTCCCCACCCACGGCCAATAACAGGACCGGCTCTAATGTATGGACTCCTCTGATTTGCCCGGGTTTCCTGTCCGCGGAGTGAGTGACAGCCTAGGAGGGGGGGGGGAGAGACTTTTTCTTTTTTCCCCTTCTCTGTGTTGCCCCGTTGGACTTGAAGGGGGCTTTACGTGACGACCGAAAGAGTGGGCAACACTTCTGAACGGAGGCGCAGCGGTGCAGGACAGTTCAGAAACGCAGCGCGGAGAGGAACAGTGCGGGAGAGACGGCGCCCATCCGTCAACTAGCTGGATGAACGCACACCAACAAACCCTTATGGCTGCTTGAGAAATAACGATACACCCCCCCTCCCCCTTTTTTCTCTCTTTCTCTGGGACTTTTGGCTTTTTTTAGTTTTGTCCTGACCAGAAGCTGTTGCAAGTGTAATTATTTGCTCCAAGTTGAAAAGAAAAGGTGAATCCACTTGCCGTGGACGTCTCTGGCGGTCATGGATACCCATATAAGGTGGAAAGTTAAACGGAGGATAAGGGACGCCCAAATCACTTTAGCGGTGATTCTGCTTTTTGTCACATCGCAAGCAAGTTCAGGTAAGATGGAGCTGTGAGATCTGCGCGTGCAGTTTGGAGCTGCGCTGCAAAAAAAAAAGAAAGTTTTTCACTGTGATGACCGCCCCTCCTCCTAAACTCATCTTTGTGCCTTTTTGTAATGTATGCAGTTTGGTCTGTTTGAAAACTATAGGACTTGTCAGTGTATCAAAAGACTCTTTTGAGAGAGGCTCATATAGGACTGGCCACTTATATTGTGTCTGGGGAACTGGTACTCCGCTGCAGTGAAGTTGTGCAAAAATGTTTTGCAAAAAAACATCCAGCAGCTGATAAATATATAGATCTAGGCCATAAATAAGCTTAAGGGCTTGTTGTGGCAAAGTTTACACGCATAGGATGGTGAAAGGGTTAACTGCACACTATGTCCCTGAATTACAAATACAATGTCTCTTTCAGATGTCACTTGAAGAAGATATCACGTTTCTTTTTCTTTTTGGCATTTTGCAGACTTATTATTAAGCTGTAATTACAACTTTTCTGTAGAGCAGCTCAAGACAGTTTAAAAGTGCTTTATCTCTAGTTTTTTTTTTTTTTTTTTAACTGATGAGAGGTGTGAGCATAACTTTCATGAGAAGGAGGGGCTGCAGCTCATCTGGAGTGGTAGGGTGGAGCCGCCTTAAAGACTGACATCAGAACTACAGTTTCTGAAGCACAAGTGCCCTTTACTTAGGCTCAAAACCCCCATATGGTTCATGAATTGCATTCTTCAAATTCTCCACATGCTTCTCGGTAACAGTTATGTAACTAAGAGTGTGACAATATGAACGTAAAAGTTTAGCATGCCACTTAAATATCAGTTAATTAATTAAACCCAGTCTGCGAATAAGGCTGGAAGGAAGACGAGATTTCTTTTCTTTTATCATTAGACCCTTCTGTGTGGTGCTGTTGTGTCCCATGGGTGCTCAGAGGTCACGCAGCGCTGTGGTAGTGGGTCCGGGGTCTGGCCTACATGTATTATTAGCACCTTCAAGACTGCCTGGCATGGTTGGTGCTTCTGTTGTCTGCCGCGGGGCTCTAACACGGGGCTTTGAGGTGAACAGGTGGTTTATTCCGTCTGCTTCACGGACAGTTAGAAAGTGTCCAAGATTGTGCTGATGGTGTGGACCAAGTCGGAGGCTCAATTTGAAGCTCAGTCAGTCCACACTGTTGAAAATGATTGTAATAAAAAGCAGATGCAGCTGAAGTGGCTTTACAAGCTCATATTTGGGCTGTCCTGTTAAACATATAAAGGATTTACTGCAGCCTGTTTATTTTCATGTTGCCTATAACCAATGGTTGTTAACTGAACACAGCTTAGGTCACTTTATAACCGTTGCATCCATATATGGGTCATTTTTAATGACGGGGGAGGAGATGGACTTGAGTTTTGGTGGGACATAAAAGAAATTGGGACTGAAACCATTTTGATGCTGCAAGCTGGATCTGATCAGCTCATAATTCCGACAGAGAGCAACCACAGTCTTTTTTTGAAACTTGACATAGTGGGAAATACTTGATGACAAGCAACATGCCAGCTACATTTTAGTTTTATTCGACATGCAACTAACTCAGTTTTTGCTTTAATACTCACCCTAATGTGGAATTATGATAAAATAATACATTTTGGTATGAGCCTTCCCCATACAAACGGTAATTGCAAACACTTAGCGAGTTTGTCAGCAGTAAAAGATTAATTTTGACTCAAGCCACATGACCTCTTAGCCTCAGGGAGGACCTACATTCAAGCTTGTAGAGGCCTGCCAAACTCACCAGCACTGGTTATCTGGGACTTGTCAACTCTATACACAGTATACTTGCATTCAAATGCAGGTATAGCAAAATTATTTGTCGTATTATTGGGTAGCTATAATAAAACAGTCGACACAGTTTAGAGAGCTGCTGTTACATGTTCCATTTAATGATGCTTTTGTATAGTGTATATAGTATATACTATAGCAGATTTTATAGTTTATAAAGCTGTATTCATGCTGGTGATGATTTTTTCACCACCTGGAGGAAGCAGATCAAGTTTAAAACCCGACACTGACAATCATATTGTAAAGTTCAATGTGTTAGCAAACAGCGGCCTATTTCCAAATGCAGCTCTTTAGCTGAAAGGTTCCCCTGTGCTAAGTAGCTAGCAAGTTGCTAATGTAGTCTGTGTCCTGGCAGGTGTTGGGCAGCCAGGCAGGTGTAGGCTATGGTTGATTTACCTGAGCTTTTTCACGGAAAACAGCTGCCTTCTGATTTATATTTTGAATATATTTTGTAACTTTAGCTCCAAGGTTGTACTGGTGTAATTAAAACGATAAGTCTGCAGTCCAATGTAGCTTAGCTCATTAGCCTGTTAAATGGTTAGCCTGCCCAAAATGATAGCATATCATTTTACATAGGCCTACTGACAGACAAATAATAACGATTGAGATATACCTCCAGAGTTGCAGTACCTTCTCAACATGTATGAATAAAACATTTTTTGCACACTACCAAATCGTTTGAAGTTAACAGCAACCTTAGGTTGAGGATCAGCGCAGGAAATGCAAGTCAAGACTGAGTCATGGTCCCCAGTTCTTCACAGAGTTCATCTGTCCTTGGCATTGATAAGGAAACCTTACTTTTTATCCTATGTGACAAGTGGTATTAACAGGAGGCCTATAGGACATCGAGGTTAAGAATGAGAAGAGGGGTCAGAGTTCGAAGGTGAAGGCCGGAACTTTGGGATTGCCACTGCTGTCAGGTTTACAGTTTCATTGCCTGAAGAAAGGAATTCTTGCTGTTGAAGCTCCACTGCTCCTTGTACCAGTAAATTCTCCGCTGAGCCTTGGAGTCTGACTCTTGCGCGGGCGGCCGTGTCAAAGGCATTATGCTTTCGGGTTATCCGTCCGCCCCGTTAACTTGAACACAGTGTCTCAGGAATGCCTGGAGGGAATTTCATTACGTCTCGCACAAACTTCCACATGGGCTATAGGATGTACCGATCAGAATTTGGTCAAGGTGACTGAAACTCAATAATTCATATGCTAATTATGACAATTTCACACAAATATCTAATAGAATAAAATGATGGCGTGAGGACATTTTGGACAGACATGGAAGTAAAGCAAGGCGGTAATTCTAATTAAGAATAGTATTTCTGCAACAATTTTCCTCTTGTTGGACTAAACGGTCCGATTGGCATCGTTAGCCTGAGATGCAGAATTTAAACTGATTTAGGTGCTTTGTCTTTCTTGTTTTTAGCTAGTTGATGTTTCCAGATGTCTGACTGAATAACATCCATTTATATGTAATAGACACCCTGGCCTCCTAGTGGGGGACCTCAGTTGCTTTGTAGTTTAAAGATCGGCATAACCGCTGTAGACCAAATATACCTTCTTCTCCAAGTGGTTTCCTTTGTGTTTTTTGCTGAGTTGCTTTTTCTACTTAGTTTCCTCCATCAATGAACTCTTTTCATAAATCGTAGAAAATCAGTTTTGACTCTTTGCGCTGTGGTTTGTTATCATTAATTAACCAAAAGTTTATCTGTAACAAACATCCACGCAGGACCAGAACTTACCCGCGTCGAGCACTTTGGTCATCAAAAATACTGAAATAACATTCTTTGAATACCTTGTGCAAATGAAAACAAGGATGGATTTTGACCAAAGCTACTGATGCTAATAGAGGGCAGCAATGAAAGGACCACTGGATATGCTAAGAAATAAGGAAATGTGGTCATAATTCAAGAATGAAGCTATATATTTAGTAGGAGTTGGCATTTGTTTTACCCTTATGTACATTTGAAAGGAATGAACAGAATAAGGCCTTGCTGTTTTACTGAGCGCCTTAACATCTGGATTCGATAAGTTCCATTGTCCTGTCTGCTAAGCCCTCCAAAAACCCCGAAAAAATATCTTCCAGATGTTTTCCTTCCATTCTTGGTGGAACAGGGGACCATGAAAAAACTCTACTGTTGCATTTTTAAAAGAAAATACACCATTCTGTGCTGGTTTTAGAGAAAAGTCCTAATCGAATGGGGCCTAACATCTGCAGCCTGATAGCAGCGTGCCTCCACATCCAAGGTCATTAAAAGGTTCTTTTTGTTAAGCCAACCAACTTTATGATGGGGTTAAAGGTTGAATACAGCTGGCTAGCAGCTTTCTTTCATTAGTCTCTTTATATCTGGACAGCTCTTCTTCTAAAGTAATTTATATGGATAGGTAAATTGTGCCTTTTTGTCACGGTGTGTAAAGTGATTCATGAGGCCAATTAAAAGCCTATATAGGTGATTGAATCCATGCCAAATTGAACAAATTGCATAACTTCTGGTGTGCTTAATTTATAAATGTTACAGCTGGTTGTCCTGAAAGATGCTATCAAACTAAGGTCATTCAAATTTTCTAACAGATGTGCCTCTGAGTCATCACCTAGCTACATGGCAGCCATGAGTCTCGAGACACTGACATCACCCGCTCCCATCAGTAATCATGTAACTTTTTTTCCTGGGGTCTCAGCATGTCGTTAATTACTCACCTTTAAGTGGCAATCCTGAGGTCATGTCCGACTCAATCAGATAAGTGGCGGTGAGAAAAAGTGGCTTCTTGTGTGCGCCTATTGCCGTGGCGCTGAGGAAGGAATCTGAGTTAGCTGGACTGTGGAGAAAAGCAGTGACCCTGCAACTGCATGTGCCACTTCAGCCTGTAAATGCGCACTTTGTGGAAAGGACTCTGTAAATCAGCTCTAATGTCTGATAACAACATGGGAGATAAAACAAAATATGCAGGGCGAGTTTTTGACCCCGTGTCAGTGTTAAGGAGATCCTTTGTGCAGCACACATATCCTGGACAGTATATCATTTATTCCTTTCCAGACTAATTAAGGGCCAAATAATTGTTTCGAACTGCTCAATGGTCCTCTGTACTCACGACACAGCGTGCTTGATTTGAAGCCAGATGCAGATGGTTTTCTCTTTAGGTGTTGCTGGCCCAAAGCAAGAAACTGCTAGAAAAACCCAGGCAAAGATGGATCATTTGTTCCCTGAGAAAAGGGGAACAAAATGGAGGCGCTTGTGTTTGGAAAGTCAACGCGAACGCATCAGTGTAAATGTTGGATGTGCTACCTCATGATGCAACTCCCACTCCTGGATTTGATTTTTTTAAGTATGCTTTGTTGCAGCATGCAATGCATGGCAGAGTGAAAGGCTCACAAGCTGAGTGTTCACTTCAGCTGGGGAACAGTGCTTTTCTCTGTAATGGGTATTATAATCATTGAGCATGGAAAGCAATGTATGACTCATCCTTTCCAACCCCATTCCCCCCTTCCCCTGCCCAAGCTTAGCCACAGCCTTGTAGGAATACTGAGTGTAAGCATTTCTTTCCTACTTGGGGAAATACAAACGTTTCTGGTCACTCCAGAAACTTCACTATTGTCAGATGTATTCTATTTTTACTTTACTAGGTGATGAAATAAACATCAAGCCATTAAATCAGCATTAACTCAAGCCTCAGAATTTCCGATTATTCAGCAGTACTTTGTAATAATTTGGTTTTGTCGTAACAAAGGACCAATCTTGAGTTTCACTGCAAGCTGAAGGAAACGTGTCAGACAAATGGAGAAAGCTGAAAGTGTTTGAGCAACACCGTTACCTAGAAATTACAGTGACATAGTACTAATTTGCATCACTAAATTGAATGAATGTGCCTAAAGATGAACATATCAGTAAAATGTTCACTGACAACATATTTTTCTTGACTTTACAACATCCGCTCTTGCGCTACAATCATAGCAATTAAAGCATGACAAAGCCTAAAGCTCCCATAGTGTAGAAAGTGATATTTCCATTGAATATAAAGCATGTCTGTGCTATGTAAATACTGTGAAAGTATCTAAACGCATTACACACAACTTGTTTTTTTGAAACCGTGCCGTAAAGTAGCCGTTAGGACTTCCATACGGTTGTGATGTCACACTTATACGGTCACCAGGAGAAGAGCCGCTAAGCTCTGTGTCGTTGACACTCACAGCGACAGCACAGATGCGGAAGAGAGGAAATGTTGCCCCATAAGAGCAGAGTGGACTTTTTCAGGAGGGGTGCTTAAAGAGACAGACGCTGAAACAGAGTGTTTCAGACAGAAGATGAATACAGGTATATTCAGATGGACAGTATGAGAAAAGTAAAGGTTTTTTTTAAACATTAAAGCATGTAAACACGTTCCAGTAGAAACCCAAATATTATGTATGAACTTTAAAATGAGCATGACATGTCCTCTTTAACTATGGTTACATTTACACACTCACAGCACATGGTTAAGTTTAAGGAAAGACTTGTTTACCAATTGAAGAAGTCAAAAATGATTTACTGTTACAAGTAACCGAAACCACCATCTTTTCCCACACTGAGCTAAAATGCTTTTTTTATGCAAGTCTATGTCAAAGTCTTGAACTTTGTATACATGAAAACCCCCCAAAATGCCAGGGAGCATAACCCTGCTGCTGATGACTTAGGTAAAGTAGGCTACTGTCAGTCTGGCAGTTTATTCGCACGGTAACGTCTGTTCACCCACAGGGTTGATGTTGCTTAAGTGCAACTCTGGTTAAAGTGTCAGTAGGAGAGGAATTAACGGTTGAATTGGCTGTCAATGCAACTCCGGCAGATTATTTGGCACTACATGATATGGCAAACTTTCCTTACCCCAGGCTGCAAATACAGTATGTTGTTATTATCAGTGGGTGTTATTATCCCTTTCACAGAACAGTGATTGATAACCTCTAAAAGTTCCCTTTATTTTTCCATGTTTGTGTTGTCACTCTTTCCACCCTTCACTGAAGCTGTCGGGTGCTTTCTTTCAACCTTTTCCCATCCTTTCCCTTTTAAACATCGTTTACATTGATTGCTTATGCATCGGGAAATGGCTGCTTTTGATGCATTGCCTACATTTCCTTCCTTTTTGTCTCACGTTGGCAGTATTCAGCAATCCCTAGAAGCATTACAAGATTTTAATTAGGAGCTTGATTGTTTTAGTTGCAGGAAAAATATCCTTGTAAATCATTTTGGTGTTGCATTGTCATCTACTCTTGTTGCTGTATGTTGTCCATCTATTGATTACGTGGACTGGGTAAAAACATCTCACTAATGATGATGACAATGTTCCTTTTGTGAGTGTACGTTGCATATTTAGATTGATTCCCATCATTCTTCACCTCATTGAAGTGTTGAAAATGGTGCCACTTAGCTTTTGAAAGGCCTTACTTGTGTGTCAGTGCAGGAAAAAAAAGCTTCATTCTTGTGGAGGATTTCATATTTTTTAGATTCAGTGTCATTGTTTTGTGTCTGTGTGTTGGGCGGTGGAATATTGGTTGGGTGAGAGGAAATGGTGCTCTGAAGTCAGTGCTGCGGGGACCTATTTTATCATACGTTTCTCAGCAGTCATCCATCAAAACCATATCTGCTGTGGGAGAGACAGAATGAGGAAAAGATAAAATAGGCAGAGGGAAATAAAGTTGCTAATGGAGGCAAGAAAAATAAACTGAATGAAGCTGCCACAGCCGACAAAACTACAAAGGGTGGAATTAGAAGAAAAAGAGATGAAGGCCATCACATACCTCACATATAAACCATTCATGCAGTGTCTTACTGTGAAATGAGCATTCAGAGGTGCACATTGGAATCTTGAGTCAGTTTTTCCATCTCACTCTGTGGTAGACGGCAGACAGTGATTTATCCTCACTGCTGTGAGCTGCAGCAGGAGACAGTGAAGTAAACCATCTGGTATTCCCCCTGTTAAAGCAATAAGAGTCTGGCTAAAGCACGGAGAGTACAGAGTACACGAGAGAAGCTCTGGTCAAAAAACTCTCTGGATCATCTTTCAGGACTGTGTGCTTGGGTTTTGTGTGTGTGTGAGAGTCAGTACGTCTGTGGATGTACTGGTAGATACGCACGACTATATCTGCAGCTTCTGGGTGGATTTTTCGGTCTGCCTCTGCATGTGTTTCGGTCAGACTGCTTATCATTTCTTTTGTTTCTAAATCTTGATTGGTGTTTCCTGTAATTTTGCAATCAGAGGATGGGTTTAGCCTTTGACTATCTCATTATGAATGAGTCAGAGTGGGTTGATCTTGACCAGACAAGTTAGGGCATTGCATGTATAAACCAAAAGCTCTCACTCTTCTCATTTCCTTCTTTGCCTCTTCCTCCCTTCCGCTGCTTTCATGTGCAGCTCTCAGCCCCGGTCACTGGGTCAGTGTCCTGAAACGTCTGGACTAAAGCTGTCAGATAAAATGAAACGTAACGGATACTGGCTTGTGAGGTCACTTCACTTTACTGATGTCGGTGTAAACACTGTCCTCAGTTCCCTTTTGAGAGTTGCCACCTAAATTTGCCTTTTTAGCTTTTAATGGAGCAGCTGTGCTGTTCGTGAACAACACGGAATGTGGCAACAAGCTGGTAACAGGCAAGCAAAAGTAGAAAGGCGAGTCAATGAACTGACTCATGATTGTCAGTTACTCAGCAATATCTCTGTAAAGTTTGCCAACATTGGCCACTGGTCTTACCAGACCAAGTAAGGCTGTAGCAGCAAAACCCCTGTGTGTATTGAATATAAATGAAACTTTTCATTTTTAAGAGAAAAAATGTGTTAATTCTACTTTAAGAATCATTTCTGAACTTTTCTAGTACAATATGCTGCACGTGTTGGTGCAACTGAGTTTGATCCTCGCTGCAAAGCTTACGTGTGGAGGATCAGTGATTAATTAAGCCGAGGCGCGGAGGTGTGCGAGATTGCTTAGCATCTTGCTGACTGAAATCTCACTCAGTTTTGTGCTGGCATTAGTTTACTCATGTGTTGCATGTCTGCAGTAGAGTTGTGTGTGTTCTCCCACAGGATGTCCATGCAGTGTATATAATGCGTTCAATCTAGCAAGCGTTAATGCCCGCAGTATGATTTCCAGGTCTGGTCACATGAAACCCAGAAGCAACAACTTAAGGTCAATGCTGATGGTTCTGTGACTCGGGTTTGTTATAGCACTCTTGGACCTGATATCTTGATGCCTTTAGTACTTTGTAGTAGCAGAGGAGGGACAAGTTAATGCACTTTCATGAGAATAAACAATAACCCTTAAGGGGAAAAGGATCAGAGGCATTATTTCACACTTGTATATTGAGTAGGCTTTGTTTAAGGATCCAGCTGGCACACCATCTCAGCCAGAGGTTATGCTAAACCAAATAAGGCTGTATAGCTGCAAACCCTTGCTTGTGTTAAATTGAGCCAGAGCATTTTATTATTAACTCCACTAATAATTTACGAGAAGATGAATGTCTTACTTATTTTGGTTACAGAGTATTGCTTTCAGTAATTAAAAGTCAGGGCCTTAATTGTAGCCAGCTGCATTCACAGTGAGGCTCCAGCTTCAATACAGTTGGCTTCAGTTTAAGTTTTAAACAGATTCAGGTGAAATAAAAAAATGGAAAAATAATAAAATGTCTCACACCCTCACTGTCTGTGATGCGCTCTAGGAGGGGGAAGTCTCTTTTTGGGCATTCTTGTTTTCGGCTGTGCTGGTTTCCAAGAGAGGCAGGGTCCTCTTTATGGCTGCTAATTACTCCTTGTCCTCAGTGCCAGGTCAAGCATGTGCCTGGAGAGTCAGGCCTCACTTCAGGAAGGGCTGGAGGAGGATAGGGGGGGCAGGGAAAGAGGGAAGAATGTTAATCTCCCCCCCCCCCCCCCCCCCCCCCCTATGAAAAAGTCCTAATTCACTGGTCCGGCACCCCTCCTCCTGTCAAATGAAATGGTGCCGTCTGGAGTCACACAAGTGTTGTTGCAGAATGTGTGTATGTATGTGTGCATTTGTGGAAATTGAGGGTAGATGGATAGGTTAGGGGAATGGGATCCACCACAGTTTTGGCACCGAGCCGAGAGCCGGATTATGAATCTGGCACTCAAGCTACTGTTTAGAGAAGGGGAGAAAAAAGGTGGAAAGAAAGCGAAGCGAAGTGAGGTAGGGAGGGGACGACATTTGCAAAACCACACCATGCCCACTTTTCTCTGTAACAGTTGGTTGTAAAACAGTTGGTGTCACCACACATTTTGAAATAATTCACACGTAAACTACTAGTACTTTTATGAATTCATTATCCTTCTACTGCTGCGACCTCATCCAGCCCATGTCTGACAAAACAAACCCATAAAAGGCTGAAGACAAAGTCAACCGCTCGTCTTTTATCACTCACTTCACATCAAAGATACAGCGCTTTGCTCACTCATTTGTTCAAGTTCCCACTGTGCACATGGCACATTGAGAAGACCTACCTGTGGGAGTAGAAGTGGACACTTTACACCTCATCCATTTAAGAGTTTATCTTTCAGAAAAAAAGAGCTTTGAAGCATTTAAGAGGGTTTCATAGCAATATACACGGTTGAGTTGTGTAGAGTTTTATTTACTAAGTCTATGTGCAGTAATTGACAGTATTGCTTCTTCTGTTTTGCTTTGCTCCGTCACATGGAATTTAGTAAAAGCAGCAGAAAGGTGACGGCCAACCGGCAGAGAGCAAATGTACACAAGACCGTGTCATGTAAACAGTTTCTGTGTACCCTGCCTCTTGGATGTGAGGGGCTGTGGTCAGAGGGGGAAAGTATTTTTAGCATCCGGTGCCAGAGGTGTTGGTCTCTCGAGGCATCTGCCATGCTAAGTGGGTAAACATCTCAGCTTAACAAGGTGGGACTCGCACCCATAGGATGCGGTCGGGACAGCTTCCGCTGGAAGGTCGACTGCCGGGGACAGAAATCCATGAATGAAGGTGTGCAAGGACATGTGAAAGATGGAGGGAAATCGAGCTGATGATGTTTGTGCCCGTCTGACAGTTTTTTTCTCTCTCTGAGAAAATGTCTCTTAGCATTAGGCGAGTCATGGGCTTTATTGGGGAAGACATTTGCTGCTCCCAGATGGGTTTCCGATGGGTCTATTATTTTGCAGTTGGCGTCTTGAGCGAGATATATTATGCTATCCTTTCACCTTCCTCCTTGTTTCCTGTAAGCTGCTAATTGGCCCTCTCCACCTGGCTCACCTCCAGATGACCCAGAAGAGGCCCCCGTGGCCGCCTTCAGATCAATCACGGGATCTAAAAACTTGGGTGGAAAAAATAAATATAACGGATTTTGCATGAGGAAAAAGGACAATGGAAAATGGAAATGAGAAAGTGGAACGGTTTGACGATATGACGAGCTGATTGATGGAAGGAAAAGAGTGGTTATCAGGGTTTGGAACGAGGGGCATCCCGATGACGATTGTTTCCTTCCCAAAAAGCGGCTGATCTTCATGGGATTAGTTTGTGTCAGTGTGGATTAGCAAAAGCAACACTCCTCAACAGGGGTCGTGACACAGTTAGCATCGACTGGATGCTCTTTACAGACCCCCCCCCCCCCCCCCCCCCCTTTCCTTCCCTTCTTTCCCTGTGGTGCTGAGCTGGCGGTTACTATGATGCTGTTATTGTTATTATGACAGCCATATTGTTTTGATGTTCTGTGAATGTAGGCTGCCATTGCCCAAAGGAACTAATTTAAATAATCTATCACGATTCGTGTGCTGTTGTCATCTGTAAAGTAATGAAATGGCTGTGGCTTGACGGAAACATCTAATCGCTCCACTGCCGGTGTTTATCTGTTAGTGTTCAGACACTTAAGTGTGGGGACAGACTTGACAAATAGGTTTAAGAGCAAGACCAGCATTATGAGCACCTTTGCACACAAAGTGACACTGAAACTAGAGCTTCCATGTTGACAGGATGATGTTAGAGTACTGTTACACCTCTATGAGTGTTACGATAATATGAGGTAAGATATGAAGTGTCACCATCAGAGTCTCTAGTAGAAGGGCCTACGCAAGGTTGTGTCCATATAAGGAAATGGGGAAACTGTGGTAGGGCGAGACTACACGAAGATGAGAACATGAACGTGATCAACCGTCGGCAGATCTTTACACTGTGGCTTGGGTTCAATGTGACATATACCGTAAGCTCCATCATTTAGACAGTGGTCGTCGTGTTTAATTGTTCGACAATTACGCTATTTCCGTGCCTTGTATGGGCTCCGTCTGTGCAACCGTCAGTGATCGATTGTTTTATTTCCCATGGGAATAATGTGCCGTTGGCTGTTGGCTGGTCAGAGGGAATTACTGCAGTGTCGAAGCAGAATCGTGTGGCTTTTACAGAGAACATTTGCGGCTCTCTGAGTAAAGGGCAACAACTGTGAGCTTTGCTTTTGGTCAACCATAGTCCTTGTTAAACATGTATTGAATAAAAACGCTTTAAGTGCCGGTTTATGCGTCACTTGCGTCTCTCATACTGGTGACTGAGAAACCGTAAATGCCTGTGCCTGCCTCACTGACACAAGGAATTTATAGTGAACGGAGTCCTTTGCTTTAATGATGTATCTTCTGACATCTTTACTCAACTTTTCAGTTTGTCGTTGGCATTCACGCCCCTTATAGACAAATAATTGATAACGATGTAGAAGACAGTTTTGATTCATGACAGATCAATTTGAGCATTTGTAACAGAACACTTTGTCATTCCGACAAATGATTACCCCGTTGCAGAGCGCTCAGAGGAGCTCATTAAATGAACCTCCTTCATCACCTCATGGTGAGTGATGGAACATTTTCTGGCCAGTGGGGGAGTTTCTGTCTGTCTTCATTATGAGCTGATGACAGACAAAGCTGTCTATTTGTTGGGACCCTTCACCTGCTTAGAGGCCCTGTCTTCATGTGGTATGCACTTCTAGGACTATCAATAAAGTTATCCATTTGGCATGCTTAAATGCTGGACTGGGTTGGTTTTGCAGCTGATGTGGCGTGGTGTTCAGATTAATATATTTCTCTCAGATGAGGTACTACGATCTGTGTGCAGAAAAACAATTACAGCATTTTTGGTTTGGATAACAGACTTCCTCCAAGACAGGAAGAGTGGGCTGGCTCAGGAGAGAGATAGAACGAGTGAGATGAGAACATCCTGATTGGGGAAATCACCACACACCAAATTGATCTAACTCAAATTCCACATTTTCTCCTCGAAATGGTCTACACTGACTTGTTTCAGACGGTTTATATTTATGTGTATAAAGTGTGTTTGTATCTTATTTCACTTGTTGTCCAATCAAAAAAAGTCAGCCTACTCAATGACTGTCTGTGGGGCAAACTGAAGTTTTTATACATTTTACAAACTCTTGGTCTTGAATACTTTGTGGGCTCGCTTTAGTTGGGTCTTTGTCTTGTTGATTGCAACATGCAATCAGACTTCAGTTGATGAGGAGGAAGTTGTTTTTTTCCCCACCGTCACTGTACAGCTGTGGACGGACACGTGCAGCCAGAGGCTTCTTAAATAGAGACCTCTTTTTGAGAATGTCCACTTTGTCTTTTTTTTTTTTTAATTGATCTGCTCTGCACATGAGCCATAATGACATCCAGCTGGAGGTTGTTGCAGAGTGACGCAGAGTGTACAAACACTCTCGCTCTGCCCATTCGTCTTTCCACCTTTCCACCTTTCCCAGCATCCCTTTCACTCTCGGATGGATGGGGCTATTGAACGTTTTTTTTTTCTTCTTTTTCCTCTGAACGGTGTGTGTGGTCTTTGTAGCCTGACACTGGGACTTCTGTACACGTGTGTGTGTGTGTGTGTGTGTGTGTGTGTGTGTGTGTGTGTGTGTCGGTGTAATGTGCATGCTTTTATACTTGTCTGAGGGGTTGCCTTTGAAACTCCACATTCACATGACAACATAAAAATGCATCCAGCAGAATTCCACAGCATGCTTTTGTCTTTGTTTTATTTCTTAGAACTGTGCCATAAAATCCTTCTGCTGTTTGGTTAGCTCCCTCGCTTTAGTGTTTGCCCTCCTCTAAAACACCCTGACAGCTCCCATTCCTTATGTGACTGTCCCTATAGACATGACCCATTGTCCCTTCTTTTCCAGACTTAATGCTAATGGGTTTCATCGTGTAGCTTGTTGTGTGCGCATCTGGCTGCAGGAACAGCTGTTTGTCCTGGGTGGCTTTGGCGTGCAGGGGTGCGGTCCAGGGTCAAACCCCATGTCACATTGTTCTGACCCAGTTTACTTCTGCGGTGGCCTGGTTATAGCCGGGACGGCCGGCCTGAATGTGTGCTAATTGCATGGTTGTGGCCAAAGGGAGGCACTGGTAGGTTTAGCATCGCAGGGGAATGGATGGAAGGACGGGTTTTTTATTCTGCAGCTGTAACCCATGATCATGGTGATCTATAAATGGGCTCATCTCTGTTTAGCGCCTTGACAACTAAAACCTTTTCTGAACCACTACAGTGGGATCTCCTGCTGAGTAACTAAAGCTTTTGAGTCAGCAAAAGACAGAAAATAGAGGTGTTTGACAGACAAAAATTCTGGGCTTTCAGAGGGTTGTATCTATATATAACCAATGATATTTGGGCTGTAAATTTGGACACAATTTACGTGCTTTTTTTAACCAATTAAAACATGACAATTAAATAATTTTTCTCTTTGTGTCTCTTTCTCCTCCCTGCAGTGGAACCAGCAGACCTCTTGAAGATTTTAGATTTTCACAGTTCACCTGAGGGTGTTAAAAAAACGACGGGTTTCTGCTCACATCGGAGGTCAACACAAGGACCCGATGTGGCTTACAGAGTATCCAAAGACGCCCAACTCAGCGCCCCCACCAAACAGCTGTATCCAGGTGAGTGTCTGACTCAACACACACACACACTACTCATTTTCTCTTTTAAACATTTTCTCTCCAGACTTCAAACAAACCAGGATCATTTTTCCATACTAACAACTCTAGGTTAATCACTACGGATGTTTTTCTTTTCCAAGATCTTGAACTTCTCTTACAAGTTGCCTTGCCATCTGGTTCGCTTTATGACCTTTTACCCCACATCATAGTAAACTGGGATTATAACATTTAAACGTGGCTGGAAAGCAATTTATATCTGATTCTGCTCCCACCTAGCCAGTTCCTGTACTTTCCCTCACGGCAGCAGTTTTATTGGCTTCTGTAACTTGATAATTTACATCAACTCTATCTTTGCTTTATGGGTTGTCAAGCAAGGTATGCCTGCTGTTTCATACTACACTCCCGTGTCTCCCTCTTATTAGAAAACATACTATATGTACACAGCCTTGTACATGTAAAGAAATACGAGGATATCTGGACAACTCTGAGTTAGTCCTGCTGCTCTTTCACACTCGAATGTTGAAGATAATTTAGGGATAGAAAAAGATAATGCACACTGATTCCCCCCCTTTGAAAACACACAGCAGATGCATGAGAAATCCAGCCCTATAATATTTGATGTTGTAGGAGGAGCCTGACGAAGAAAAAGCAGTGAAAATAGGGGTGGAAGAGGGGAGGGAAGTCTGGGGTTTTGCCTTGTTCTATTGTGCTGACGTGGCTTTGGGTTACTGCTTTATGGTGCTCTGCAGTAGTACTTTCCTCTCTTTCCCCCCTTCCCTTTCCCTGCTTCTCTCCCTCCTTCCTTTTTTATTTTCCCTCAAATGCCTTTCTATTTTCCCTCTATCATTTCTCCGAGACCACTGCTGCCCCACTGTGTTTTCCCCCTTTGTGTTTCATCTAAACTTTGTCTGGTGAGACATGCTAGGCTCCCTTTCTGTTTTATTTCACAGTCCAGAAATTCAAAACCTTAAGTCTCTGACCGAGACTGCCGTCTTCTGAAATTATTGTGATTAGATTTCCAAAAAAAGCAAAAAGCAAAACCTCTTCCTGTGAGCTAATCTTCCACGAAGCTTAGATTGGATGGCAGCCCGACTCACGGTCTTTTTGAGATGTTGCTTTGGCCTCAGTGGACCTTTGATCCATGTCGTGGCTCTTCTTTGGGGCTTAGAGCAGAGTAAGAGAGCTCATGTGGCTGGCGTGCCCTATCATGCTCTCCAATCAAACAAATACTGCTCACTTTGAAGCTCCATGACAGCAGAGCCCATACGAGTCTCTGTTTAGATACACATGCTATAATTATACACGCTACAATGGATCATCCGAAATAACAGTCCACATAAAACAAACAGACTTAGAGGAGTTCACAACAGGCACCACGTAGTCTCAAGGTGCAAACCGAATAACTAGCCGCCTGTGGCTTGACGAAGTCTAGTCGAAGCGTCTGTGACGTGATCCCTCTCTTGTCTTGACATTAAGAAAATGTACAGCTAATATGTTCCAGAGGGCAGCTAAACGTGTGAGCTCATTTCATCCATCTCTTCTTTTTTCCTTTTAAGTAAGTTTGCTACTGAGTTGTGACTTTGGCCTGAGGCATTCAAGGTGCAAATTGCCCAAATTATCATCACAGCATCCTGCCTCCAAAAGGTTCGAAAAATGCCACATTTAGGAAACAAAGGCATGCAGACATGCTCGTTTTGTTATAATGTTGGTAATAAAAACCACAGTGGCTCTGATTGAGAACACTCCAGCCCGTAACCCCATAACCACAGACGGTCTATGACGATGTGTCGGGGAAAAACGAGCAAGTGCAGACATGCAATCATTAGGCAAACATGTGGAAGGGATGATTCATTTGAAACTACTGAGCCACTGAAAACAGAAGAGTCCTGTCTTACCTTTACGATCTGACTGAGAAATGAGGAAACGGGGCAATGAAGCCGCCGGCCCTCTTTAACTTTTGCACCACACACTTCCCCATGTCTCAGTAGTCTGTCCTCGTCTAGCAACTCTTGCGAGAGTTGCATCTCCGATTGATCTGGCTGTTAACAAACAGAAAGACATATGATGCTGTAGCGCCAGGTCTCTGCGGTTGAACCCCCCAAGAATAAATCTTAGACTATTCTCAAACTATAGAGCTTTAGTCGCATGATGTTATTTGGGCCCTGAGCTTGAAACACTTCCATCACGAGTCCTACCTTTGCCCATTAGAGCCCTGTACATCAAAGACACACACATCCATCTTCCTCTCTTTCACTCTCTTTGTCCATGTTTCCCATCCTTTTTTGCACACCAGCAGACAGGTACACTTGTTGTCTCTGCAGCAATATGCAATCCCACTGGAATGCTGCTTTTCTCATACAGAAGGAGGGATTTGGACACAGCGATGACTGAATGACCAATTACTGGACACAAGACGTTCTACCCCATTTACCTGCTTGTGTGCGCACTGACAGATGGTGGAGAGGATCAGTCAAAGTGCTGGCATAGTTCCTACACCTCCCTGACGTTCTCAGAGAAGTTTGGTAGATTCCCAATGCCTCCAATGTAAAATTGGAGACGGGGTGGTAAACCACTCTCTGTCTCTTGTAACTTTCAAATAAGACCTCTCTCCATCAACCCAGAGAATAGTCCAAGAAAAATAAAAAACTAGTTATATCACACCTGAGACATTATATCAAAATAAAAAGCAACTTTAATTGGTTATTTAATCTAGAGGAAATTGGTGGGTCGTGCCTGGTTGGCTGGTCGTGATGTCTTGTCTTTGTGTCTCTGACTTTCCGGGACCTTTTGAGTCTGACACTGATGATGGTGCTGCCAGTGTAAACTCCCAGGACTTCTGGCACCACAGCCCTCCCATTCCCACCATGTCCTCACATGCGCGCACACACACACACACACACACACACACGCACACACGCACACTAAATGAGGAATGAGGTATCGCTCATCTGGTGGCCCGAAGTAGCGGCTTGAGAGATACATTCCAGAGAAACCTGAGCGTTTCTGAATGACCCCCCCCCACCCGACACACACACACACACACGCACTTTGCTATGGGGTCCTGAGGAGAGAGCAAGCAGGAGAATAGGTCACAGAAACAAGAGATTGCTCTTATTTCCTCTTCTCGTCCTTAATTTTGTATTTTTCAATACAATCACCTTCTTTCACCCTCCTCTCAGATTGAGGTTCTCTCAGGGCATCTCAGTCCTCATAGTGATGGCAGGGAGGACAGGCCACACTGCATAAACACAAACCCACAGATGAGAAACTCTGCTGCATGAATGCTACTTCAATTTAATTCAGAGGCAGTTTTATTCTCAATTTCAGCCCTGAGTGGTCTGAGTCATTTCTTTCTGCCCTGCACTCCCACTTCTTCAGTGCCATTGTGTCTCTTTCAACCCACAGCTGACCCTCGACCCCCACACAAACAGCCAGTCCTGAGCCAGCGCTGAGTCATTGGGTCTACTTTAATGCAAAATAACTGCTATTACCCAGGTGTGCTGAATCATAAATCCCACTTGATGGGCGATTTTTTATTGTTAACATAGGTGATGCCCCCTAAACAAAATATAAAAGGGCAGGTGTTGTGCCCTGTGCAAATGCCCAAGAATTGGAGAGATGCCACCAAGAAAAGGCTGTAGCGAGAAGAACTTCAGCAGTAGTGAAATTGAGGTACTGTTAAAGAAACTTAAAGAAAGTAAACCTGCTCTCGACCACTCATACAAGTTTCCATTACCTAAAAGAAGAGCAAAAATAAGAAAACATTGGTGAATCCTAGAAACCATTGGGTACCAACAGAATAAGAACAAATCGTGGATGCGAATATCTTATATCTCTTCCTGCACGAGGCCCATTGTCTCTGGATGTAGTCACAATCTGTCCTTCATCTGGTTTCTTTTCCCGTCGTCCTTTTTTTGCACCATAACTGTCATTTCATAAATTTGCGCCCGCTCAAGTCTTTCTCTCACCAAACTCATCCATACGATGGTGTTTGAAGGGTCTCTTCCTCTGCTGTCTTACACCATCCTGTCAAAGCATCTGTCAATTAAAGCAATCTTTCTCATATGTTGCCAAGCTGAATTCCTGAGGGAGCGCACTGCCAAGGCATGTGCTCTCTCCGCATGATGCGATTTGATGCCTGCCATTCATGAAAGAAGGAATCATAGAAAAAAGGGAGGAAGACATGACAGGAAGGCAAACAGACTCCCAGATGCTGACTGGGTGAAAGACAAAAGAGAATAGAATGAATGCATGGCGGTGCTTCCATTTACTTTCTTCTTTCTTTTTCTACTATCTCTTCCTAACCTATGGTTCCCTTTGAGACGCCACTCATTGGCTAGTCACTCCGATTTCGCCTTTTCCAGCCTGTCTCCTACGATTCTGAGGAAATGGTGGCAGAGTAAGGGGGTTTAATGGCTGCACGAGGTGCTACAACACCACCGCAGCCGCAAACCCTGCCTCTCTTTTCTGGCCGTCTGGAAATCTCCGCTCTGCACATACCGCACAGCAAAGATCTGCTACTGGAATCCAAGTGGTTTCTTTGCTTATGGTAAATATAATCCAGATATCTGGGTTTCTCTTAACAATAGTGGTTTCAACAAAGTCAGATTGGCTTTTTTCTAAAACTAAAAGATCAGACAGCCTCAAGTGTAGTCTGATCTCGACATTAGCGAGCAACAGTCTCCCCGGGTGGCTGGAGAGGCCGCCCTCTTTCTGGGGTCCTCAGAACACCCCACGAAGGGAATCTGTCTGGCAGATGTGTCCCACACTTTAGCAAAATGGAGGAAATAGTTGAGGCTGCACAGTGGAACAGTTGGAAGCAAACCCGTCTTTTTTAATGTCTGGTATTCAAACACATAAAAAGTGCAGAAACAAAGTATTATTGGTATTTCCATACTTGTGTGTCTTTAACTCTGTCTCCTGTAAGTTTTTTTTACTCCCATTTCCTCATCTCCAACCTTTCTTTGGAGCACTTCAGTGTCTGTTAGACTGATCAGCTGTGGGAGGAGAGAGAAGAGCGGAAAAGGAGGGGTTTGAAGGATAGTTCGACGAAGTCTCCCAGGATCACATGCTTTTGTCATTATGCTTCTCATCCTGTGCTGCGCTGGAAATGCTCCACTTTGCACTTCTAACTTTTTGTTTTTTTCCCCCTTCTGACCGGCCTCTAGTCTGCCAGCCATCCCTTTCAGATTAATCCTATCCTGTTACATTTTGGACACTCCACAAATTGTTGGCGCTTCCTTTCGGTGCTCAAAGCCCATCCTTTTCAATTCTTCCATTCTAAACTATTATTAAAAATAATAATTTACATATTCCCTCTTAACACCGAAGAGCACAGCCTGTCTCCTAAAATGATATTAAGGTTACAACATCCTGAACACAAACACAGTATTTAATTTTCTCTTTTGATGATGAATGATTACTGCTACGTATAACTCTCCAAAACGTTTCTCTCTCTGTTCAACCCGCCGTCCGTCCTGCCAGGTGATGTGTTCCCGGAGGACTTTTCCATCTTGGCCACAGTGAAGCCTAAGAAGGGCAGCCAGTCCTTCCTGTTGTCTGTGTACAACGAGCAGGGCATCCAGCAGCTCGGACTGGAAGTGGGCCGCTCGCCGGTGTTCCTGTACGAGGACCAAACAGGCAAACCCAGCCCTGAGGACTACCCCCTCTTCAGAGGAGTCAACCTAGCTGACGGAAAGTAGGTGCTCCGGTTGTTGGTTCATGCAGCTTCCCCTCTAATCAAAGTCCAGGTGGATGTGTTAGACTTTGATGCTGGTTTAGTTTGTGAAGCAGCACCTTGCCCAGGTGTCCTGTTTTGCAACAGATTTGTTAGTGACATGCAACCTCGTCAGTGTTCGTTTGTGATATTGTACATTTGATCCCTTAAAGTAAATGTGGATCTTTTGCATGCAAACACAGTGTTGAATTTGTATCACCGAACAAAAAAGGGTATTTTAAGAAAGAGTGAAATGAGATTCAATTTCACTCCAAAAAACAGAATGGGATGTATTTGAATTTGAGAGGCCGAACACAAAAGGCGCTCTTGACAGTGCCTTAGCAGTGTGTAAGTGGACAGCATGTAACCCAGTAAGTGTGTGAATTAACTTCACCTTCACCTTTCAGATGGCATCGAGTGGCCATCAGTGTGCACCAGCAGACCATCACCCTCATTCTGGACTGTAAAAAGAAGGCCACCCAGAAGCTGCTCCGAAGCCCTCACCCCATCATCGATACGAAGGGAATTGTAGTATTTGGAACTAGAATACTTGATGAAGAAGTCTTTGAGGTAGGCATTATACTTTCACTCCTAATCTACACGTTTTAATGGCATTATTCTAATATTGCACCGCTTAGGACTGTCTGTATGTCTGTATGTTAAGTAATCTTACCAGATGCACACTTGTTTTCCACTCGACTGTGTCCATTTGGTATCTGTGTGTTAATTGATCGATTGGTATTTGGCATCTCCCGTTCTACGCTATTTCCAAGGCTACTAAGTAAGGAGGCCCAAAACAATCCTTTTTGTGGACAATTCTCAGGCCAACTTGATATAAAATCCTTAAGCGATTAAGAGATTCTCCATTCCAACTTCAGTACAGACACACATGTGGCTGTGGTGTAAATGATGGCCAATCCCCAATCCCAAAGTCTGCATGTCATGGCACACAGAATGGGGATCGTGGTAGTGTCCACATCCTCAATAGATGTGTGCATTTAGCTTGTGGAACCCCCAACATCTCACAAATCAAATTTAATTTAACACATTTTCCACATCTTCCACACAAAAAAACACAATGTCCCTGAAGTCTGTTCTGTTTACACCTGTACCACATTTTTTTTGCATGTTCAACTCTGGATCTGTTGTTGCCGTTTAGAAGTTTCGCCTCTCTCTTGTGGCTGCTCTGCAGTTAAAACCCAGTCCAACTTAAACGTTATATTTCTGTTTATGGTTTCATGTCTGAATTATTTTTCTCAAACATTTTTGTTTACAGAGGTTTTTAACAAGTGGTGACAGGTTTTCATTATAGGAACGGGGGCTTCACTTCTTCCTACCTCTTCTCTTCATGTGTATAAATGCTTCGTGGCGGGAGCTGAAAGATGAATGTTTAATGTGACTAGTGACAGGAAGCCTTTTGGGGGTTTCTAATACCCACAGATACCTGATGTGCATCATGACGTCAAACACTTTTTGCTTCTACCTAGTGTGACGAATCAGAGTTAGTTCGTATAGCGCCTTAAACAAGCTTTTGTGTGGACATTTGTGGCTCTTAAACATGACCCCTGTGAGGGACACGTACACACACAAACACACCAAAGCGCACACAGAGGGAGCACAAGGCACAAGGAATAGTGTTGTCTTTGTCCCGTCGGAGTTGTGCTTGTTTAAAGGGGGATTAGTCTGTGACGCTGAGGCCCTCAATAATAATTAGTAACAGAGGCTGACTGATGTGACTGATGCTGAGCCAGCTGACCTTTAACCTCACTGCTGCTCAGCGAGAGCAGACGAAAAGAATGAAATATGACATCACTCCACCCCCCACAATCCCCAAAGTTGGTCTGGCCAAGACATAGGGGAGATGGACATATGATCAGTCAAAACCATTAATCACAGTATGTACTGTACTGTATATGTATGTCATTATATACACAACAGGGTTAGATGTGGTTCATGAGTGAACCACTGTTTTATGTTGCACGGATTGTGTTCACATTCTATTGAAATTGTTGACTAGAGCTATTTAATGAGGCATGAATAGAGAAGTGTTTGGTGTGTGTGTATGTGTGTTACAGCTAGCCTAAGCCTAATGGCCACTCGTAAAGTCCTCCAGTTGCCAACAGCATGACTGCATTTATCCGGCACAGTTGTACTACTGCTGTAATTTCATTACTGCCCGTTGCACACTCGTCATGAGATCGAATTGATACAGGAACAATTTAAATCCTACCCAGCAATCAGAGCAGCGGTATAACAGTCAACTGGTTACCGTGGGACCAGACAGATATTTCGTGTGAGATGTTTAAAAGCCCTCCTGCTGTGCGTCCGCCAGTCGGGAGACGGGACAGGCTCCAGTGCGTGCAGAAAATGGAAAATATGCCACATAGTTTCCAAATTATGCTCAGGCTGCGCTCCTTTCCTCCTCTTACTCCCTTCTCCCCTCTGTAGTTTAGTCTGATCCTGTGTTGACTTTAGCCAGAGTCAGTTACCACCAAGACAGCATGAAAGTTGAGCATGAAAACACCCACAAAATACATGTTTTCCTTTAGAGTCCCAATGCATCATACGGATGACCGCTCAGAAAGAATTTCCCTTTACAAAAAGAGAGAAAATCAATGTTTTTGGATTAAATAGATTAAAAATCATAAAATCAAAACATATATTTGCATAAAGAGACTTGAGGATGTACATATAATCTTTAGATTTACACTGAATGGTGTAGAGGAGTCTGGGCCTTTTCTCTACATACAGCAGTCGGTAGGCACGCTGTACTCACTGTATGCAGAGGTGGTTTGTGGTTTGGTTTCTGACATGGTTATTGTGGTCACAGAGAAAGCGTCTACCCTCTATAAGTACCATCATGTTATTTTCTTTTCTTTGTAGCTTGTTTAAGAGTACTGTAACGCGTGCCAGTAAAGACTATGAAGGTAACGATTATATAAGAAGACGGGTATTTTACTTGGCAATCAATGCTCATCCGTTTTAAAGGAAATAGTAATTACTCCTTGGTAATGACTGTAATGTAAACATTCAAATCAGTCATTAAGAACCAGTATCTTTAATGACTTTTAGTGATGTTGTTTTTCTTCATGCCTGTAGGGTTATGGGTGTTGAAAGCATGTGTAGTTTAATCTCTGTTCAGAATTTAGGGCCTGCAAGACATAGTCTGTCTGCAGAGTGTGTTCCTTGCTTTCCGTGTTCACTGTTGTTTTCCCGAGAGTGTGCCAAGAAAAAACAGAGATAATTTAATGTCCATCCCTCGGCCCTAAGTAGCGTCGAGTGAAATAAATGGCTGCTGTTGATTTGAGGGGAACACAAACAGGACAGATGGACCACTTGGCCTCACTCAGAGGGGACCCCAGGGGACCTCGAGTGAATCGAAGTGGCCGAGGTGGAGCTGCGCGAACACAGCAGTTGTTGTCCGGCCTCCATTGTTGCAGTCCAAGCAGAGCGAAAGTCCGGTATGAATGCGGGCGATCATATAGTGCAGTTTTTTTGTCACAGAGAGACATCAATTCAGCGTATTGGAGAGTTGAGCAGACTAGCCTATAGATCAGAAGAACAAGATGTTCAGGATTGAGAGGAGTGGGGGAGTTGGAGCAGTAGGATCGGGTAGCGGAGCCAAAACCTATGGGTCACACTCTGGAAAGAATGAGGAGCTCTCTTCCCGCTGATGTCAGTCTTGGAACAGCAACCATACCACATGACATCATCCAGAGGTTTCCTTGGTATCCGCTGATAGGCTGTCCCAGACTGATGGTCTGAACAAGGGGGAGAGAGGGTGGGTGGGTGGTGGAAGAAGTGCATGTGGGGATAAGTTGGGGAGGATAGGTAGGAAAGCGTGATGTGCTTCAGAAGAGGAGGATTGGGGTAAAGATGTAATGAAATAAAGGATCAGAGATGGAATGAGTGGGGGAGTTTAAGGCAAATATGATAAGAGTGGGAGGGGACAACCGCATCAGTTGGGAGGCCTTTAATAGGGCTGGGATGAAGTGAGTTGTGTGGCTCACGTGGTGCAACCAGAGCCAGGAAAAAGTAGTAAAAAAACGCACTCGATGCGTTAGTATCTTTGCGCTAGTAGCTTTAGTATTGTAATGGCACGACGAGTTGTACACATCCTGTTTCCTCATCTTTACCCCATGACTTATCTTCAGTTTTCCTGCCATTAACTCGGCGCCCCTTATTTACAGTTCACATGTATTCATGTGCGGATGCTCTCCTGATTTACATCGTGACTGTTTTAGAGATTTGACACCACTTGATGTTCCGAATTTAGAATCCTATTTTGGCCCGGTGTCTGAGGTAGTAGTACAATTGGTTAGACGGATGTTTCCAGCTCTTATTTGGCTTCTGTTTTATTACTTGTGATTAGCTACACTCAGTAGCTCTAGTAACGCTTTTGAATCGGTGTACCTCTTTGATTTTTTGTCATAAAAAACAGTTTGCTGGATGGTTAACAGATGGATATTGGTTTCTCTTATGGAGCTCCATTAGAGGAGACCTGGGAATGTTATGCCCTGCTTGGGTCTTCATGAATTTCAAACAATTCCACTGTTAACTTTAGCTCCGTTTCATGCTGGCAACTTTTAGCCCTGTGTTTAGTCGATTTTAAGGGGATAACCCAGCAAACTCGGTGCTAACCCTGCTCTGGAGTAGGGCCAGCAAGCCCTGGGCTAAAATCGGGGCTAGCCCACTTTGGAATGTGCCAGGATTGTGCCAGCGTGAAAGCTTTCTAACAGCTCCCTTAGCCCGTGGCTAAGGACAGTGTGAAAAGCCTAATCATAACTTACTTGAAGATAGTGTAGTGTATTTTTCTGCAGTGTCGAGTGCAAATGTGTATGTTTTTAAGGGTCGAACAATTTTCCTACTAAAAAACAAATCATGTCAGTGGAGAAGCTGGGAACTGCAATCTGTCCCAGCTGGATTTAGACATGCAGTAATTCAGATGTTATTATCCAAATGATAATGGATTGTTTCAAAGATTCAAGTAGAGAATTTGTAGTGTAAATATTAATAGTGTATATCACTTTGTAAAACTGTAGCCATAATGACACTTCTGAATGGTATGCTGTGGGGTAGTTTTGGAGTCAACTCTATCCCGGCTTAAAACATCCAAAAAGCTTTTCCAAAGCATACAAAATGAAATCCCTATGCGTGTACATTGCTGTGCTCACGTTTGTATGCATTATCTTGTCCAAGGTATAAGTCATGCTTCACTGTCAGAACACACTACCTCCATACTTTTCAGTTTGCGGAATAGGACGTAGACTTCAGTAGCCCCAGGGAAGATGGAGTTTCCACCATGATAATTAAGAGAATTTCCCTAACTCATGTCAGATGTTTGTCTTTCGCCCCCTCTGTTATTCCTTTACTGTGTCAGCAAGCCCTGAAGTGTACCCTCAGCACTTTTATGTAGATTTCAGCAAATGGCCAAGCCAAACAGAATCTACGTCTGTTATATGAGGCCAGCCCGCTCTGGTTTCCACCACCCCAAATGAACAGGAAATGTGAATATGGCTGCCGTAGTCCTCAGAGACGTGGAATTAGAATCTTATACAGAAGGGAGTGGGATGGGGGCTGAGACGCTGAGGATTGAAATGATGGAGAGGCCCAGATGGGATCCAAAAAAACAGGATATGGGGCACGGAGGTGAGGGATTGGTTAAGGTGCTGTGCGGTGGAGAAGTGGGGTGGCAGACGGGCCTGTTGCTCTTGGCAGCTGCTCTGAGTTTTGGGATTGAGCTACAGTCTGGAGGGGAAAGGGTATGTGGGTGAAAACGTACCTCATGTCTGGTAAAGTTCTGTAAATTTGTTGGAGTGGAAGTTCTCTGAAGGCATATGCGTGTTTTGAAACATGCATGCATGTACTTAAACGCATCATACAGCTAGTTTATTTATGTGTCCATGTGCATTTTCGTGTGTGTGTGTGTGTGTCCAATCCATGCTGATTAATGGCCTCTGTGCGGTGGGCTGACCTCTGCGATGTTTTATTTGGTTTTCGTGGTCAGATTTGAGAATGGCCAGGCGCTGGGACTGCGACTGTGCCGGTGTGGGCTGGCAGAGGGACCAAGGCCTGGCTCAGAGCTCAGGGGTGACTGTGTAAATATGTTGTGAAAGTAGCTCGCCTTAAAATGCTGCCAGAGCTCGGACCTCCCAGAGTCTTATCCTGCCCTGTGGGGCCCTCCTGCCCAATTTTTCTTTGCTGACATATAATCCAGAAAAATGACAAAAACCTCGACTCTTTTCATAGTAAGTTCTGTACCTCCTGTTGTGCCGGAGCCATTGACCGGTGTCCCCGAGGATATGGAGAAATAATGAGCATTGATTTGTGCTGTCTATTTTGTGCTATGCTGCTCTAAGCATCAGCAGGGGGTCACCTGACATCACCTTACTCTAATAAAATTAAGCCTTTTTAGGCTCCCCCTCACTTTATGCTTAAAGTATGTATGTGTATAAGAAAGAGAGGAGGAGAGTTTATTTGCATGCACTTAATTTTGTTACGTTTTAGCCGCTCGTGTCACAATAATTTACCCCACTCATTAGCTGTCCATTGTGTCGTGATGTTTTGGAAACCGCACCAATATTGATTTCCGTCCCATGCAATCATATCTTTTAATTCAGAAGATGGATCACAATGAACTCGATCATGATCATGCATGATTGTGGGTCAGGTTCAGATGGAGACAAATGTTTGGCTTAATGCTCACGAGAGCACTCTCCTGCCCTCACCTGGACAAGACCAGAACATCCAGTACGGATTCATGTGTGTGGGCCGAACTGGGTGAGGTCTGGGAATGAAAGCCAAAAAGTTGATGTGACATTTGAGTAAATAACATACAGAAAGAGGAATAGATTGACGCTTTTTAGTGTTATTGATCGGTCTTTGTTCCGCTTCTGTAATCTTGGAAAAACTGCAGCTCGCTTATGGATTGGTGCGCGTGTTTTGTGTGTGCATGCGAGTGTCTTCAACAGTTTCTTTAGGACAAAGTATGTGAAGTGAGATCGACTGTTGCTCACAACAGCCACAGGCAATGGCTTTTCCACCGGAGCATTGGCCCGGAGAAGAGTCATATTTCAGCTGAGTCCAGGGAGATGCTGACAGCAGCAACCCTGTTATTGTCTGAAATTTCTGCCTTAAGCACCACTCTGATGTGCCACATGATGCTCCAGAGTGAAAAACGTTGCTGTCCCCTCTCAAATATGAAAGCTGATTGCATGTCTTTTATGGTTCCCCCAGGGGTTTGGGTGTGATTGTATAATTCCAGGTTTTTTTCTTCCTTTGGTGTGCTCTGTTTGTCGGTGTGGAATTGCCGGTTTTTTGGGCGTCTGTGTTTCCGTGCATTAATCATTTGACGTATATTTCGGTCTGCGTTCATGTCACATATCAACGTCCGTTGATGTGACTTGAAGTGAGCAATAAGTTATAATGTCCTGCTCTTTTTAACGTGTTGGGTTTAACTAAGCGCCGTTATCAAATTCAGAATCCCTGACTCTGCACATAGAGTTGTTGCAGTGCGGTTTCCTGTCGTCAAAATATAGAGAAGTAGCCCCCATATACAGTAATGAAGTAAATATCTCTTGCTTAAATGGGTTGCTGGACTGAGTTTACCATTCAGCGGCAGAATACTAAATGAGAAACTTGGTATTAGCATACAGCTGGAGAGCAGCATAGGAATATTGACTGCTTCCCTACATCTATTAAACAGCAGCTTACGTATATAAAGTTTGGCACCAGAATCTGTGGAGCGACGTGTGGGGAAAAGAGCAGCTCCGGTTCGAAGAAAGGAAATCACAACCAGTGATTAAGTGGATCCAGACGTTGACAATAGTTTTACTGTGAAGGTGTGCGGGTTCGTGGGAACTTACGTACTGTATGTTCTGTAAAAATTAATTGGGCCCTTTTTTCATGTCAATCCATTTGCTACTCAGGGAGAGCACTACAAAGCCTTCGAAAAGATTTGTATTATGTTTTCTTAGAGTTTCTGTCTTTATGTCATCAGGGATATATAATAGATAGTTTGTAATAGAAAGTTTGCGTCATAAACAGGCTGATAAACGTCTGCATTTGCAAGGCAGGGGTTGTCTAATGATGGGATGCTATGAAGCTGCATTATGGGAACTGTAGGATGCTGAGTAGTCAGAGCTTCACCCACACTAAGAACTACAAGTGAGGCTATCTCTGAGATGGCTGCTTTGCTTTTTGGCCATTCGTTTTTACTTTGGCCAAGTGAACAAAATGTTTCTTAGCCTATTCATCTGCATTTGGTTTTGGGCAGTTCTCAGTGCCTAACCTCCCTTTTTATAGCCCAAAACTTTTTAACAGAATAAAACTTCAGACAGCTGGAACTGTTCATGCTGAATGGTTCAAAACGAATAAGCACAGCTCAATTCAGGTCCACATTCCCTATCCAGCTTCTTTTCATCCTTTTCTTCCCTCTCATACGCCTTTGGCTATAGAGTTAGCACAATCAAAAGCAGCCATCAGCTTTTCCAGCCTCAATAAGATCCTTAGAACAGCACACTTTTCTCTCGAGGCATGCAGACGCCTCTTTCTTTCTCTGTGTACATGTCACACCACATCATTAAAAACATTCTGCCACGGTGCTCTCTGCGCTGCGAGGATGTTCTCATTAAATGCTTAGGTGTATGATTGATTATCTCATTCTGGTACAATTAGGATCAAACCATTTGTGGTCAGGATGTGCCCTGACAAATCTTTGACCGCTTTGCAAGATGGAGAAAAAGGAGTGTGGAAGAAATGAAAAAGGAAAGCAGTAGAATGGCAGATGAATAGGAAAGCAGTTGCAATGCTCCAGACTGCAGGGCTGTTTTGTTGTACAGAGGGCTTATTCCTTATTGAATGTGACCTCATTTCAAACACTGAATTCCCATCATCCCCTTTCAGCGCAGCTGTTGCACACAGTCTTGCCAGGATAAGGGAGAAACAGAAACGGAGAAACAGAAACTGATACCAAGTAAAGGCTCCTTACAGAACCAGACTTTGGACAAAAGGGTCAGAGGCTCAGAGGTAGCCATTTGAAAGTTTCCTGGGAGCTCCCGAGTTCATAGCTGGGAAGAGTTGTGTAATGGCCACTCCTGTCTTTCTGCCTTGGAGGAAGTTTTGGGATTTGTTTTCTCACATCCACCATAAACCCCGCTGATAGCATGAGCCGTGGACGGAGCAAGAAACATCATCTCGCGTAGTCTTTTGCAGGAGTTATTAAAAGACCGGAGACGGAGGAGTGGGATCGGTGCTCCTCTGTGAACTGTCACTGGTTAGACCACAAATGCAATCCGTACTGGGAGAAATTCAGCTGGAAAGATATGTTAAGGGGTTTCACATTTTCTGCAATTGGACATAATTAAAAACATTTCATCCTCTATGGCGGTCCGTTCCCATAGTTGCATCACTTCACTCTCATACACCCCACCCCCAAAAAAAGACATTTGTTTCAGCTAAGTTAACGTTGTATTTGATTGATGTTGAATGACATCACTGCATTTGATTAGGACATGTTTGGATAGATGCAATACAGTGTTCCGCTGCCATATATGAATGCTGTTCAGAAACATGTGGCAAACACACACACACCCAGCTCCCTATGTAGCCCAGGGATCCTTCTGAGCCTTTTTTCACTTTTCCCTCTTGTTCTCTCTTGCTCTTTTTCTATCAATCTCTGTTCCTTCCTCTTCCTCTCTTCCTTTAAATCTCTCACTTATGTTACTGTTCCACTCCACTTCACCTTAACATAATTGTAATACGCACACACTCCTTTAAGTCAAATGGCTCCGCAGCTGCAGGTCTGCTCATGTTCACCATGTCACATTGATCCATTCATCTTACACAATCAGCTCAAAGGCGAAATGTCCTCAGTTCTGGGGCATGGTTTGTGTTTCGATCTATCCATCTATCATCTTGTTGAATACTCACTTTGTGTGTGTGAGCCTGTGGTTCTGTGTGTTTGTTTGTTTGTGTCATCGTCCGCAGCGACATGAAGTCAGTTGTTCCATGTTCTCGTGTAGCTCCGCTCTGTTTGCTGTAAGCTTTTTGTCTCACACTCTGGTGCTCAACTCTGATGCAAAACAACACTGTTGGACCCCGGACAAAGTTCTTCATCATTCTGTCAGCCTTAGATTCCCCTGACTTGACCTAGTTTCAGGACTGCCTGTTCTGCATGTGATAATAACGCACGCAGATGTTCTCCCTCATCTCCATTTGTTTGTATGCCTTCATTTTTCCCCATGGGTCACAGAGTGTGAGACCGACGTCTCTGTCGCTGCCGATTGTTTGCTTGTTTATTGTCATGCATGACTTGTGTAGCTGTGTCCAGGGGGGTCTCATGACTTCTTGTTTCTTGTGGTTTCCAGGGAGATATCCAGCAGCTAATGATTGTAGCAGACCATCGTGCTGCCTATGACTACTGTGAGCACTACAGCCCCGATTGTGAAGTGCCTGTGCCCGACCAGCCTCAGAACCAGGACCCCAACACGGATGAATATGTGAGTAACAAGACCTTTCTTTAAAATGATGTTAGTTGAAACTCAGAGCTCACAATGCAGCTTTGCAAACACAAGGCCATTACATTGCCCATAACTAGAGTAATTCTGGTGGATTTTTGCATGGACATTGTAGAAACCAGCAAGAGTGTTCTCATGGCTGACCTTACTCAAGGAAGTTCATTTCCCTTAATCCATAATTGCCTGTAATGCTCAAATCAGAACTCGGTCGGATCCTGTGCTGAAAAGAGCCTCTTGGCTTATATAAGAAAATTGCACTCTGCCAGAGGAAAGTGCTGACTGGGAAGAACAGGGTTATCAGGCTATGCAGTTAGTTAATAATGTTCAGGAATGATGTGGTGCCTGCCTAAGCCTGCATCCCTGCACCACACCATTTTCTGCACTGAATACCAGCACACTGCATGCTGAATAAAGGTGTGTCAGAAGTGTTAAAATAGGGAACAGGAAGTCAAGTTTTCCTTGCCCCGGGGCCTGTCAGTATGCCTGCAAAGTACACAAAAACTTGACCTGTTTTTTTTTTTGCTAAAGATGTGTGACAGATTAATTAGGGAAGCACTGGAAAAAGTAATTTGTCATTCAGTCGTAACAAGTTGCAACAGGGGGATGCAGCATGAGGCTTCCCCGAGTAGAAGGCATTCCTGCGTGCTGCTGATCGATGGCCAGTCTGTCTCACATATATCAGCCGGACCCAGCGGCCAACGGAGCAGTGGATCATGTTTGGAAATCATGTTTTTTTTAAATTGATAGTTATTTTTTCTCTCTCAGTCACACTCCCGCTCAATGTGAGTGTCATGTTTCTCTCCTTCAGAACACAGATGACAGCTACTATTATGAATACCCTTACTATGAGGATGTGGATGGCAAGCCTTTGGAAGCAAAATCTGATACTGAGACAGCCACAGAAGAAGTCAAGGTAGTCTACCAATAAGTGTTTTGCCACAAATATACGTCGTGTAGTAATGCAAATACAATCATACAAATGCGCCAAAGTAAACCATATATTGTCTGTGCCTTACAGGGGACAGATGGAGACCGAGTGGACACCACAGTGGAGGATGTTTTGAAGGGTTCTGGTGCCATCGGCGGCAAAATATTGACCAGCTCATCCTCTGGCTCATCCTCTGGCACATCCTCCAGCTCATCCAGCAGCTCCTCGGCGAGCTCTTCAGGTACCGCCACTGGTGGAGGAGACGCCTACAGAGGGGAGACCAGTCCTTACGACGGCTATGATGGCTACGGTAACTACGACGGCTACTACGAAGAGTCCACGGCGTCACCCGACGGGGACACCTCTCGACGTGTCGCCATCACCAGCACCGACATTGGCGCCGGGGGCGAGCTGGATCTGGGTGCAGGCGGAAAGATTGACTCGGGCACAGGGACTGGAATCGAGAGAAAGGTCATCACCAGTGGAGGAGGATCTTCGATAACCATCACCGCCAATAACACATCAGTACGTTGACGTTAATTACACTGACATCCTCACTTAATTGTTGTTTGTTTTGGACCGGTAGGTCTAACAGGTGTATTGATGAGCTGTTAGAAACATTTGAAGTCCTGTTCTTTACTTGGCTACATACTCTGTGCAAGTCCTGCCTGTAATTATGTGTGGGAGACATAAGCAGGGGCTTCTTTGGGCTCATCCTCGTGTTATAATCTACCAATCCACACGGGGGAAGCAAAGCCAATGGATGAAGAGATAAATACTTTTACAAAAATCTCCAACATTGAGGTTTTTGTACACGATAGAATGATAAGTATACAAAGATTGTGGCCAGTCGGGTAAAACATTTAAAGACGTCACCTTGGGCTTTAGGAATTTGAGAAACAGCATTTCTCTGTATTTTCTGACATTTTGCAGAGCAAACTATTTCAATTATAATGTGCAGATTTATCTATTATAAAAATAATCCTCAGTTGCAACTCTAGTCCGCTTAGTGTACGTTTTAACAGCTCCACAATGCAAAGTAATATTTTTTTCTTGTATGTTATTTGTTTTCACTGGAAGTTACCACCATCTGTTGCGTCTAACTGAAACCAGCAGTTAACACTTAATTGACTGTGATTGTGTTTTTATAGGGAGGAAGTTCCTACGATGACTACGGCAATGAATACGATTATGACTTGGAGGGCAAATCTACCACTGGTTTGGGCGGTGGCAGCAGCAGCAGTACAGTCAACGTCGGAGGCGGCGGCAGCAGCAGTTCAGTTCATGCCAGTGGTGGAGGCGGCAGCAGCAGCAGCAGTTCAGTTCATGTCAGTGGTGGAGGCGACGGCAGCAGTACAGTCCACCTTGGAGGTGGAGGCGACGGCAGCAGTACAGTCCACCTTGGAGGTGGAGGCGACGGCAGCAGTACAGTCGACCTTGGAGGTGGAGGCGGCAGCAGCAGTTCAGGTCACGTCAGTGGTGGAGGAGGCAGCAGCAGTACAGTCCACCTTGGAGGTGGAGGTAGCAGCAGCAGTTCTACCACCGCCATCGGGGGCAGCTCTGCCGGAGGTGGCTCTGTGTCCGTAGGAGGATCTTCCACCACTAGAGGGGGATCGGCCAGCGCCGGCACCGGAGCAGGGGGATCCATCGCCACCGGAACGGGCCTGGGCGTGGAAGGCGAGGGCGACGACTTGGATATGGAGCATGGGTTCAAGGAGGAGCCCCTCACTGACTATGACGGACTAGATGTCTATGGGGACTATGGGGACCTGGACCTGGAATACGAAGACAAAAAGCTGCCTGCTAAGACCGATCAGTATTTTGATCAGGTGAAAAATAATGGAAGGACATACTGGCAAAAGACATGGTCTATAAGATGAGGATGTCATGATGATGGTGTTGAAGAGGAGGGTTGGCTGATTATGTCTGTGTGTTTGGTGTGCAGGTCGACGGAGCTCGTGGCGAAAAGGGACAGAAGGGAGAGCCTGCTGTTATTGAGCCTGTGAGTATCACTATTTGAACAACATACTTCAGCAACAGATGTAGGCCGCGTGCTCTTGCGTGCACACGGGTGTGTGCGTGGATGTTTATATTTGCCAGTACATATGTATGATCCACATCCAAACACAATCAACCTCTCACTTCTGAATGACAATCCTATGGCCTAAAACATCAGGGCCCTTTCTCACAGTGTTCTTAAGCAAGGCCTCGCTCCTTCTGGTCATCAGACCCAACAGCTAAACATTTGGAGAACGGACATGCAGGGATTGTCAGTCATCTCTAAACACAGTGTGGGTAGTGTGTAAACATGGGGAGATGGAGGGAGGGAAGGGATAGAAGAACAACAAAAGGGAGCAAGAAAGCCTTTTCAAGCCTCTCTGCCAAAAAACTTTAAACTTAAAGCTTATTTTAAACACAAACAGGGTAAATACATCCAACCTTTATTCAGATACTCACACAGTATTTACAGGTGAGGACAACTCCTTTGATTTCTTTGTATAGGCACATACAGACACAGACGGAATTTATATCTCTCACACAGCTACAGCTGTTTCGCTTCAAACAAATGTCACTGAGCTCCACTAAGTATACATGGCTCTGTGACTGAGTATCTTCATGTTTATATGTGTGAGAGCAGAGAGGAGTGTGTGTGTGTGTGTCTTAAGTCCACTTCCCTAGATGACCGCTTGTGTATGTGTGAGTGTAAGCATGTTCGTGGACCACATTTGTGTACACATCACCACCCAGCATGACGTTTCCTCTTGTAAACACGCAAAAAGCGGGTTATCACACAAAAAAACACGAACACACACACACACTCCCCCCCCCAAGGTCTAGCAGCTCTTCCCATCACGCACACACTGCAGGCGAGACACGGGCATAACCTGGGGACTGTCAAAGATCAATTGAGCTCAAAACGTTGAGCAAGTACAGCTTGGGGTTTGATGGAAAACAGCACAAACTTCAAATGAGTTATGATAATGTGTGGGTTTCTGTCCTCATACCAAAAAAAAGTTTAAATGTTACCACAAGAGCAACCAAACAAAAAATATCTCTGGGGCCCAAAGAGCTGCATCTGTCGTCCACACCGAACCGAGATGGCTCTTTAGCTGTGGGGATAGATGGCAGAAATACCCTTCAATGACTTTGTTGAATAAATGTCGAAGTATAGAAGCATGTATAAACTTTTTGTCTTTTTGTCTTATTATCACATTCATGAGCAAATATTTTATCCGACAGTGTAAATTAATAATTATCACTTTAATTTCATTAGTAATCTCCTTGGCTTGTCCAGGTAGGAGAGCACCTCGGGGCGTCTTTGCCTTTCTGGCTCTGCAGTCACTCACCCTGCTTTCCTCCATAGATTAATTGATTAATGCTAAATTAACAAGGACTTTGAGATGTGGAAAGTTGATAGGCAGGTGTGTCGGGATATGTACTCACGTACACTTAGCTCCTTTAACCAAAGCCCTGTGCTAATGAACAAAGAATATGCCTGCGGGTGTGTCTGCACGCTGAGAGATCGCTGTGCACAGATATGTGCGGCCATGAGATAGACTCTTGTGGTAACTGATGATATCTGTGCTTGTGTGTTTCAGGGAATGTTAGTGGAGGGTCCGCCTGGGCCTGAAGGGCCAACAGTAAGTCTCTCCTTCTTTATTTCCTTATTCTGTATAGTCTCTGTTCTATGTATAAAAGCTGATGACGGTTTACCCAGTCTTCTAGTCCGTGCATGCTACGTCCTGTGGATAAGAACAAAAAAAAACTTTTCGTGCTTTGCTGTGAAAATCCCCCCCGGCTGCCTGATTTGTAATGCAAGGGGAGCAGCCAAAACTGTTCCCTCGAAGAGATATGGACTTGCCCAGATGTTGAAGAACTTAATTATTTATCGAGGACGATTCTTTCAGACACCGTTGCTCTTGACACCCTGCCGATGGAGTCCCACAGAGGCCAGCCATTCAAGCGTTGAGCTATAGACAAAGAAAGAGCGCCTCGCTCTGGATTTACTACTCACCAAGCTGTCCCATATTGCCTCATGCATTCCTTTCTCCCATGTGTGACCACTTTGCAAGATAAAGGCGAGGACTTTTAGTCGAGCAAATATGACTGTTTCTTTGTGATGCATTATGCGTTTATGATGTGTGTAAAATGAGATCTTTTGCTTAACTTAGGGTCTCCCCGGACCCCCAGGTTCTTCTGGCCCACCAGGCAGCTCTGGAGATTCTGGAGAGAGGGTGTGTTTAAAACTGTACATGTCACACAGATATTCAAAGCTCTTAGAATACAGAAACTAACCACATTTCTGTCCCCGTGTGTGTGCTTGTGTTTGTGTTATTTTCCATGGAAGGGTCCTCCGGGTCGTTCTGGTCTTCCTGGTGCCGATGGTCTGCCAGGAAGCCCTGGAACTGTGCTGATGCTGCCTGTAAGTACAATTATCATGTTTTCACATTTACCGACACTTAAAGCTCGAAAACATTTTCCATGTGGCTTTCATCCATGTTCAGCCTTGTTTAAAGCCAAGTATGATGCATCCTTCCCTGTGTTATCAATAACTGACATGTGGTTCACAGTGTAGTGGAATGAAGGGGGTTTCCTTTGAAACCATTTTTGATATGTAAATATGTGCTTTAGCAGCCCCTTGTGGTATGTTCAGTAACTTGGAGAGCCTCCTTCTCTATCACTTGTAGTGCTCACTCAAATCTGCATATGTAAGGGCTTTCTCTCCCGACATAGTTTTAACTAGTGCCACATTCTTTCGCCAACATTTGAGATGTCCTACCACGTGTCCTTCCAGGAAGTCGTCTAGCTGTAGACAGGAAGCAAAGCAGTGCAGTTCTCTCTGTAGCTTCAGCTGCATCTAATGGCTTTCAACCATTGCAGTTACACAGCCATGCTATCGGCTTCCTGCGCTGTCTACCTTTCTGACTTTTCTTCCCCTTGTACTTGCAAGATGTCTGATACAGCTGCTGCTGGATCTGATTAGTTGTACAGATGTGAGGTTGTGGTTTTCGGGGGTCCACATGAGGCAAGCTCCGTCTGGACAGGAACCCAAGTCGTTCTGGTGTATCCACTGGCAGAAAGCGCAGCTTGAAATCTGATCCCTGAGCTCCTGGGCTAATGGGAAACATGCATTGTTATTACGCCCTCCTCTCACCAGACGACTCTATGGCTCAGTGTTAAAAATTGTGGCTTTAAACAGGGTTGAATTGCGTTTTCTAACATGATGTCTTTGCTTAAATGGTCCAGTGACTAGAGATGCATCTTCTCTTTATTCTCTGTGCTCTGCCATAAGTCAGTGTTGTGTGAAAAAAATGTTGTAGTTCCCATCGCGGTGCTTTTCTCTTCCCCTCGCCTCTCTTGTCGACAATTTGATGTCGCGGAACATTTTGTTCAAGGTTCGATGATGCACAGGAATGTCGGTAAAGAATTGCATATTGGAGAAGGAAAGAAGAGAAAGAGAAAGAGAGAATTGAAGACACACCAAAAGGCTCACAGATTGGCAGGAAGGAAACAAAAAAAAACAAATAGCAGCATGTATTTGATTGTGACTTAAGATAGAAAAGGGAAGGGCCAATATTTAATCAAACTCAGCAAATTGAGTCAGAAGAAGGAAATGTGAGATTTACACAATGCTTGTGAAAAGTTCTGGATGTATGTGGTTTATTGTGAGTGACCTGCAGCGGCTCTGACTCATCCCTGATGTTCTAAATCAACGGTTTGTATTCTTGGTAACGACGTTTCTGTGATGGTAAAATCCTGCAGAGTATTTCACTGTTGTGTTGCTCCACGTCTGTAAACCAACGGGGACAGTCAGCCTCTCGAGGACTGTGCTCTGTAATCCAAGCCGGGATGCTTGGCCCAAACAAACCTGCGTTGCGCCACAGTCCTAGATATCCACCTATGGTGCAATGCTGGAATATCACCACCAGATGCCAGTAGAATTCGAAGCTCAAGGCAACGTCTGATGGTGCTGGTTTGACAGCTGGAGGCAGATGCTTCGTTCAACATCTGCTGCAGAGTTTCATGATGGGAATGCCGTATTAAAAAAATATTTAAGACATTGTTGGGAATAGATTCAAATGAAATATTCATGTTGCTGCAATGGCCATTTCACATTTTTCTCAGCTATTACTTTTGCCAGTGCCTTCTGTGTGCTGGTATCACCTTTGCTGCAGCGATAGTGTCACCAATCTGTGATTCCCTCCACAGTTCAGATTCAGCGCTGGAGGCGACTCTGGCCAGAAGGGACCTGCTGTGTCAGCACAGGAGTCCCAGATGCAAGCCATCATGCAGCAGGCTAGGGTAACAGTTCACACATAGACAGACTGCAGCAGTCAATATCATAGAAATGCACGTTGTTTTTTTCTCCATTTACCAAATTTGCTTCTCCTGTTAAAATAAGTCTAACTAGTTCTTATTGTGTTGTAAATACTTTTATTTTACTTGTTTTGCCATAATTGCATGAATACATTTAATTTTGACATGTGTCTCTTTGTATCTATACAGATCATTACTCTATTATCGTCATTCATTTTCTTTATTTCATCGTTACATTTTATTACCCAACCGTTGCTCACAAGCATGCATAATTCATGTGCAATTTCACACAGAACACATGAACACACATAAATACACTTACAGCACACACACACACACGCAAATGGATTTACATCCATGTTATATTTAATCATACATCAGCTACATGTACAGCAGCCTTCAATGTTATACATTCTTCTATATATATATATGTATATGTATACATATACATATATATAATATATATGTATATGTATATATATATATATATATATATA
>NW_022280053.1:1640341-1706214 GCF_004355925.1 Anarrhichthys ocellatus
ATATACATATATACATATATATACATATATACATATATATATATATATATTCTTTCCTCTTATTGCTTATTCTTTCCCTCCTGTATTCAGCTGGCTATGCGCGGATCTACAGGTCCAATGGGTTTGACTGGCAGATCCGGCCCTCTGGTATGTATTTCAAAGCACCTTACGACAGACACAGACTAAATATCAATAGAAATATTGTGTAAAAAAAATAATCAACAGTTATAATACAAACAGTTTGTGGCTGAGTTGAAGACTTGTATTAAAGCTTTTTATTTTCTTTCCTCTCAGGGTCCTCCTGGTGGATCAGGACTGAAGGGAGAGTCTGGAGATCCAGGCCCTCAGGTAGGAGATTTTTTTTTTTTTATATATATATATATATATATATATATCTGAAAAACAGAAACAACTAAGTGTGTAGTATTGGATTAGTTCAAACTCATTATTTTTGCAACCCTTTAGTATCAAAGTGGTATGCAGTGTTTCTTGTTTTAGTATGTTTAAAGCAAAGTGTGTTTAAAAAAGTTGAGTTTTAATCTAAGTGTTTTCGTTTCAGGGACCACGTGGACCTTTGGGTACCTTTGGACCCACCGGAAAGCCTGGCAGAAGGGTAAGTGTAACACAAACTGAGTCGAGAACAGCAAAGACATATAAACATTTGGTCGTGCTTTAGATTTAAAAGCCAGGAATATTCTAGCCTTCGTAGTATATTCACAAGGCCGTGTGTTAACAGTCATGTTATGTAACTGTGTTCATTTTTACAGGGTCGTTCTGGAGCCGACGGTGCCAGGGGCATGCCGGGACAGTCTGGAACCAAGGTACCTTGCCCGCCACATTCATAATGCATTTCAATGCGCCGTGCTTCGTAATACCAGTTTAAAAGCCTGTTTTTGAAGCTTGTACAAGAGGTATGCAGCCTGATTGTTCTTTGCTCTTCAGGGAGACAGAGGGTTTGATGGACTGTCCGGACTTCCCGGTGAGAAAGGACACAGAGTAAGTTATTTTGTGGTGCCGTGAAAAGTGTGTTTTTGTACGTGCGTGTATTGTTTTGACGCGTGCCACTGTTTAATCTAAATGTTTTGTTGTTATAGGGTGAATCTGGCCCGTCTGGACCTCCTGGTGGTCCTGGAGAGGATGGAGAAAGGGTAACAGAAAAATCACAATTTCACGCCTCTCTTTTTCTATTTTCATTTCAAAGAAGCAGCATGTGCATGCTTGTGTCTGATGTTCCTCCCCCCTTAGTCGTTATTGTTATGCTACAGGAAGTCAGATATATTACGTCTTCCTCTTACCAAAGTCACCTTCTTTTGTCAGCCCCAGAATTTTGACTTGCCACTCCACTAAATATTTATCTTTTTTATCTCTGCACACCTTTATCAGCCTGTAATCTCCCTCACCATCCTCATTATCCACAGCTGATGCAACCTGATCCCCTCTTTCCCCGGCTTTAACTCCGTGCCTTCCCATTATCTCTTTCATAACACACACACATATTTTCTGTCTGTTCCTCACTCTGACCCGTTATCTCTCTCTTTCCCAGGGAGATGATGGAGAGATCGGGCCCCGGGGACTTCCTGGTGAACCAGTGAGTGATCCCACGTATTACCATTCGATCTTACACCGAGAGATTCTGAGTTTTGAGTTCGATAGAGCTGAGAGGGCCGGCTCTCATCGTGTCATTGTGTTGCCGAACAATCAAGGGATCTGATACATCATCTGCATACTGCAGCCGCTGTTCATATTCACATAAATTGAGGTTTTTCTCAGCGTTATATTGCTGGAAAGTGAATGTTGATGAGGCTTTGCTGGTGTTTCATCTGTACAAGAGGAGCTTTGGAGGTGAGAAATGCAGGCAGCTCACATCAAGCTTGTTATAATAGCCTCCCACTCACTCAGGCGGGATATTCCCCACGGAGGAGAAAGACAGGGAAAGAGAAACCAACAGAAAGCGCTTGATAGCTGCTGTTGTGACTTATTTTGTCCACCAGGGTGTGCTACATTGGTTTGCATTCACAATGACATGACAGCAGGTCTCGTTAGGTAACTGTAGCTATGAGGCAAAGCACAGAAATTCAAAGCAATGTTTGACAGGCATAGCTGTGGGGAATTAATGTGTAGTAAAGAGAGAGAGAAAAAAGAAGGGTTTTCAGCTTTCCATCACAATCTGACTTGGTAGAATATCCTCAAGGACATTTGGGGTGTCAGGTTGTTTCCAGAAGTATCATTTTAATACCTGAGTGTTTAATAATTCATCAAGCCTTTGACAGGTATGATATCCTTCTCAATCTCATTTCCCTCCTGTTTTTTTTTCCTCCCTAGGGGCCCCGTGGTTTGCTGGGTCCAAAAGGACCTCAGGGACCTTCAGGACCCCCTGTGAGTCCCCGTACCCTCCTCTCACCTTTTCATATCCATGCTGGTTCATTAGATTTACTGTTTAGTGAGCAGAATCATATTTTTTTATTTTACCATCTCATAAAACAACAGGAAACAACACCCACAGGGAAATCTAACTCAATATATTTCAGACAGCATACACAAAGAGTAGCATACATTATTGAGTTAAACTTAAGCGTTTCAGACAAATGTCTACAGCAAAGCTAAAACTGAATGTAAATACTGTTTCAACTGATTTAATTTAACGTGGACAGTGCGCATCAATCAAGTGGCTTATTTTGCACTGATATCCCTGTGCAGGAAGTAGAGATATCACATACAATAAATCATACCCTCAAAAAAACGCAACGAAAGCTAAAAGTGTCGCCGAAATACTATCCCCTTTTCAGTGTATTACAGATGTGCTGGCCGTCCTTTATATGTGCTAAACATTGTGTTCATCTCCAATGCTGTAGGGCGTTACTGGAACGGATGGCCACTCTGGACCCAAAGGAAACATAGTAAGTGAAGCTGGAATTGATTCAAATGTTTCGTATCATTCCCCAAATGAAACCAAAAAACGTGCAATTTCGGGAAGTGCAATTGTCCCCATTTTGTCCCAAAATAAATGGTGAGTCCCCACAATGTGACTGTGTGATCTGATTTATGTCCCCACAACATGGGTTAAACACTCCTCTTCACACACACACACACACACAGAAACACCCACCAGTACAATCAGAGGATACTAAACGGATAACGAAGAATAGACCGGCTGTGTTTAGGTCCATTTGAGCAGTCCACCACCGCCGGTTGTATCGTTCCAGGTCAATTTCTTGTAGCGCCTGACCGTAATGAGAGAATACTTGGCTGAAGCAGCTTGACTGTTCTGTTGGGAATGTTCCAAGTAGGTAGAAATGGAGATCAACACCTTTCCCAGACTCTTGGACCAGGGCCATGTAATTGATTGCCAGGTATCTGAGAGTGAACGTGTGTTTGTGGTTCAGCACTTTCTGTCATTAGGAAAGCAGGTGTGAGAATGTGTGTGTGTGTGTGTCCCAAGCAAGATATTGTGCTATTTGCCTCTTTAGGTATAAGAATGTAATAATGCAGTGATGCACTGTTGGACAGCTTCTGATTTATATCGGTTGAGGGAAGTATTTCGTCTTTAATGGACCTTATGGAGCAACGGATTTCTCTTCCCTTTACGAGGGAGGTTTTAGTCAACTAAATAATTTAAAGTATTTAAATGAGATTTCTAAAATTAACTTTTGTTTTTCTTCAGGGACCTCAAGGAGAGCCAGGACCTCCTGGACAGCAAGGCAACCCAGGTACCCAGGTCAGTGATGAACAGGTTGTCCGACGTTTGATTTTCTCTCATCCGTCAAATAAATTGTTCTGAGCATTTTCTATCCTCTCCACAGGGACTCGCAGGGCCCCAAGGAGCCATCGGACCGCCAGGAGATAAGGTAAGATATCACATGATCACCGTGTTACAATAACTGTGTAACGTGCCGTTTCTGCAACTCCACAGGAAAAGAAAAATCTGCCAGCTTGATAAAATGTTAATAAACGCAGACCCGAAATCTGTAAAATTGTTGGAAGTTGTCTTATTAATTTGCATGAGCTGAAAGCCAAGTTGCTCTTATTCAGCTCCAAATGCTTATCACACTATTATGCAAACGGCTCCCCATCCCCAACGCAGGACACACATAGTGCCGAGTAGACAGATTTTAATCCCGATACATTTTAATCCAATTTCAGCTAAATCACATTTACCTGTTTATATCCAGTTTGTTGTTGAACAGCGTGAGAATGAATAATGTATGTATTATGTTTCTCCTGATTTATGAATGAAATACTAGAAGGCTGTGATATTTGATGAAGCAAAAATATAATAAAATAAGGAATAGATTGTTAATTATGTAAAACGTTGGTTTGAAGAAGTAGAAGTTAGCATGCTGACGTTAGCCTTAAGCTCAATACAACACTGTGTGTAAGTACAGCCTGACAGAGCTGTTAGCAAGACTTTTATGATACCTTTAACTTCTGATTGTCTTACTCAGTGATGTCTTTTCTGTCCTAACATCTTGTCTTCTGTCTAGGGTCCTACAGGGAAGCCAGGCTTGCCGGGAGTGCCAGGAGCTGATGGTCCACCGGTGAGTACATACATACCACACACATCTAAAGAAATGTATGCAAGGTGAAACAGCTCCGCTTATAATTTCTCATAACTGTGAAGAACAACACTTTCAAAGCAGTACATGGAATTTCCACGTTTAACGACACACTGAGATGATTATTTGTCTGAAACATATGTATGATACAACACATTCACACAGCTGTGTAACAGTTGAACAACCCGCCCACGCACATCTTTGCACAGACGGCACTGAAGACACCTGCGCTAATGGCAGGGCCGCGGTGTTTTAGAAGGCCCCAGGCGTCCACTAAGAGAAGGTGAAATATGAATAACTGTATATAGTGAAAGAATGTCGGATAGTCGGTGTAGAATACAAGCGGTTTGGCGAAAAAGAGGAATTAGAGCTGGAGGAGAGCGCACACCGTACAATGTCTCCTGGTCCTTTAATGGCTTTTTGGATTAGAAATAGCTCTCCGCCATTGACACACTCTGCTTATTTTTTATTCATCCACGTGTTGCCTCCTCCATCAACCGCAATATTCTCTCTCTCAATCTCAATGCTCCCTCCTTGCCCCTCATCTCTGTCTTCCCTCGTATCTATTACCTTCTCCATCCTCTCTCACATCACTAAAAGCCCATCAGAGGCCTTGCAGAGCTCCTTTGTCTCACGAGAATGCAATCAATTTTCTTGTGTTTTGCATCATCTGAATTTTGTGTTTGCATACACGCATGTGTACGGTTCGTGTGTAATGTATTGTGAAGTCCCAAAACGGCAGTCTTGGCTTTTAGAGCCCAGTAATAGCCGGTAGTGTCTCTATATTACTTGTGCATTAAGGCTAAAAAGCCCAAATGAGATTGAACTCTAAAGGCTCTTATTCCAATGTTCCACGTTGATACATCCTCCCATAGTTTTACAACGTAATCCCTCAGTTATAGGTGGGTGTTGTAGTATTTATGGTGGTAATTATCCTGAGATGAGATTCAATAATGTTTCCTCTTAATAATTCACAGGGTCACCCTGGAAAGGAGGGGCCTTCTGGAGAGAAAGGACACCTGGTGAGGTTTATTTCTTTCTCTGCCTTTCTTATGTTTGGAGACTACATTAGTTATTTTTCTGAATTTATTCCAGCTTTTCTAGGTTTCTTTCCTCTCCCTTTGTCCTAGTTTAGACACACATTTGCATAAAACATTTTGCATAAATGTAGATAACATTAGCACTGTGTGTGTATTGTAATTGTGTGTGTGTGTGCTACAAGCTCTCGCTAAACATCTATGTCCCCAGGGCCCTGCTGGCCCTCAAGGACCCATTGGTTATCCTGGGCCCCGAGGCGTGAAGGTGAGATTATCGACCTCTAATAAACCCATTTTTGATATCATTAGGTTGGGGTACCCTGCAATTATCTTATTAAAATCTTTCCAGCAATTAAGTGTTATTTTGTAAAAAAGCTGTAGTTTAACAAAATAAAAGCCTTAGCTGCCTAGCTGCCAGGAACTGTCTGGAATAGAATAGCCTCTGCTTTAGTTACAGAGACATGAAAACGATCTTTGTAATGAATAGATCAGGACAGGAAAGTCATCTTTTCAGATCTTACATCACTTTGCTCACGTAAGGTTAGTCACAGGGGCTGATGACAGCTCAAGGCGCACAGCCCTTTATCAGCCGCCGATAAAACCAAGACGAAAGAAATCTCATCAAATAAAATCTTGGAAAGAGGGCGTGACTGATCCAATCATTAAAGCTCCCACTGAGAGAGGGGATCACACAAGTGCTTTGACTTCTTGCTAAAAGTCCCCCACTTACATGGCTGAAGTCTGAAGTGTCTGCTCCCTCGGGGAAGGATGAGAAGAATGGTCAAGAAAAAAGTAGTTGTGAGGATTTGAAATGCTTTTACAGTCACTCTCTAATCTGTAGACACTTTAATGAACCCATTACATTGTGCACCCTCCATAACACCCTTGTTTGACACATTTGAAGAGAACTGACAATTAGCTATCGGCCTGTAACATCTTTGTGTTCTTGCATCACAGGGAGCGGACGGTGTTCGCGGTCTTAAAGGACATAAGGGTGGAAAGGTAAGAGAGCTTGGGCTTATTTGCTGAGAAAGTGTCTGTGTGAAAGGAAAAGACTGAAATTGTAGTATTTGTATGAATTACACTCAATATTTGTTGCGGTCCTTCATGGAATGTTTCATACTAATGATGATCTCAATGAAATCCTGTTGAACCGACGCTGGTACGGAAGAGAGAAAAAAAAGGCGATCAAGAGTTTCTATGGCAACAGGGGATCTTGCCAAGACTCGCATCTGTGTGTGTGTGTGTGCGTGTGTGCTCGCCTTTGAGTGTGTTCTGGGTGTTAACACCACACAAATGGTTTCAACATCTGTAATATTCCATTCTTTATCCTTCATTGCATCCTCACCTCTTTGCCTCCTTCATGTTCTCACCAGGGAGAAGATGGCTTCCTCGGCTTCAAGGGAGATATGGGAATCAAAGGCGACAGGGTAAGGCTTATTCGTTTACATTGTGTCAATCACATCTCGAACGTTTGAAACGTCGTTCTGAGAAAAAAAGCTAATTAGACAACTCTTTCGTCTGCTCTCAACGTTGGTTTTGTTGGGGAGGTGACCTTTACCTGAACTCAGTGAAATCACCAGCCACCTCCTGAGATGTTAGCCTAAGCCTCTGTGACTTCTGTGGAATTGTGGGTAATGAGCAAACATAAGGTGTTGCCCCTCTTGCCAGCTGTGAGCGTGTGTGTGTGCGTGCGCGTGTGTTTGCGTGAGCAGTTTCAAATCCCTTTTCTAGCCCCATCTGTCACTTTCCAGTCGGCAACTTAAAGTTTGACAGGTGTAACCAGGAACAGTTTCCTTCTGCAAACTGCATTAGGGATTTACAATGTCAAGTAGTCGGGAAACTCTTTTACAGTGAGAAACATAACCCGTACTTCAAACATCAATCCCCCAATCCCTGACCATAGCTGAGAACAGAAAGGAAGGAGAAATCAATGGCGCTCTAAACCCCTTCAAACCCGAGAGAGAGACACCCCTTTTTCCTCCGGAGATGTAGCGGATCCCGATGAAAGCAAGGATTTGAGGAGGCCCTCTGTTCTGGAGGAGTCGCACATGGACTAGAATCTAAATGACTCATTTGAAGCATTCCTACAGAAAGTGTGTGTGTGTGTGTGTGTGTGTGTGTGTGTGAGTGAGTGTGTGAGAGTGCTTAATTTCAAGTGTTCTCTTTGATGAGCTTGCAAGTGTGAGTCAAGTACAGTTTGCTTGATGCCGTTTTATGTGGACTTGAGTGGGGGCCTTTCATTAATTTTAAGATACCTTTCACACACCACTGGGTCTCCGCAGCAGCGACTGCTTGTCAGAGCGAGTTTGTACTCCGTCATTTAGCCGGTGACTGCTAGAAGGGGAGCACGCTTGCCGAGAGAAGCAATAATAGGATCGCTTACTGCTCTGAGGGGCAGGCGGCGATGGGAAAATAGCTTTACTTGATTATTTCTACAACTTGACGCTCGCAACTGTTTAAAAAGGGCGAACCGAGTCACCCAGAGCGGATGGACTTGTTTGCTTTACAAGAAAAAAGGTTGCGACACAAATGAAAACGTTATGACCTGACATTACCTCATATATCGAATGACTTCCCCGTTACTGTTAATGCTCCTGAAAATGTGGTTTCAAATCTTAAGTATGTCTCTACAACATGAAATATTCATGTAATGTTTACAGAACACGGTAACATAAGCAAATACACCCAGAGTTAGGATAAAGTATGTACAAGTATGCGAGGTGATTATGTTGAAGTATAAGTCATGTGATATTTGTGCTTTGCCCTTCCTGTGCTTTCCAGGGAGAGCTTGGACCAGGAGGACCCAGAGGAGAGGATGGTCCCGAGGGACCGAAAGGTCGCTCAGGTCTCCCAGGAGATGCCGGTCCTCTCGGAACGAGTGGTGACAAGGTAAGCTGCTTTGGCCGGTTTTGCTTCCACGACTCAAACACTCACACCTTACAGATAATGTGTCCTAAATGTTTGATCTAGGATGATAGCTCAGCAGGGCTTGAACATCAACCCACATTGTTCATTGCTTCTGCTCTTTAACCAGCTGGGAGCATAAAGTGGTTCTAAACATTCCTTATTGTTAAATTGAACACTGGGTTAGCTGTTGCCGACAATCCCTCACACATTTTTTATGGTTCTTTTCTAGAGGATGTGGCCTCTCAGTGTTGAGTAGTCGTTCTGCTCACATACTTGTGCACAATCCAATTCGGCAAGTCATTGGCCAAACGTTGGAATGACAGCTGTGGTTGTGTTCTACAGTAACCACAGTGGATGTGTTGATTATCCTTAAAGCTTAAAGTGCTCTTAATCTGAATTGCATTATGGCGGTAACACCGCATGGTAGATGTGGGCACCGGTCTGTATCTGGATCACACATGAGGGGACAGCTGAGTCATTCTCATATTTGATTGAAGCCTGCACAGACGCCAACATTTCATCATTCAAACGCTGGAGCTGTGTTTAGCAGGTTTTCATATGTTAATTTAGTTTTACTGCTAGAATAACGCTACTATTCTGTATACATTCACAGCTGTACGGGTAGAAGTATAGTGCAGTCGGCTTGCCGTGTATTTAGGCTGGAAAGCTACTCATTAGGAGATCAACTTTGGATATAAATTCTACTGTTGATTCTAATATTTTTGCATTACTGATAACTCATTAAAATACAATATATTTCTTATATGAAGTCAGATTAATACCAGGGGTCTCATTTGTTTCATTTTCGCATCATAAGCATCGGGTACAAAAGAATTACACAATGTGGGACCAAAGAAAAAGACAGTAAATAATGTCCTCTGTGGCTCTGGAAGGAGCTAAATTTCAGAATCAATTTGGACCACGGTGTTAATCTGTCTCTAATTTGGCTTTTCTCATTATCAGGGTAAACTTGGAGTCCCCGGATTGCCAGGATACCCAGGAAGACAAGGACCAAAGGTAAATGCGTACATGTATTGCTCAGGGATCAGTACAGAGTAACTTTAAACCGCTATCGATAAAAGGACCCAATTCAATTGGCCACAATGTCCCTACACACTTGCGTTTCTGTGTGTATTTGAAGGAAAGTTCATACATGTGAAGTCTGCGTTGCTGAATTTTTGATGGCTCATCCTTTTAGCCTCTTTAGCAAAGCCGCAGTCTGACAAGTGGACATGCTTGAAGCTCCCCGATCAAAGAGCCGGGGACTTGAATATGCTTTTTGGTGTCAGCTCTCAGCTCTTCGCATGACAACAATAAAACACTGCTTTTATCCACGGCTTAATCTATCTCCTGTTTCATTGAATATGCACGGGATATCTCAGGGGAGTAAACAAACCTTCAATATTATATCCCTTGTCTCTCAAATGATTAATTACTCTCTTACTCTCACACAGGGATCTCAAGGTTTCCAAGGTTTCCCAGGCGCCAATGGAGAGAAAGGAACTCGGGTATGTCAGACAGGCTTCTTATTATTCTTCTCATTCCTACAAGGGTTGGATCAATACTGGCGTAGCGTTGGAGACAGGCTGCTGTCCCAGCTCCACATTTATTAATGTAGACGAAGTTGCATGGCTCCAAAATAAAGATTTTTCACCAAGGACAGAGAGACAATTGCATTCCTTCTTCTTTACAACTCACGCAACTCATTTCAAACCACCAAAAGCATTGTTTATCACTTTGCGGCCCTTGAGCAATGCTTCATTTTCTTTGTTTAAGGGATGGGCCATTAGCATGGCTGCAAGAGTAATGGTTCGCCACCGCGAGTGGAACAAAGCGCATAAAGCTTTTCATCTTCACAAAACATTTGCGAGGTTTATGAGACCAAGCTCCCAGACAGAAGGGGATAATAATGCCATTAAGTAGCTCCAGCGCTCTTTTTTTTAAAACCTAAAAGCCACACAAACGATTATAATTGTTTTCCTCATTAAAATTGTATGAAGCCACTGTAATAGTAATATCACTTTAAAATCATTATACTATGCATTATTGTTTATTAAAGTGTCCTATTCTTAGGAAGTACTGAATCTAATGTAAGTCATGATCAATAATTATGGTAATTTTGAAATGGCTAATTCCTAATTAATGATAAAAGGTGATCTCAGATCTCCTAAACCGCCCATTTTTGTTGAAATCTGTTTGCAAATGTCTGCTGCCATTAGATTGGTTCTTTTAGAGGAAGCAGCCTCTCCATGATGCGACTCCTTTGATCATCATGTGTGTGTGTATGTGTTTGTGTGTGTGTGTCCTTCATGTCCACAGGGAACAGCGGGAAAGTCTGGCCCACGCGGACAGAGAGGACCAACGGTTAGTCTTACTCAGCAGACTCGTGCTTGTGGACAGATGGCGAGCTTGGCACTTGGGTGAAACTGGAAGTTCAACCTCGGCTTCCATTAGGGGAACCCACGCCGATTCAACCGAGTCATTTCAGGTCACAAATACGTCTTAGGACACTTTGTATGATTTTAATCACTTTGTCTTTTTCTCAAGGGGCCTCGAGGAGAGAGAGGACCAAGAGGACCAACAGGAAAAGCCGGACCAAAGGTGCGTCAAATATTTCACTGGTGCTTTCTTGCGTATTTTGTGGTACAAGTTCACCACTTACTCCTTATTTTGTCTTTTCAGGGTAACTCAGGAAATGATGGCCCACCAGGACCTCTCGGGGAGAGGGTACGTACCGTCGCATGTTTATAATTTAATTCTCATAACATGTAGAGGGAAAGTGATTATTTACCAGGAATCATTTGTTGTGACTTTCAGGGTCTTCCAGGACCTCAGGGACCAACAGGTTTCCCAGGACCAAAGGGACCTCCTGTGAGTTCTAACTCTTTCAAAAACACACAACTGTGTATATACACCCATCACGCTTTTCCTTTGTCATTCTTTACACTCACATTCATATGTATTTCTCAGGGACCTTCAGGGAAAGACGGACTGCCCGGACATCCTGGACAGAGAGGAGAGACTGTGAGTAAACTAGTTTGATTATTCAGCAATTCATCTGTATTCAATGGAGTCAGTTGTATGGTAATGTAACTCTGTTGTTTCTTCTGTAATAAACAGGGATTCCAAGGCAAGACTGGCCCTCCTGGCCCTCCCGGCGTGGTTGGACCTCAGGTGGGTCACAGTCACTGACCATCTTGCTGTGTGGCTCCCTCACATGTATTATCAGTGCAACTTATGCACTGGTGCACTCACCTACCAGAAAGCTCTCCGCATTTTGAATTTCCCACAAAAAAATGAAAGGATTTATCCTCGTACCTATATCTCACCAGCCATGACATAAGTGTTGTTTATCCTCTTTCACATTAGCAATTCGTCCATTATGCATAAGCATTTAACAGACTTTCCCTCCCGGCCTCTCTGCTAATGCTGGCTGAGAACATTGATGATAATGGAGCTGTATGTGGCCTTAATGACTAGTAGGCCTCCTACGCAGCAAATGCTCAGCTTCTCCATGCCGAGAAATTGTAACATCTTTTTGGTATTGAATTGCTGATTTTGCTCACAGTCTTCCTCTCACTGTAGTTTATCTTCTTCACACCTCCTCTGCAACTGGGTTTTATAGCTGTAATGTCTGGGTTTATATTTCATCTTTTTTTCAAATTGCAGGGACCAACAGGCGAGACTGGACCAATGGGAGATCGAGGTCATCCCGGACCCCCAGGCCCACCTGGTGAGCAGGGTCTACCGGGAGCTGCAGGGAAAGAAGGAGCCAAGGTGAATCCTGAAGCTCTATTTAATGTTGTATCTTTTGTTTAGTGCTCCATCGGCATCATGCATGTAATAACATTGCTCCCAACCATCCATTGTTTTGTAGGATGATGTAACTACACTCATCTGGGTGTAATTTGGGTCATGCAATCACAAGACACGAACAATGCATTTATAGAATTAATGCCATTGTGCTTTGACCCACAGGGTGACTTCGGTCCTGCCGGCCCAGCAGGTAAAGATGGCCCTCCAGGCCCAAGAGGATTCCCGGGAGAGAGAGGTCTGCCTGGCCCTGTGGTTAGTATTCCCTTCTGCTCAGAACAAAAGCATCTCACAAAGTCAATATCTCTCACAGCTTGGTTGTTGCATAATAGTTCTGGGCTATTAAATCGCTGTAAGACTTTGGTTAACTTCAAGAATCAGACATGATATCACGTCCCTGAGTGGGCTTTACAAGAGAACAGTGTGCTCGAGGCTGTTTATTTTTTAAATCTTTTATTCTTTGACAAAGTCATGTTGTGCTAGTTATGCAATTCACGCTGTTTCCTTACTGCCAACTTGTTAGAAAGAATTAAATTGCAGAAAGCTTTTTCGTTTAACTCTAGGATGCAGGAATTATACGACACACCTGTTCCTTTGTAATATAAAGGATGTTCACAGCAGTTTTAGTAAAGAACTCTTCTCCCCGGCTGCTCTCAGCCTCCACTTTGGGGACTATAGGAGGTTTTACATTTCACGCTGGGCCTGTTCGCAGCAGTCCAGCGCAAGGCAGGACGTGTGCTTACCCAACAGATGTGTTTGTTTTCTCAAGCCTTCATTTTATTCTGCTCTGCAGGGAGCTCACGGCTTGAAAGGGAGTGAAGGACCTCATGGACCACCTGGCCCTGCTGTGAGTACAATTTACTGCATCCTCATCCTCAATTTGTCTCTCCCACTCTCGCTCTCACCTTCCATATTCCGTCTCCATCTCTGGGTATTGTCTTCACGGCAAAGTTCCCACCCTCAGTTGTTCCAGGCACTTACATAATATAATGATATGCACAGTGTGCTACTTACATAAGAGAGGTCTGACCTATTTGGTAGATGTGCCTGATGTTATGATTTTGTTTCAGTGTTAACACTTGATTTCTCTGATATTTTGTGCGGTGGTGCTGTAGGGTTCTCCTGGCGAGCGTGGTCCTGCTGGCTCAGCCGGACCTACTGGTCTCCCTGGACGTTCTGGCCCCCAGGGACCTCCAGGCCCTTCCGGAGAGAAAGGTGGACCGGTAAGAGCATCACATTATAGAGATTGCTGCAACGTACTGAAAAATAGCGAATATCACAGATTAAAGCATGGCTGACAAAATTGTGAAAAAAAAAAATATTTCAGGGAGAGAAAGGACCTCAAGGCCCAGCTGGAAGAGACGGTATTCAGGGACCTGTGGGTCTGCCAGGACCTGGAGGACCTCCTGGACCATCTGGGGAGGACGGAGACAAGGTGGGTTGCTCTTCATGTCTCGTTTTGCCGCCCACGTAGCTTGAAGTATGATGAAATTCAGTGAAACTGTTTTGAAGTTTTCACTTTTTGCGAGCTCACACACTAATATACAGACCATAATGCACACCTAGAACCTCACAAAGACACTGAACGTTGCAGTTGAGATCTAAGCCAGACATCCTCTTGTCTCTTTCCCTGTGACCTTAAACGCTCCAAGGGGAATTTGTCTGACAGAGTTTGCATTGATTAACGGATCTTTAAAAGGCAAACCTGCCTTGTTGCAGCTTTGTTCTCCTCCCTACAAACAGACAGATGAGAGGGAGGAATTTTGTGGCAATGGCGGAATGTGTGAAAGTGACCCTTTAGTATTCAGGAGCGAGAACAACTCTTCATCCCCTCGAAAAATATTTGTAGGAAGATCAGCCACATAGATACTCGGAGGATAATCTCTTATCGTTTGACGAATGCCTCAGTTCTTAACCGGCCTTGCACCGGCCCCGGCGGTGCAAGGCCAGGGCCGGTGCAACTCCAAGGCAACTCCAAGGCCTTTATTTTAAGACGAATACTGCCTCATGAAGAGCACCGTCTGACTCAAACCCAAAAGTAAATGCCTTTGGGTTTGGACAGATATTAACATTATCTCTCCAAACACCCACAGCATGTGGAGGCTTTGAAAGAATGATGCAAGGTTCTTCACTCTGGGAATGCATGGTGCAAACAGGTTGAGATGGGACTAATTATCTATTCTGTTTCGACTGCTAGTAGCACCAGTGACTCAGCCATCATGATAAGCCCCCCCCCTGAAATTTAGATGTAGCTGAGTGTAGGTTTTATTGTGCTTTGATATGTTTGATATGAGGTGTTTGATGGTATTTTAACATAATTCATTGTCACACATATTTATCTCCCTCTCGCTTGTGTTACTGACTTTACTTTGAGAGTTTTAACTGTCTTCGTTTCACGCTGTGATCATGTCATTCCACAGGGAGAGCTTGGAGAGCCAGGCCAGAAAGGAGGCAAGGGTGATAAAGGAGAGCATGTAAGTTGTTCTTTATTTATAGCATAAACACATTGTTTGTTTATCATTTTACCGCCGGAGGCTTTGAGTCTGATCCATTTTTACTGTATATTTGTGGGTTTTGACCATTTGAGTTGATTGTCCCTTCGATGTGTTCCTTCTCCTCTGCAGGGTCCACCTGGTCCCACCGGCCCCCAAGGGCCCGTTGGAGCACCCGGTCCTGCTGTAAGTGTCTAGTTTGCATTGGGGGTCCAGATCATCCAACGCCTCATCTAGAGCACCACCCACCAAGCTTTGTGTCTCCTTGATTGTGACCCCTTTCATCTTCCGCGTTGCGCAGGGTGCAGATGGCGAGCCCGGTCCCAGAGGTCAGCAGGGTCTGTTCGGCCAGAAGGGAGATGAAGGGTCAAGAGGATTCCCCGGACCTCCAGGTCCAGTCGGGCTGCAGGTGCGGACTGCGATGAAATATATAAACTATGGTCAAATGTTGTCATTGTGAAACACAGAGGCAATAATTGTTGAACCCTCTGCACACTCCTGCAGGGCTTGCCTGGTCCACCTGGTGAGAAAGGTGAAACTGGAGACGTTGGTCAAATGGTAAGTATAGACGAGGGACTGTGTTATCATTCAATACATCACAATACAAGACGGTTTTTTGCATCGTCCTGCGTCAGATGTTTGTCTTTACTCATTAAACCGTATCGTCTCTCCCGTGTAGGGTCCACCCGGCCCCCCTGGTCCCAGAGGCCCCTCAGGGCCCCCAGGAGCTGATGGCCCTCAGGGACCTCCTGGCGGTATTGGAAACCCTGGTTCTGTTGGAGAAAAGGTAAACCTCTCTTCTACGTTCGGTTTGATAGTGGAGCGGTGCAGCTGAGGTTCTGTAAGGCTGTTTTGTTGTTGGCAAGAAATGTTTGTACATTACACCTGCCACTTCTTTAGTTGGTGTAAGTGTAAACACAGACATCTCCAAAACAAAGAATCATTTCAGTTATGCTGTTTTGTGCCGCTTTTCATTTGATACTAATTATATCTGTCAGGCAAGCAAATAAGTGAATAGACAATATAATCACTTCAGTAAACAAACTACAAGAGCACATTTTATTGTGCTACATGTCGACACGCTAAACCTAGGTATTTGACTACAAAAACTATTTTGTGCACATATTTACACACAGACATTATGATTTAATTGTCTCTTTAAACAATATTTCAACTGAAGAAGGAACATCCCTCACCCATGCTAATACTGTGTTGTACTGTTCAGTCATGTATGCAGTGCTGTGTATCTGCGTTGCGGTACCCACCTCCAGATAGGATAAGACTTTGCGGGGAGAAGCCAGCCTGGACTAACGCTGCCTATGGCTCATAAAGTGGATGGGAGTTGCTGTTGTGATTGTCCATCATGGAAGTCCACTCAACCTGCTGAAATGTATTCTTTCAAATTGACAATGTATTCATCGTGCTCCAGCCTTTTTGTTCCAGATGGCACCTCTGGTCCCACTCCAAAAAACACTGAGTGCCACATCTCTCTAGATGTGTATTGTTTGAGTAACGATTCATTTTTCAGAGACGCAGACAACAAAACAAAGTGTTACATAATACATACACATTTTTTATTGTAACAACCCTATAAGAAATACATGATGCAGCTTTAGTCCGGTTGACTGGTTTTTACTTCACTTTGGAAGCGACGGATTCGGGGCGCAAGCAGTTTGTTTGAGTGCTTTGTGGTAAAGACTGTAAATGATAGTTATTTAAAGGCTTCTGGGCCATTAATATTCCCATTCCTATTTATATGATACCTTTTAAATGAGACGTGACGTTTATTTCTGCCGCAGATTTGACAGATGCACAGAAAATGTAGTGGACATGTTGCCACCCGCAACAGTACTATTGCTGGGTGCAAAGGTTATGAATTAATTCTCAAAGACACTGTGTGATAAATGCATTATTATAAGGGAGCGCTCATATAATCAGCTCCTATTTGTTGCTGCTTTTTCATTATGAAAAGGCCTACTTTGGCAGCAGCTGGACTGCTGTGCTGTGCACTTTCTCATCACTTTCTCTCCGTAGTGATGGTGTGATTTGTTTTAATCGGGTTCAGTCAATGGAATCACCTTTTGCTCCTCTATAATCTCCCTGAGGATAGCCTGTCCTTCTCCTGTGCAAACAAACACAGCTCTTTTGCCTAATCACTCTTTAGCTGATCTGGCATTTTATTGGCCAGTCCAGGGGAGCTGGCAAGCGACTGAGCTCAAGTTTTTTTCTTCTTTCGTTAACAAATCCCTCATATATCTGTGACGAGCAGCTGTCTTTAATGCTCTCAGTTTCCCTGTTGTCAGCAGATTTCCCAGGCAGTCCCGAGGTGAACATTAGCAGGTTGTTGTAAGGATGTTCAGGGCTCCTCAGATGCAATGTTGCATAAAGACCCGCTTCTAATACAGGAGGATCAGTCATGCTTTGAAACAGGCGTACCGACTGGTAAGAGTGGATTTCCTGACAGCAACAACAGACGGTTTGGAAGACAGCCACACACTAATTTGGCGTATCAGCTGATGTTCACAATACAGAGCTGCTGTTCATTGCTAGAGGGAATCTGGATATCTTTATCATAACACATCACCACTCAGCTTGGCTTTGGCTCTGCAGAGCTGTCCTATCGATTGGTCTCCAAAATATGACAAAAGCAAACGTTTGTCCCTTAAGCAGGTGTGGCAGACTGCCTCTGCAGTAAAACCCCGGCGGCGAGGATTGTAGGCTTATGTGACAGTAAATAACGGTAGTGCCCAGTGTATAGGTGAGTCAACAGAGCAACTATCCAATAAGGCAGGGGGAAAGAGGACAAGATATATGGGCCGCTTCCAGTGAGAACAGTGAGGTCAGCGCCCTCTGGTGCTCCAGCTGCCCAATCTGCCCGCACTTGATGGATTGAAATCTCTCATGTCATCTCTTTCTATCCTCATTTTGGTGACAAGGGTACCGGGACAGTGAGGGCTGCTGTAAATGATGGGATTTTTAGAACCATGTTAGATCAACAAATCACCTTTCTCTCTGTGTGTCTCTCTCACCCTCCACTCCCCCTCTCTCTCTCTCTTATCAGGGAGATGCTGGTGAAACAGGAGAGCCAGGTCTTCAGGGAGAACTTGGCCCAGCAGTGAGTTATCCGATTTACTTTCCTCCATATTTACATAAATAAGTACCAGCAACGAATGAAACAAACCGACTATTTCACCACCAATTGAATCACTGTTGGTCAATAGGTCGACTACAAATCTGTGTATCTAATTATTAAGCTGTTATAAATTTTACTTTGACGTTACCTTCGTCATTTTCCACTTCAATCTACGAGGACCTCATTACTAAAGTACTGCGTAATATTTTAGGGTCCTAGAGGAGAGCGAGGAGAAAAGGGAGAGTCCGGTCCGGCTGGTACAGCTGGACCTCCTGGCCCTAAGGGTCCCCCTGGAGATGATGGTCCCAAAGGCAGCCCAGTAAGTCTTTTTCCACCTTCGACCTCAGACAATACAAATCAATGTACCCTCAAAGCTGATTTTACCTCACACAAAGGACAACCATTGTGACTTTCAGCTCAATATCTTTCCCAAAACAAAGTGATTCAAGTTTTATTGATTTTCAGGGTCCAAGTGGTTTCCCCGGTGACCCTGGCCCCCCTGGAGAGACCGGTCCAGCTGTACGTATGGCATGAGCAAATGAAATGTGAAAATGATATGCCTTACACTGCGTTTTTGATGCAATGCAGCATGACTGAGGCTCTCTTCATTTTGTATGCAGGGGTTAGATGGTCCCGCTGGTGACAAAGGAGATGATGGAGAGGCTGGTCAATCTGTAAGTGTTGTTTACCAATTGTGTTACTTTACTACTTTACTACAACTCTATGTGCCGAGGAAGAATTATTTTAGGATAAAGGCCATTTAAATCACAAAATGAATACTGTTAAATTTTCATTTTGTTAAAATTCAAACTAGGGTTCTCCTGGACCCACCGGAGAGTCGGGTCCCTCCGGACCACCAGGAAAGAGAGTAAGTACTGTCCTTTGCTCTCTTGTCCTTGTTGTTGCAAAATGTTTTCCATGTCAAAGTGTTGAAATGTTCTTTCTTTGTATTCCACAATATTCATCTATTGTTTTTTTTTTTTTAAATAGGGGCCCCCTGGACTCACAGGACCTGAGGGGAGACTAGGAGAGAAAGGAGGCAAGGTAATACATCCAATGCAGACTTTCTGTGCACATTGTACACCAGCAATTTCAAGTCACCAACAAATGAGCAAGAATCTAATGGTTTGTGTGCGTCCTGATTTTGTGTGAAAGGGAGAGTCTGGCATGGAAGGTCCCCAAGGAAAGACAGGTCCCGTTGGTCCTCAAGGATCACCTGGCAAGCCCGGTTCTGAAGGCCTCAGGGGTATCCCTGGCCCTGTTGTAAGTAAAGTGTTTCTTACCATCACACCAGCTTATTACAGTCGTATCTCAATGTTGTGTGGTATTGTTAAAACAGCTTACAGAGCAGGTGTACATATGTGGTTTTCAATAAACTGCTGAACATAAAAGGAGCCGTGCTATTCATGGAATCGTGTTTTCTTATGAGCCAGGGGGTAAAAACACTGCAATTTGTGTTTCTATGCAGGGAGAGCAAGGTTTCCCTGGTTCTCCAGGCCCAGATGGACCTCCTGGACCTATGGTGAGTAGAATTGACTTTCAACTGAGGAATCTCACATAATGTGTGATCTGGATCCTCATTCAACAGTTATCTTTCTCTCCGATGTGTCCCCCCTCTCACAGGGTCCTCCTGGTCTACCTGGCTTGAAAGGAAACTCTGGTGTCAAAGGAGAAAAGGTGAGCTACCTGCACAACTGAACTTTTGATGCAGAGCATTGGCTTAATTCTAAGACTAATGGGCCTCTTTACTAACAGATTGATTAGGTCTGTTGTTTGCCTCCAGCTATCAAATCATTACCGTAATGATTAGACGGGTGAGCCAGAGAAATGCATCATATGGCTTATGTTTGTGATGGTGTATTATTGACTGTGTGTGTGTGTGTGTGTTGTTCTCCACCCTCAGGGCCATCCGGGTCTTATTGGTCTTATCGGACCTCCAGGTGAACAGGGAGAGAAGGGTGACAGAGGTCTTCCTGGTCCACCAGGATCACATGGTTCCAAAGGAGACAATGTAAGTAAACAACACGAGTCATGCCACGCTTTCTGTTCGAGTCGATATGTAGCATAAGGAAGAAACAATGCTTCTTTTGTTGTCAAAAACAGCAGTAATGTATTCACATTCTCTATTTATTTTTCTTTTAGGGTATTTCAGGTCCCTCAGGGCCACTTGGTCCCCTTGGTCCTCCCGGATTACCTGTAAGATTCCTCAAATGTATTGTACTACAGCATGTCCTTAACTCAATAGTGTGCAATGCCTGAGCCAATATTGATTACTTTGCCATATTTGTGTCCTCAGGGTCCTTCCGGTCCCAAAGGTTCTAAAGGGTCATCGGTAAGTGTCTGACTGAATGCTGCATCCCATCAGAAACAGTAACAAGCATTAATCGTGACACATGAAATCATTTGTAGTTTAAGATCAAGCATTGCTTTAATTTGTCCTGCTCAGGGTCAAACCGGACCAAAGGGAGAGAGCGGTACATCTGGACCTCCCGGCCCTCCTGTAAGTCAAAGACTCCATCATCATTTTGTATCTCACACCTTCTGTGAGTCATTATCTCCAGACATTTACATAATCTCCCTCCTTATCTCTGACTTGGCATTTGTCTCTCATCTCTCCATAATAGGGCCCTCCCGGCGATGTCATCCACCCACTCCCCATCATGTCTAACATGAAGGGCAGAACTCGCAGAAGCATCGATGCCAGCGAGATGTCGGACGACGCCGCCGTGGATGCCAACTACAAGGACTACGACGACGGCATGGAGGAAATCTTTGGCTCGCTCAACTCCCTGAAGCTGGAGATCGAGCAGATGAAGCACCCGCTGGGCACACAGAGCAACCCCGCTCGTACCTGCAAAGACCTGCAGCTCTGCCACCCTGATTTCCCAGATGGTTCGTATTATGCTCCGTCTAAAATGAGGCATGAGGCCCATTGTCCAATCCCTCCTCTCCACAGTTTTTAATTACTCCACTGAAATGGCCGTTATCACACAACAGCTCTCTATAGATAAAAAGAGGAAAAAAAAGTGGGGCCTGTCCTCATGCTATGCAAATTTGAGCTGCTAGCCTCACTTAGACCCAAAACATACATCCCTTCCAGCCACACCTATGTCACACACATACACTGCAGTACACACCCCCACATTTAGTAACATCACTTAAAAGCCAAGGTTAGGCAGGTCAGAGGAGCTGACCTGTAATATGTCCTGTTCAGTGTATGTCGTTCAACTAGAGCTAATTATATATACATCATATTTTGACAATATATTAATTGTTAAAGTCATTTTTCAGGTTATTTTTCCAGGCAGAAATGCCAAACTTGTCATTTGTGAAGATTTGCATAGTACTTGTAATTGTTTAAATATCATTAGTTAATGCAAGTATTTCTATTTCCGTATAATATTCCATCCGCTTGACAAGTTATTTTGTTTTTGATTTAAGAAAGGCAATATTAGGGACTTTTCCTGCAGTGTACAACATCTCTGTATAAGATTGTTCGCACAATAGAGACTGTGGAGACATAGAGACATGCAAGATATATTTAGCACAGGCCATATAATGTCAGACATTGCCTTGACCTAAGGGAGTACAGTATAGACTTTAAATCATATCACCACTCTATAATCACTCTCTCTCTCTCTTTATCTCCATCTCTCCAGGTGACTACTGGATTGATCCAAACCAGGGCTGCTCTCGGGACTCCTTCAAGGTTTACTGCAACTTCACAGCAGGTGGAGAGAGCTGCATCTTCCCAGATAAGAAGTCTGAAGGGGTAGGTCTGGCCGCGTGTACACAAACACTTGCACACACATACACACACAGAGTGGAAAGCCAGGTTGAGGATATGTTACACAGAAATGTTGGGACTCTTTCCAGTAAGATGATGTTGGAGAAAGGAAAAAACATTTTTACTGTTTTCAGTCTCTAGTTTGTGATTTGATTGACAGTGAAATAAGTGTGTTTTCTCCTCACGGCTGGGACTAACCGCTGAACATACTGTATAAACAACCCGAACATTTCAAGACAGCAATGGTTGCAACAGTAACTCTATTGTATCGACTCATGTACCCATATAATTAGCCTCCATGAGATTACCTTGTGTGTTGTTATGTGGGAGATGACTCCACAGGGTTACCTGCATTTACAACGACGGGCCATTTTACAAACTAAAGCTAAATCTCAGTTTAGTTCTGGCAGTTGGTAACCACAGGGAGACAACTCCCTCAATCAAACACACACATTCACCCACCCACACTATTGTTTCAGTGCCATGTTTAGATTGAATGCCATTAAGGACCCGAAAAGCCTTTGGCAGGTGACAGACTCACTGTAGAAGATATTCGCTTCATTACGCACGAGTGTGTGGAGGAGAGGAGCAGAGTGGTGCAACACTGGAAACGCTGTCTTTGACAAGTCAGCGTTGTGTAATAGCACACTGCTACAGCCATTTTAATGATCCCACTCACCGAGCCTCAGAGGAGCAGGAGTTTGCTTAAGCTCAGAATAATGAAGCAGACTTTTCATAGCGTGCTGGTGATGGGCTGAAGAAAAGCCTCTGCTTTCAGTCTCCGCGTGGAGACTGCAAACACACCCACGTGCGTATAGATTGGCACGGCTATTATGAGAGCACACACACACAGTTATACGCCGTCCACGCACTGTGCAGAATCACAGTCACAAAGCCAGACACGAACTCACGGATGCTAAAAAAGAAAAAAAGTCGCAGAAAGAATATATAATTTTCTCCTCGGCTCGGTTCATCCCAGTGAAAACAACTGACGGTCACCTTCAAGGCAGCATGGGTCTAATGTATGCCATCTCCTGGCGATAAGTCATCTCCGGCTCATCATTCATTAACGCATTAAGCTGTCGATGACAGTTCCATATCAAACCCTGCTATCTAATTTTAGAGAAATCCATCATTGTCATGGTCGAGATCATTAGAGCTGTGCCCTGTTGGCCAATTTACAGCTTTTAATGGCATAACAAAGTTAGTGCACCGTGGCTGCACTGAACAGCAGGGATAGAGGCCGCGGTATAAGAGCTCCTTGCAGGCGATCATTGCTTAATTAATCACTGTGTACTCGTGAATTTTTCAGCAGCAATGAGCTGCCAGCCACAGTTTGTACTGTACAAAATGGCATAATGGCTTACTAAAATCTTCTGCCCTGGACCGGTTGGTCTGGTTGATCTTACTGAATACTGTTTCAGGTCCGGAAGACTCCTCTGAGGACAAACAGAAGGAGGAAGAGGGGAGGAAAAAAAGAGATGGGGTGATTTTCTGTCAGTTCTGTTTCTTTTCTTTAACACTGCTGTTTTTGCCTCCTCTGCCTCTCTGTCGATCCATGCCCCCAGGCTAGGCTCACATCCTGGGCAAAGGAGAATCCCGGCTCATGGTTCAGTGAATTCAAACGTGGTAAACTGGTAAGCCACACTCCCGACTTTCCTAAGTCCTTTTCCCTTTTCCTGAATGCCTCTTATATTTTACAGAGCAAAATGGCAAAATGGCCCAAAGACTCGCCAGGCACATGGTATAGTCACTACAAGAGAGGTTCCATGGTAAGTGGCCCCGCCTGCGGTCACAGAGTCCTGGCTGAGGCCTGGACTCTGTGTGCCTAAGGCTCTGCATGGTTTTGGTTCTGCCATACAGAGTCTTGTTCATGTTGTTGGTTGTTACTTCGTCGAGGTGCATGATTCAGCACGCGCTGCACTCACCTTCAGTCCGACATCAGAGGCGATGCTCTTACGAGGCAATGAAGAAGAGGTTTGTGGACCACGCAGGCGAGATTTGCCTGTGATGAATCAATACATTTGGCATCTAATGGAGTTTAACAAATGGAAAACAATGTACTGCTGTTGCACTCCAGTCTGCCACACCTCTGCTACATTAAGAGAGCATCTCCTGGTGACTGTGTGCCTCAACACTCACATGACTCAAGACAACAACATAATAGTTTGGAAAAGAACACCAGAGAGTGAATAATACATCACTTAACACTTCCTTTCCTTACACATTACATCTTTTTTTGTTGTACATCTCAACCAGTTCCTGCCTCAGCAGGTCATTTATCCTCCACAAGGGGGGGAAACATAAGCATCAGTCCCTCTCTGCTGCAGCCATTCAGCTGCACTCACATTCCCAGTATCTCCCTTAAACACTACTTAGATCCGGCGGAGTAGCTCTGAGTCAAACAGGTCAGGCACTCAGTCACCACCCAGGGGCTTCTGGGTACTCAGTCACTGTTGACTTGCGGCTGTGATGATAAAGAGGTAAAGTTTTTCTGGCGATTTCCGGCTGGATCCACACGCTGGGCTGGGAGGGGAGGAAAGGGATGAAGAGTGGTGGGGTAACCACCACGCGTGGGAGTACCCGACCACTCCGAGGATGAAAACAGCAGAACAGTGGCACTACGTAGAGCCACGATGCCGACACTCAATCGACATATTGCAGAACAAAGTGGTCATTATTACTATTAAATCGTGTGTTTAATTAGCTAATTAATTCAGCGGCACTACATTGTTTTTGCACAAATAGATGGAGAAGATGATCCGCTCCCTCTGTTAATGTGACGTTTGAGTGTCGGTCCTCTGGGTTTGTATGTGCATGCGTGTGAACGATCGCTTATGTGCAAGAACAACCAGTCGAGAAAGACCACATCCAGGTTTGCTGCTCTGGCTGCACGGTGTGGATGCTGCATGCGCTCTACTCTCAGTAAGTCCTGTATGTCTGAAAGACGAAGCGGCTATGTGGATCTAATGGATTCCTGACGGTTGGTATGTAGATGGTCACGGACGGACATTAAACGGAACCATAAATCCAAAGCTGCCATCTTATCAGTCAGGAGGATTACAAGGCACTGTAATTAGCTTAATTGAATATAGCTCTGTTTTCCGTAAAAAAAAGAAGAAAAAAAAGCGATATCGAGGTTAATTATACCAATTAACCAGGTAATTAACATATCATTACTGCAACACATTTCCTATTAGGGATAATTACATGTTCATGTACATACAATCATTTGCTCATATTGGGTATATATTTTACATAATTACAAAATCAACATTTAAATGAGATGTTTAGTTATGCTTATTTTCTGTTCTTTGATGGCGGATGTTTTATCAGCTTTGTACAGCTTCCAGGCATCAGATCAAAAATATTCTGCGACCTTCTATCCCAACAACAAAGTATCATCACCTGATTGTTTAAGAACCAAGGACTTGGTTTCACGCTCATCTTCACCCTGGAGACATTTGCATATATTTGCACATTACTTAGGAATAAAATGGGTAATATTCAACATCTTTTATTCAACGAAACGCCATGAAAAGACCAAAGCCTGCAATGAAGTTGTTCCACTAACAATAATTCCATTGTCCAAAAATTATAAAAAAAACAATAAAAAGACACTAGTGAGCCACACAGTTGCACTGGCTAGTAAACAATAGTGTACTAAATAATTATTTAGCCACAAAAATTCACTTCTTTGAGTAGCGTTTGCTAAAAACGACAGTGGTTTGCTGTTAAAGGAAATTTAGTATATTTACGTCTTCAATAGGAATGAATGGACTTAGAGCTGAGTGCCACAAACAAGGTAGGTAAGTCAGAAAGTATTGTGAGTATTTGTTGACGCGAAGAAAAATATAGAATATCACCAACCGTATCCTTAAACATCAGGTAAAAATGCCGTCATGTATCGTCTATGATTTTAGTTTTTAGTTAGTTTTTTATGTGTTCTCGAGCATCGTAGTATATTAACTCTGTACCCTCGGATGACACCTCCTTTTTCTAACGCCGTTGTCGATAAGAAACACGTCCTAGAACTCCAAACACAGCAGTAAAACTCGAATACAAATTACTACTCATAACTTTAATCAAAACATCCCCCAAGAGACAAGAACGCTGCACAACGGAGACGCGACAGTGTGCTCTGTGAATCTTTATAGGATCCTCAGGATACTCCTCAGTCTTTAAACTGATCCCTTCTCCTGCTGTTACATTTTTAAATGTTCAACTCCACCTCTTCGCAGCTCTCCTACGTGGATGCGGAGGGCAACCCCATCAGCGTGGTCCAGATGACTTTCATGCGGCTGCTGAGCGCGGCAGCCAGACAGAACATGACGTACAACTGCTACCAGTCGGTGGCCTGGCACGACCAGGATCAAGACAACTACGACAAGGCCATCCGCTTCCTGGGCTCCAACGACGAGGAGATGTCTTACGATAACAACCCCTACATCCGCGCGGTGGCCGATGGCTGTGCGGTGAGTTAACGAGATGTGTGTGTGTGTGTGTGTGTGTGTGTGTGTGTGTTTGCGTAAGCGGTTGGCGGAGCTCCTTTGATGAACACCGTCAGAAGATGATGCGTCTGTTGTCGTCGTGGTGGCTCAGTCAATAAGAGCCCTGCTGAAGTGTGTGATGTTTTTATGTCTGAAGAAGACATTTTCACACTCTTAACTCTGCCTCCTGCTGTGTCTTTTCTCTCCCACAGTTGAAAAAGGGTTATGAAAAGACAGTACTTGAGATCAACACACCAAAGGTGGAGCAGGTGCCAATTGTGGACATCATGTTCAACGATTTCGGCGGCTCTGCGCAGAAGTTTGGATTTGAAGTGGGCCCTGTCTGTTTCGTCGGCTAAGACTGTTTACCGAACAAATGGAGGAAAAAAAAAGCATAATATTTGTTTTCTCAGAAAATAAAAAAAACAATTGAAAAACAATAGGACAACTCTATTTGTAAAAAAGTAACTTTTGTTTCCATAAAGCAACACGTATGAGTAAAATGAAATCAAGTTGAGAATGCAGTGAAATTCTAGAGGAATACGAAATAACCTTGAAACCTCAGTGTGCCTTCTCCATCACATGCAAGTTTTGAAACTGGATGTCAGGTCCTGCCTCCACACACACACACACACACACACACACACACACACACACACACACACACACACACACACACACACACACACACACACACACACACACACAACCCTAGCCCCATGTCATCACACTTGATTTAGACTTTAAACAACGAAGGCGACCCTGAGAGCTGCAGCCGTTCCAGACGGCCGCAGTACCTGCCACGGACTCCATTTGATTTGGCTCTTTTCTTTTTCTCAAGTTCTGATCTCATGTTTTCCCTCATCTCCCCGGCTTTTTTCCACTTGTCCTTTGTTGGTTTGTTTGCTCATTAGCTTACGGGAGCTTTGTTTGTGCATAATTTCTCTCCCCATTCCCTTGGAATGGACCTTATATATATATATATATATATAAATATATATAAATAATTTTTATGTTTGTAAGTACATTCTGTATATTTTTTTTCCTGGTAATGTTTATTGCTTCTGGCTTCAAAACGTGCATGTGACTTTATTCATTGTGAAGTAGGAGACGATGGATAACATCTAAATTGTAGAAATATATTGAAAGTGAGGAAATTTGACTTGTAAATTGAAAAACAAAAACAAACGGAAAAGAAAAAGCAACCTTATTTGGAAGTCCTGTCTTGTTGCAGTTGTGGAAGCACACCTTGTTGTAATTTAAGAGCAGAATGGAAATAAAAGCAGAAAACAAGCTCTGTGATATTATGTGACAGTTTGATTTGCGTAACGAACAAAAACAAAAAGAAAGAATATATTCCTCCTTTTGTGCCGTCTGAACAGAACACATGCCTCGGTGGTGATATCATTAACTTAATAAACAGCCTCCATTATTTTCCTGAAACACATCTATCCGACTATGCAACGGGAGATGATGTCACATTTTCATGAAAACAAAGAAATCAAGACCTAGGTGCTATTTTCTCTCTTCTGTGGTGCTATGTATTTTTCTTTTTTGAGTTTGAATGAAAGGAAATCTGTGGTTATAATATTCCATCCGCCAGCAGCCCCCTTGACTCTCTTAACCCCTACATCCGACGCAGGTGGATCTTTGCTGCATCCATTTCATTTGTTTTTTTATTGGTTTTTCATGTTCATCTGCAGTGTTTGCATGCCATATCTCTACGTCTCCACTCACAGATCAGTGCAGCATGATATCTCCCGCTTCAGCGGACTCCGCACAGATAAGACACTTGTACCAAATGTTGGAATAACCAAGAGGAAACTAAGATGTCGCTGTTGGCTATGCATATCGCTGCTCTAAGATGCTGCATTATGGCTCTTGCTGTTGGATCATCTGTGCCACATCGAACCGATAGAGTTGACGAGTGGACATGTTGTGATCGGGCCAAAGCGTAAAGGGATATTGTCCAAAGTTTTGTTTGGTGAATGAAACCCTAAAGTCTCCCACCAAAAGGTTTTCAGGTATATATTTAGCTTTAAGGGCCATGGTGGCTTGAAATCTTTTTTTTTTTGTAATGGAAACAACTTGATATTTTTTGAAATATAGTAGAAGCAGGTCACTAAATTAGCCAGATTAAAGCGCAAACAGAAATGCTTGTTGGTCTACTATTTTTGCCCTTATTGTAATTATGCTCTTTGTTCAAACTATGCACTCTTTGCTTATGACCACTAGTATCTACCACAGAACTTTTACAGCCCTTCAAACATAGGTTTGTTTTGTTTCCTTTTTTAAAATCTTCAACTATGTGACTTGAACCATTTCTGTTAAGATAACTCTATGCTTGTAGATCTTTGGCTTTATTTTTTCATTGGGATGCAGTACACCCAAATTTAAAAAAAAAAACTTTCCTCTCAATAAAAAGGAGAAACAAATTTTTTGTAAATTTCCAGAACCAGCAGTGATTGTTTTGTTTCCTTTCAGTTTGTAGATTTCCATTTGTCTGTCTGTCTGTTTGTTTTCACAGTCTTGTCAAACCTGTGTAAGGATAAGAGGATAGAAGTTATATTGGTTTTTATGTCAATAAATTCAAGTTTACTGTGGCCATCCACTCTTGTATGTCCTTTGAAGCATTAAAACCTATCTGTATGCATGAAATTGTAAAGTTCTTTCTCTTGTTATGATCTCCAGTCCTCGTTTTATTCATCGGGATACATCGGTGCTTCAATGATGAATAAAGGGTCATGTCCACAATTGTGAAGTGGAGAGAAAATGATGAACTTGTAACTCTACCAAAGCCAATGTTCGTTTGTAGTATATTTATTGTACTATTTAAAATAAAAAAATAAATGTTAAATGATACCATAGTTTTAAGTGTAAGAGGCCCCCTCTTTACATGCACACAGGAAAACAAAAGGTATTGTTATAAGGATATATATTTACCACACATTTTACATGAGCTCCTTTTTAACGGAGCCTTTCGGGATGCGTTTGGCCACATCGATTTAAATATACAGTCCTGTTAACAACGTCTCTGCTGTATGTGAGAGAATGTGTGTTGAAAGTTTAGACTGTATGGATGCTAAATGAATGTCTGTTTAAAGATGCATCAGGTAAGGATACAATTCATTTACTACAATGTATGTTTAATAGTGTCAAACAACTCAAAGTTCTCAGGCAGCACCTCGTGATCGGACATGCGGTCATCCAATGATTGTTCGCTGCTGACGCCTCCAACGAAGACTGCTTAAAGAATCTCCCTGGCGAGGCTCTTTTGGGCGGCTAATGTTTGCACTTGTATCCCGTCAGGCTAATATCTACACTGCCAGCAGCGCATTATGATACGCCAGGAAAGATATGTATACTATTCATGATGACTTCTGCACTGTTATGTATTTCATGCAAACCTTGCTCAGTTAAAATAAAATTCTTATCTTTTTAACCCTCTCATGCACCACAAATTTCAATAATCAGTATCTTTAAGCTTTGATCTGTGGTGCTGATGATGACTTGCAGCACTTCTAGTGTCTCATTAGCAGAAACCCTCACATATTGCACGTTAAGCCTAGCACAGCAAAAAAAAAAAAAAAAAAAAGTTGTTGAGCATGATACCATGATCAATATTTAATGCAGTGTTTACAGGATGGATTTAGGACGATCAGAATGCATGGATTCTACTGAGGCGGCATCCTGGGTGAGAAAAGCAGAAACCGAAGCAAATTCCTCATCCAAGCACAGAACTACTTGCAATGCAGGGGTGATAAGTGGGGCATCAAAGTGGGTTGAGGATGGGAAAATGAAAAAAAAAAACGACACCAGGTAGGGATTTAGCTCCCTCCAACTATGGCAACAGGTGATGTGTCAAAAGACCACAGCAGCATCCAAGTGTAATAAGCGTGGGGAACATTTAAGAAGAGCAGATTCAGGACGTGTGAAGAGGTCACTTTGAGACATGCAAATGTGTTCGGAGCAAAGTGACGCTCACGGGGTTCTATAGTTGAGCAAACGAATCAACCAAATACTGAAGTGTGCAAGGTAAGACTGAGCTGCCCGAGGATGAACTCGGAAGTTATCAGATCCCTTCCTTAAAAGTTCTCTCGTCGACACTCAGAGCATTAATACAGCAGCAAACTGCTGTTGAACATGTAAAGATACATTGGTAATGTCTACCTGAGCAGACCATAAACGTCTTTCTGGGTGTCACTGTTGTGCAAACTGTTCCTCGCTGCTGTTATTTGACAACTCTTCCCTCTCTATGATTGCTTGAGAAGTTAGAAATATATATATGTAATTATGTATTGAATCACAGAATAGTTATTAAATGTTAAGGAGTGCTGTTAATATGTGGTCTGGGCTGGTAAGGGAATAGCTAAAGGGTCAAGCGGCAGACGCTCAAAGGCAGATTTGGGACAGAGCCCCGTGTTAATGTGTAATTGCTTTGAGCCGGTGGATCTTTGGCTAACAGAGCCCATTCATAGCCGAAGCCCCGGCACCACTGACCTACTTGCATATGAATCAGATAGCGGAGAGAGAACGAGATAGTGTTGCAACACAGGGACTGTCATATTGGGTTATTAATAACAGGCTTTTCCGCTCGAATAGACTTTGAGATTGAGGAGTGGCTGCAGTTCAAGGCGTTGGTTTTTTCTAATGTGATTATGGGACGGCCACCCAAGCACTACACATCTCACCAACAGTGTGAGCCTCATCCTCATTCCATTGAAAATTAAAAATGATGTATAGTATTATTTAAGAAAAACCCTTTTGTCTTTGTTCCTTGAACAAATGGCATTTTATGGTTGACAGCTATCACCTCGAGCTGCTATTTTGATTTGTGTCAGAGAGCGAGGATGCACCTGGCTCAGCAGGTTGTAATTGAACACACCTGAAGAGGCTCACAAGTATACAAAGCCCTGTGTCAGCTATAATCAGTCAGATCAGAGGCTTGTGAAGATGCATCTAAACCCCACCAACTGAAGACTAAAACTACTCGAAGCACCAATTCATTTTGGCATTTATTTTTTATTAGCAAAGACAGAATGAAAACAGCAAAAATCATTTTAGCCTCAAGCCATCTTCAGTGTGCTGTACCGGTGGACTCCACCCACCATCTCACAGCTGCGGGCCCTCAGTCATTAGCTCATCCAATTACATGATGCAAAAGTTCTAAAGAGCAGTAGACACCGAGTACAACCTCACACCCGAATCATGAATGTGAAATTACAGACAATTTGTTTCATCCAGTGAAGCAAACCAACAAATTACAAGAACCATTTTTTTAATGAAACTGTCATATAAGAGAATATTGTGATATGATAAGAAAATAATCACATCAACACAGATTAACACAGAATACACCTAAAACATATCTTAGAAGCGCTACTCAGAGGTGCATTGCACACTTATACTAGGAAGTCAGAAGTTTCAGTGGGAAATCGCTTTTTGCCTCACCAGATTACGGGAGGCGTTGAATATTACGGGTACGTCTTCAAAAGTGTAATTTTTTCAAAGCCCCTGCTCAGCCACACAAGTGTTTCAGTAAAGGCTGATTAAACCCCCTTTGGAGGGTAAGCCCATGCCTGCTGAGGACACAAACCTCTGAGCACTAGAAAACAAATGCATTTTACTCTCATTAAAATCCAAAAAAGGATCTCTAAGGTGCCACGAGACTGCCAGGAGAGTCGGGCAGGTGTCAATCAAGCACTACCCGCCGATGCAGAGCTGAGAGGTCTAATCAGCTGAGCAGCGACACCTGTGTGGGTGTGCAGAGGCTCAAGACGCCAGTCTTCTGAATTTCATTTGTGTTTGTGAATGCTTGAAATGTAAAATATTCAAACTCACCTCAAATCAATTATTAACTGTGGCCGTGTCTGGTCTGTTTACCTAATTCTACAAGGTTGCAATCATTGAATTTGAAGCAGTGGAGCATGCAAAACAAATGTAATGAATTTTACACTTTTTACGATTATACTTTCAAGATTAGTCAAATAAAGATGATAGGATAATACTGTCCTTTGAGACCAGGAGGGATGAGAGCAGATGGGAGAGGATGGGAGGAAAACTAGAAGACAAAAAAAAAAAAGGAAAGCAGGGAAACTGCGAGGGAGATGTTTGATGTGTAAATGCATCACACACAGCCGGTGATGTTTTCCCTGCAGGAATGCAGGTAAATAACCCATGAGTTTGTCTTTATATTTCGAATAATATTCAAATAAGTGTCAGCAGATATCATTGGCATGTGATGAATGAATTAGTCTTGTGGTCCTGTTGTTTTTTCTTTGTTCCTCGCTGCTATTGTCATGAGATGCACACACAGCTGAGATGTTGTTACATATTCCTCAGAAGAGTCTGAGATGTCTCCAGAATTGAAAATGTTTAAAGTTAGAAGAGTAGACAGATTAAAGTAGACCATATTAACATATATAAACTACCACATATACTGTGTTTCACTGTAGGGGGATAAGAACTAAACATGTGATATTGTTTGCTTTTGAGGTATAATTCTTGGCATTGAATCTGTGCCAAAAACGAATAGTTAAAAAATATGACTTTGAACCCTCTCTCAGCGGGAGAAGCTTTGTCCCACTCATGTAAAACTTAGCACTTGATTTAATTAGATCATCTTGTTTCACTGCCAGAAGGAAGAGCATATGGTCCTGCACTCCCCCCCCCCTCACTCACATACAGTAGCTCTGTTCTATTTTCAGGATCCCAGAGTATCAGCTTTGAAGCTGCGGGCCTCTCCTCCACACTTTGGTGGTTCCCTGTAGAGAGAGAGGGTCAAAGAGACCCGTGTGGTACAGGACCCCAAACAGCAGCCAAGGACGGGCCCACATTAACGGCATTAATTAGTTTTTCTGGACACAGTGTGAGAGCAGCTTTTAATTCTCCCTTGATGTCATTGAAGAGAGACAAACGAGGACGAGTACATTATTCCAGCCTGGTCTCACTAAATTAAATATGAATTACATGCCAATTTCTTAAGTTATTTCATGTGCTATCACAACGCCGTTCATGCATTTGAGGTGTAATTTCACACCGTGCAGTCTGTACTGACCAGGCAGCAGAAATAAGTCTAATTGTATAGACGTCAATGAGAAAATGACCCCACTTCTCACTTGATATGTTACCTCAGTCAGCATTGTAAACATGAGTTTATGGTAAAATAGACAGTAAAGCAGGGTATGCTTTAGGGCGGGGCTACCTCGTGATTGACAGGTTACTTTTGGTCAAACTAACACAAGAATTTTTTACCTAGGACACCGGTATCCATAACTTGAGCAAAAACAAAAGTTGGTGACTTATTTTGACGTTTGTATTCACATTTAACTTTTATGTACTCATTTTAAGATGAACGATGATGTTTTGCAGCTGTTAGTCCTGTTGCCTAATCATAACTGACCGTTTCACTTCAATGACGGAGCATTAACTTAGGTTAGGGGTTAAGAGTGGCTTGCTATTTATACGCATTCCCATGAGATCACATTGATTATTCACTTAAAGGACTTGCTTGTTGACTCTCTACTTGGTTTCTTTGTGTCTTGTACATTTCTGCCCTAAAACTGTTGTGTGAGCTAGTACAACGCCTGGTGCGTCATAAAGACGCAACGGGTGCCTTGTGCGTCGGGATCAAGAAGCTGACAGCCGTGGGTGTCATGTGATCATCCGTCAGTGCGTTGTTGCCTGAATTTATTCATGAATAAATAAGCAACAGTTAAAGTTGGGTACAAATATTCAATATAAATCAAGAGTTTAACATTGAAGAACTACCAGAAAAACAGAGCATGCAACATCAGCAAAAAACCCACAATTGCAATCAGATTGTGATGTTGCTGAACTCATGTCGCTGCGTGGAAATACGTGCACATCTCTTTTTGTCCAACTGAGTCCCACAATCCCAGTTCCAAAATCATACTATGCAAAATAACCAAAACTGTTAAAAGATTGAGCAATTGTTCCGCCCAATAAAACCAGAGAGACAATAACCCCTGACAAGCCACCAGGCGACTAGGTGGGAATTAGCTTAACCTTTTCCACCAGCACATCTTTCATCTGGGCAGCAGCTGAGACAACTCCGATGGAAATGAACAGGTCTCATGTTATTCTGTCCTGAGGTGCACTCTCCAGCGCACAGAGAGACAGATTGGGTGGCAGAGTGGCAGGAGGAGATGGATCTCTTTGATAGCTTGACATTTAGAGCCAGAAAAAAATGATATACTGAAGAGGGCGAGGTCGATGAAAACAGAAACCAATATTGTTTGCTCTCTCACTCGATTGGGTGATTTTTTTTTTTTTTGTGGATCAACAAACAATTTCTCATAATTTTTCTTCGACCGTTGTGTTGCCCTCCTCTCCTAACAGATGTTGCACGTCTTTGCTGTTGAATACATTGGTTAAGCACCGGTGGGAGCAAAATGTGGAGTTGTTCATGGATTTTAAAAAGAACAGTGAAAAGCAGCGCACTTGTTTATCATGCAAGTGCGCACCGTGCTGCGTGGCTGCTCTAGTAACTCAAGGATTCAGCCAAAGGCTCTTGACGCTGTTTGAACAAATATTTTGGACTCATTATTTATTTTACGTGTCCATCATTTGAGCTCTTAATTGTATATAATGGTGTGAAATGCATCATATGTTTAAGTCTGGATTTGATAGGGATTATATTGCTTTAGTTTAAGAAGAATGTGCATGACTAAGTAGCCATTATTAGAAGATATTAACAATACGTACTTATTCATATTTATGTTTTCTCAAAGGTCAATGAAAGGGGACATTTCATGTAAAACTCTTTTTATTTTTTGATGTATTTTCAGTTCTCGTGCATCCCTGAATGGGCTTTTTTTCAGGAGGTCTTAAAGAGAGCTGAAACAGAGCATTCCAGACAGAGTGTGAATATACGTATGCAGAAACACAGTGAGTAAAAATAACATTCAACCTTTTTAACATGAATGCAAGTAAACATGTTCTAGTAGACACCCTAAATACAAGTATTAGCCTACAAATGAGCATGGAATATCTCCTTTTAGATACACTGTACATAGTCAACATAGCATGTATTGCATACCATTTATTAGCAACAATGTGAGGAAATATATATGAATATGTCAGTTTGATTCAGTCATCAGCTCGTCCGTATTTTCTCGGGTGGGAAACCTCAGCTCTCATCAGCATATGTCTAACAGGATCAGGTGATAAAATGATTTCAATGCAACTCAACTGAATATTTCATGATGCTCGCAGAAGCTACCGACTCCGCTCCTGTGCTTTTATTTGCTATTAAATCATTCGCGCAATGACAAAATAGAATCCAGTTTGCTGATGCAAATTCAGCGACTAAAACACATGCATGAATTAGTGCAGAGAGACTTGTATTATGCATACCCTTGCATGAATATATAGATTTGAAATACTGGCTTTCTATATCACAATGTGACATTTTTTGTTATGCTCTATATATCAAAATACAAAGAGAGGACCAAGGCTCTTCTCTTTCGCTCTCTGCAGACTGAGACACTGACCCTAATAGCCACTAAAATAGTCACTTGTCGGCTCCTTGGACTGGCCTTGACCACATTCAGTGCCTGCGATACTTCAGTCTGTGTCATTCAAATGGCCATTTAAATGATTTGTAATACTGTTTCTACAACGCAGGGTTTATCATTTTATGTGTGTGTGCATCTAGCAAAAGTCTGACCCTCTCAGCTCCAATTCTTGCATTTTGTCCCTGATCCCCTGTAATCACTTTTTGGCGTTTCAATTTTGAAAAGCCCCAGGGTACCAACTTGCCCAAAACTAGATTTTGCATTGATTAGAGTCACCTGGAGTCATCCACCTCCACTGCATCCTGCCAAAAAAAAGATATAATTTGAAAAAGGGGAATATTAAATTACGGAAGTGTGAATGTACCACCTGGGGTCACAGCGCATGGAGGTAATTCATCACTGTCATTTCAACATCAACACCTTTCCAGCAGGTCAAAAAGCTTCCTCTGATTAAACATCAAGCGGAGAATGTGATGCCAAGGAGAGTCAAACCAGTGAAGCATCTCTTTTTGCAGTCTGCTAAGCAAGACTGATCTCCAACCAGTCCTATGAGAAACATTTAATTATAATGAGGTTATATGTCTCAGAGCAATTTAACATCATTTGTCTCAGGGCTTTCTTTGCTCCAAAAATAGTGTTCTATGGTAACCTTCAATGAAAACATCAACAATCACAGTTGAGAGGAATGAATGTCTCAACAAAAAAAAAAATAAAATATATATATATATATATATATATATATATATATAACTACAGTGACAGTTATGCTTTACAAAGCTAATATATGTATTACACCTACAGCTATTATATTGGATTGCATTAGATTATTATGTGTCAACCTGAATGACATGTCTATTCCCATAACATTCAAATTGAGTTCAGTGTATTACAAAATGCATATTTTAAACACAATTAGCATACATTTATGTATGTGATTTAAGTCAGTTTGCTATTATCAGTCCTCACATGCATTTGCCATTAGCATCCCAGTATTTGGTTACATATAGTTTGAATAATAAGAGCGTCTTTAGCTTCTGCACTGTGACTTATTTCAAATACATGCCGCTGACGTGTAGTTGGCATATAACGAGAGATAAATGAACAATTAATACAGGAAAACAGGATTAAAACTGGGAAAATGTTCTTCATTTCCCTGGTTCTGTTAGGCCAGGTCACACCAGAAAGTAGTGCGGCGAAATTTATCTCGCCGTTAGCCTGGTCGCTAAAGGGGCAATAACCTCACATAGTTTATCCAAAAGGCATAATTTTACCGTAATGATTTTTTCCTCACAAGTGTACTCTGTTGTTGAGTAGTTTATACTCTGACAGAGTAGGGTCAAATAAAAGTGGATGGTGCAACACAGCTAATAAGCTATGATAGCACTCTGGATATCTGTTCCTTCAGAGGTCAAGACGGCTTGCAGTTGGTCAACAATTGAAATCCGCCAGTCGATTCACCAAAGTTTAATTTAAATTTGTGTGACCAGAACTATCTTTAATATTATTAGTTGTGCTGCACGCTATTTCAAAAGGCCTATAGCTGATTAAAGAATGGCAAACAAACACTCATGCACACGCTAAAAAAACAACTCATTATTTTAAAGTGCAATACATCGTCAACATGCAGCCTCTGTTCTTATGCTCCGTTTATTGGAATGACATCAGTCAGACTGGGCCAAGTGGACCACAGCTTGTCAAGCTTGTGCTATTCTCTTTGCGGAGCCAGACTGACTGATGGGGAGAATAATTTATTTAATGGTATTACGTTGACACTGCTCACTGCTGTCATCAGGCGTCTCCCCTGGTACCAGCAGAAGTCCAGACTGTTGGCTCTCCACATTTTTACACACACACACACACACACACACACACACGGTGGACAAGTAAGTACGGTGTGCCACGTCAGATTCAGCACACACTCCTAACTTCAGATAACTGTGTAAATGACCAGCGTAAACAGGACGAATGCCACCTGTGCATAAATGAGTGCACATTCACAATTACACCATACATACAGAGTGCCCCACATAACCTATATTGAGGTTCATAAAGGAATATCTATAATTCTTGACAGTGTCAGCAGTGGATCGAAGGAACCTGCTATAGCCGAGGAATGGGATAATATTACAAGTGCTGTTAATGGTGTGTCACCAGAGGGGTCCAAATGTCTTGCCACAGCAAGGCGGTCGATGACTGCAATGGGTGGGGTTCAAATAATTTAAGTCTTATCGCAATTTGAGATGTTCATATTGATATTGTAGTAGCATAAATAGCCAATTGAAATTGGCTATATGAAGATTATATTTGCCTATAATTTGCGTCAAACTGTATCATATCAACATTTTGAAAAAGTGTAATTGATATAGGGTTCAAAGTAATGAAATATACGATCCATTAGTGAAAAACCTAGGCTTGCATAACAGCAGACTTATTGCACGTGACTCCTACGACGGGTCTGGACCTCTCGCAAATTGTATTTGTGTCCGAGAGAAAATACATAAGAAAAATATAAGAAAATTCGTGAATGCGGCAAGTTCTCCTAAATCACTCCTACAAGCCAGGAATCAGTTTGTACAAGTGGTTTTGCATGAGATCCATCACTCATACCGTGTTGCAATAATAAAACAAGTCCTCAACAAAAAGATAACCTCTTTAGTCTGTAGGAACCTCAAAACGTCTCTACCTGTTGTGCGTCTGCAGCACGACTCTAACCACCCCTGATTCAGTCGTACTGATTCTGTTTAAAGGCTGACTTCACATCACTTTTGTCTGTGCGAGTTGTCATCAACCGTTACCTGAAATGACAGCTGGATCTGGAAATGCCAAGGACCTGCCGCTAGAAGTACAACAAAGATGTTTCATCATCAAAACCGAGCTGGATCAAAGAAACTTGGCTGATGCATCTTTAATGGCGCCTAGGCAGGCATCAGGAAGCATTAGGTTTTAATGGAATAATCCACCCTCAGGTGCTCTTACACTGTTAGTTATCATCAACATGTGACGTTCCTGTGATGAATGTTGGTAGGGTGCTTCTATGGGGCACCCAATTTATGCCAACCACCTTTGACTTCTATTTCAGTTTGTGATTTCCTGTTCCCCTCAAGGCTTTCAACAAAACCCAGAGAAAAAGAAGCTATAATACAAAGGTGGAAATAAGAGCATATAAATATAGCAAGCACTAATTGGAATTAGTACATGCACATTGGTGAGTGTCTGTCATTGCTGTCATGCCCTTTATTCAAATTGAAGTGTGTCTTGCAATGGTACCTATTGCCTATCTGGTATGTTGTGGCTATTGTGGAAGAAAGAGCCTCTTCCCTGCTCCTCCTATGTGTTTGATGACTCCATCCATCATCTTTATCTATGTCCAGGTCACAATGGGAGCAGGCTAAACATGGTAGCCCAGACACCCGTCTCGCTAGCTACGTCCTCCAGCTCCTCCTGAGGGACACCAAGATGTCCCCGAGCCAGATGCTCTGGGCCCTCGTTAAAAGTTGGACATGCCTGGAAAACCTCGAAAGGAAGGCGACAGGAGACATCTCTATCACATGCCTGAACCACCTACAAAAAGGCAGCGACCCTCCTCCAAGTTCCCCTCGGATGTCTGACCTCTTTACCTTATCTCTAAGGCAATCTCACTCTTTTGGTCACTACCTGAAGATCTTAACCAAAGGTAAGGGCAAGAAAGTAGACAGGTTGGTAACTCAGGTGTTACACCTTTGGACTCGGCTCCCTCTTCACTGCAAAAATCTGATACGACGCTTGCCTTTCTATTGGCGCTGAATCCAGCTGTCGATCTCATGCCCCATCTTACCCTCTCTCACAAAAAACAAGATATTTGAACTCCTTTACTTTGGGCAGCAACTTACTCCCAACCCAGAGAGAGCTGTTATTATCGAGCAAAGTATCACAGCGTCAGACACTGAGCTGCTGACTCTCATGCCGAACACTTCACAAACCGTCCCAGCATCAAGGGTCGATGGAGCCAGAAGAACCACAAAAGGAAGACATGCAATCCTCAGATCCCCTCACAAGACATTTTCCACCACCCCCTGCACCCTGAGATTCTGACCATGACAGTCCCAACAGAATAGGCAGGAAGGCACAATTCTTGCAGAGCATGATGCCCACTGAACACGCTTGCCTTCCTGAGGACAATTAGTTATTGATGAGGCAAAATCATGATGAGGGTTCCTGTGTAGAAAACTAGGTTTAACGACAAATTAAAATTTTGTGCGTACTTAATTACCATTAATTGGAGTCCTGGTAGTATTGCAGCATAGAAACACTGTACACACTGAGAATAACAGGGCTTAATAGATTGCCACCAGCATCAAATTTTTTGTCCCCAAACAGGTTAGTCAGGTCATGCGGCTCAGGAAGTGTCAGTGATGTCATGTTTTGTAAATTTACTCATTGATGTGTTACGTGAATAACTCAAATCTGTCGGCAAACGACATGGGCCCAGATATTCAAGGAACAGAAACAGCTGTTTTTTTTTTTTAAAAGACAATATGGTAAAGGTGAAAGCGCACATGCTGTTCAACATGATGTATTACGTTAATCAAGGCAACAGTATTGTGACAAGCTGTTTCATATATTTTTTGAAAACAATGCGAGCCGATATGGTCTCAAGCGAGTAAGGCAACAGACGGTAGTGTTTCATTGTGGTGAAAAGATCTTTGGTTTAGATCTTTACTATGAATGGCGATAAGAGAAAAAACACACTTGTGATATGCTTTGAGGTAATTTAGGATAACTTCTTCCTTTAGGTGTCATATGCCAGACGTTATGGATATCAGTCTGGTGAGGGTAGAGGGAAATAAGATAAGAGCACCTCATTACAGTCAGATTCAGATTCTTTAATGCACTTCTTTGCAATAAATTGATTTGGTTCCATTTTCGTTCCTCTCTCAGTTCATCTCCCCGCTCTTACAATAAATCTACCTGAATCTGCAACCCTCTGTATCCTGCTTTATAAATTAAGACTGGTCTTTTTTTTTTTACAAATAATTACCTTTTTCAGTGTCTTGTTCTCTCTCTGACTCTCTTGCTCACAGACATGCATATCTATAATTTTCAGTCGTGAATAACTGTATTCAATTAATGATAAATCAAGAAGAGAGATTTCTCTCTCCTGCTTCAAAATACACACTCGCACACATTCACGTCTTTTTTGGAGTGTAACTTATTTATGAGATTAAAAGGGGATAGGTCTCATGAGCATATGCTTTTCTTCTTTCTAATTAAGGCGCTAAAGAATGAATTAGGGATGGACCCGACCAGTCGTTTGTCATAAAGTGGCAGTCTATCACCAAAAATCCAGACGCTTCTCCATGCCTCTCCACCCCTTCTCACCATTTGTTGTTGTCACTTGCTGTTCAATTCAGGAGATTTTCAGAGAAGGGTGCAGCCGTGCCCGTCCGACATGTAGATGCTACTGAGTGCCAGGACAGGTGTGCAGTTGGAAACGAGAGTGTCACGCAGAAACAGCTCTGACAGCTGTGTGATATATCTCACTAACCACTTCAAAACACCGGCATTATTCTTCAGCATTTTAATAGCAAAGCAAAATGAAGCAGAGAATGTGAATGAGGCCGTTGTGTGAGCTACACATGGGCGGGCAATTTTATTGAAGAAACAGTTTGAATTAGAAGTTTAGAACAAGTGAAAATGTGATGCATGGCCTCTGAGGACAAAAACTAAAAAGCGGGTTGTCCGCTCTGAATACTAATTACGGTGTGGCCCAGTTTGGAGGAAAACAAAGATGTTCACCTAAACCCAGATGCCTGGAAAAGAATAGCAACTCTCCGCTTCACTAGGTGCGCTCCTAATGGCAATTTGCAGGATTCCACCTGTCTGAGAAATGCTTGTTGGGGTTCACACAACAGTCTGGATAAATAGCTTAGCATCACATCTCTAGCTGTTAGGTCTCTGCTGCACCCTGTGTTCGTCTATTAGCTTCGAGGAGAGCAAAACCCTGCAGCAGTCAGGGGGATCATTATGGGAGCCACGTATGCTGCAGTAGCTGGTAGCTACAGCCCTCGCTGTGGTGCAACTGCTGACAGGATGGAAATAAACCCAGTTTGAGCTCCGCGAGTGAAGGCCGTGACCATGAGAATTTTTAACAGCGGGCTCTCAGACATCATAGCGGCCTATTATGAGGTCCGTCCTCAGCATCCTCATTGCATCCACTTTCAAAGAAGTATGAGAGTGCAAGAGTTGGGGGTAAATTGCAGAACATCTAGTGTAAAAATGTGATCAGTAATTATTCGGAACATGTCTTGCCTTTTTGCACGTGTGTGGGAAAGGCTTAGCGATACGTGAGGACTGATGTCACAGCCTGTCTTGTGAGGACATTTTGGGTTGGAAAGACATTTTGTATGTTCATTGTTATTATTACATCATTACATTTACAACATTAAATAGATACGAGTGGTATTGATGTTCTCATCAAACTCTCAACAATAAAATGATCATCGTACTTTCCAAAATGTCAAACTATTGCTTTGAAACAACTCAAAAATCAATGTGTGTGAGCAAAATTACAGTCAAGGCGGTGCTGCTCCTTACCCTCTTGGTCTCAGATTGGGATGCTTGTCATTGGTGCCACTGGGACAGCATCATGCTCGCCGTGCTTGGCAGCAGCGGCTCCTCCTCCGGTCAGGAGAAGCGCTTCATGTTGCTGCTCCGCGGGGCCCCGTCGGGAGCCAACACCAACACCACATTGCTGAAGGTTAAGGCCGTGCTGCTGGGCCCACTGGAGGGGAGGGAGGCACGGGAGAACCAGAACCAGGACTGCACGGAGCCGACTGTCAGTAAACAACAGGTTTTCTGAAGGGACTCAGGGCCACAGGGCCCATCAAAATTAACAAGAAATTAAAGTCTCTCAAATACACTTTAAATAGCTTGCCTCACTCATTCACTACTGCATTTGGAGAACACAGCAATTACTCTAGCAGTCGGTTCTGATATCCATGCATTACTCTGGACATGGGCATGCCTTTCAGCCATCTGTCTTTGTTGACTCATTTAATTTCTTCTGTATTCGCTCCTCTTTCGCTAATTCGCTATTTCTTCTCGATGATCTCCACAGCGCCTGATGCAATGTGCTGGCATCCACTCATTAACGCCAAAGCCAACAGGAAGGCGAACGGGGCGAGATGATTTGCACAGGACTGTGGGAGTTAGTTGCACAGCAGTCAGATACCCTGGGGTTACATAGGAAGGAAATTGGATCTAGAGGGAATGAGAGTAGGCCGTGTGATGTCATATATTACGATCAGTGGAGAGAGGTGGGGTATCACTCATTACAGAGAGCAGGGAACGCAGCTGAGCCACTGTGTAACATGTCAACTGGCTCCAGGAGCCATAAACTCCAACAGGGTCTTATATGTAGGTGGCAGTAACTGACTGAGCAGCATACTGTGTTGGTGTGATTCACTGCCACGGCTATGAATTTGCATTGACGATACGCGTGTAAAAAGGCCAGACAGCCTTCATATTGTCGTCAATGTCTGCGTTCTCTCCGCGTTTGTCTGAGTGAGCAGAATATTAGGTTATTTATCGTCTCATGTATCTCTGCGAGAGCGACAGTATATAAGAGAACAAAATGTCGAAGGCTCATAACGGCCGTGTGGTCGCCAATTTTTGCTGTAAATAAAAGGCAAATTCAGTGTGTTTTGCTTTGACACAAAAATAGCTTTTGTACTGCGGCCCACATGGTTCTCTCAGTCAGTGCATTATTAATAATGTTGTGCTGCGATAACGCTGCAAGTGTCCAGTACAGGATGGGCTGCGACACATGAGGAAAAATGCTGTTCTTGGCACCAAGATGATCAAGGTAACCAGGCTTTGATACCGATATTATTGTGTTAATTATTTAATAGATGAACAGCTGTTTGAGTCCCCACTGAGTACCACCTTGCATTCATTTCTTGTACTTCAATTGGTTTTGTCATTTCAGGGGGTGAGCAAAGAAAATGAAAGCAATTGGAGTACAAATTATTGTAGTTTTAGTTCAGTAGTGACGGTAGAAGGTTGCAGCATTTTCATTGTGACACACTCCTTAGTTCCAGGATGCAAATCGAACCTGAAAAGCTCACTGCCAGTATATCCTTGTAATTTCAATTGGGCTCATTTAGGCATGAACTTGCCTCAGAGAGGGAATGAGAGTGGGGAACATGGAATTAGCTGGAAGCCAAGTCACAAAGCATTCAGCACCTGATTCTCAGCTAGGACAGATGGCAGAATTGCAGCACGATGCCATAAACATGCACAGAGACCGAGCGGAAGAGGGAGAGGCAGCGCAAGACACACACACACAAGCACGTCTCAGTGTTCCCTTCGGCGTGTGGCCAAGAAACTCAATGTTTCATAATGATTAAAGTCTCTGTATGAAACCTGTGACTGAACATGAGAAATTGGATCATAAAGCATTGCCAAAACAGCTGTCAGGGGCTAGTCACGGTGCCGGCAGTAAGTCACAGTTCCTGTCCGCGGGCCACTTATTTTGTCATGACATGAGGATGTGAAAAGAGATTTTAAATTCAGCGACCATCACGCCTAGCCCACCATGGTGCAAATCCTCCTCCGCTCGCTCACACGTCATCGACCTCTGAGTTGTTGGACTTCCTGTGCTGATGGCGTCCACGCAGCTCACGTCCCAGAACTGGTTACTGTAGTTTGAAGATCGTAATGGCTTTCATATCACGGCTCAAATTTGTGCAAAACGGTATTAGCTGTACCCTTCTTAAGCTGCCCGGTTTCTCAGGGGCAGAGTTAATCCATCAATACTTAGATCTGTCTCCCCACTCCTCCATGATAAACAAAGCTAATAAAGGCATGATCGGACAGAAGCTGTTGATAACACATTATCCCCCCATCTAATCCCTCTTCTAATTAGAGATGCTGATTTAGACCATGAAAAAACAACAAAACAAGGAAAAGGGAAGAGAGACGGTGCCAGACTCCCAACGGGTTTATTTTTAATTTGTATGAACTCGTGAAATGACAGTCTACACCGGCAGATTTGTATGTGTAAGACGATTCATTGCAATTCGCATTGCTGTCAACGGTTTTCCAAAGCATAGCAGAAGTTTTTAGATTGATTTCATTCCTTCCAGGCAGCCATTTGTTTCCAGACATTGGCTTCATTTCAGCACTTCAGAAAACCTGATTAATTTAGAGATGAATTAAAAATGGCTTGTTATAGATAATCCATCAAAGTAAACTTAGATTTGAATCTTCTTTTGGTGATAAAAGGTATGTTGGGGATTTGAAAAATTTAATTTATTTGCATAATGGCAACACAGCCCACAGAGAATTCATATTTGTTTGACACCAAACAGCAAACAAAAGTAACAACTAACTGGTTAACATAGTGGATGAATGTCACGAGCTGGTGGAGACCAACACTATATTTGGAGGAAAATGGCAGCAGAACATGACTCCAAATTCATTTGAATGTTGCCCCATGTGTCTTTTTTGTTTTTTGGTAATTGTTCAATGACCTACAATATATAGTTTGAGTTTTTATTAACCGTTTCTATAACCTTTCTAACCATTTCAGATTTTGCAAAAGGTCTGTGTTTTTGCAAAAGAAAAAACTAAAGAAGAGAAGTAAAATGCGAGAGAAATGGACGCTAAAAGTTGTTGACATAGAGTGAAAGACTGACTGATGACTTCTGTCTGTCACCTTTACAATTATTCTATAAACCTGGAGATGAGGAGAAGGCTGCTGTTGTTTTTACTCTCTCCATTTCCCACTTGATTGCATCACTCTTTCTGTATTAACTTTGACATTTTGTGTGTGTGCATATCTGTCACTTTTTGAGGAGGAGGAGGCAAAGGTGGAAAGATGGTCTCGGTGACACCGTCCACTCCTGTCACTCACGTCTCCACCCCATGATCTTGGCACAGTCCATCCACCTCCACCACTTTGTCTGGCTCTCCTATTTTGTCTTTCAGGGAACATTTATTGCTCTGCTGAATTTAAATCCCCCCTCTCCTCTTGCACTGCATGGTCTCCCATCTCCTCTGACTCTTTGTTTACCTTCCCTATCTGACGGGTTTTTTTTCACACCAACTACCAATTTTCTTTCACGCCGCTTTTATATTCCATCACTCGCTGTGATTTTCTGCCGCTTCTCATCCTGTCTCTGTATGTGGTTGGACATCATTGCTGTCCTTTCCTCTCCCCGTATATATAGGCAAGCAAGCTGAGGAAGGTTTTTTATTTCCCAGGGGAGACAGGATGTTAATGATGCTTTAATAATTCCTAACTATACATAATGAGAGTAAAAGAGATAGAAGAAAAACAGGCATTGCAGGAAAATTGCTTTTTCTGAACTGCGTGGAAAAATTGTTGGGCATTTTAAATAAAATAGGCAAAACTGCTGAGTTACAATGAATTGCATTTTTTGGGACCTGGAAAAGCATGGCAGTTGCATATCAAAAAGAGACTACTATGTGAATTTCAGAAGTTAACTTGTCGAGGCTGCTGATGTTGTGAAGATACTATGCTGAGCCCGGAGAATAGACTGGGGAAAGTAAATGGCAGAATGAAGGCTTTTGAGGTGTTACTTTAGCATCTCTTTCTCTCTCTCCATGGGACAAATTGAAGCATGTTTACTTCTGGACAAATCGTTCTCAAACCCTGGCTGACACCCATTGTCAAGAGTTATAAAAGTTGTATTGAGCTATGACGGTAGTGATCTCTAATTGGCTCAGCATGCTTTGCAGTAAAAGCTCTCCCAGTGACTTTTATGACTTATGGAAAGTAACAGGAAATACAGATCAGATGTGTCAAAAGGAAGTTAAAGAGGTGCTCTCTATAAACCAGAATTGGTATTTTTGTATCATTTCTTTATTATTATTTTATTTTGCTGTTGATGGAGTCGGTGAGAAAGCCAGACAGACCCAGAGGGTGGTGTTGTTAGATCTATCATCCTCTACTGATACACAGCACTACATCTTCACCGACTCCAGGTTCAGCAGTCAATAGCATACACACACCAGACAGAAACGAGTGAGCCTCCATGTTTTTATTCATAAAGAGTATCTTCTAGATCACAGTTGTATCAATCCAAGGCAGCATTCTGTGTGAACTCTGTGTAATGCAAGGTGCCTGCATTGGCCAGCCGAGAGGAGCATTAGCAGACAATGAAGCTTAATGAAGGCAGCGTGTTGTCCTATGGGGAAACGTAGCTTCCCAGAATACTTGGATCACTTAGATAGCTCAAGTTACCCAGAGGCGGAAAGGTCCACTCTCACTCCAGGCAAATCCTCATCTCCTCCTCTCACCAAATGCCCCATTGTCTGGCTAAAGAAAGGTGTTGGACCTCTGGCTTAGGCTACAACTGAACATCCAGAAAAATGCGTCTATTACATTTTTCCCGACCTTTTGTATGATGTAAGTCAAGTGTTTGGTCTCTGGTTACCGTTCTGCATGCTCGATAGGAGAAATAAACAAACGGTTACTGGCATCGATGGTCCACCTTCCACACATTTAAGTGCCCAGATTACATTTACTTGAGAAAAAGCAGACAGGATGTTCAATTACCCCTTCCTCTTCCTGTTGGAAGAGTGTAGCTGAGAGGGGTTGTGCTGAGCTAACGGTCAATTACATGCAATGGTTGTGACTTTAACAATATTATTATACAGTAAAAACTATAATGAATTACTCACAGACTGGAATAAAAAAAAAAAAAATTCTCTTTTCCCATATTGCATCTTTTCCTGCCTGCAGAGTTTGAGGGTAAGGACAAAAAAAAACAAGCAACACTCACTGTCTAAAGATTCATAAGGAGCTTATTATGATGCCCAATGTGATGCAAATGAATCATTCATAGCCGCTGCCTGGCTTCGCCTAGAATAGATGGGGGGGAAAACTCAGACCTAATGATGTTTGGATGGAATCTCTGTTCTACATCTGGGTCCAAATTCACTTGCAAACACAATATCTTTTCTCATACCATTGCAACTAAATAAAACGCAGAAGGAAATCCCGATGAAGCCTTGCAGATGCTTGTTCAAATGACATTAGAAATTCTTTTTCAAAATGAGCAGTCTTCAGTGCTCATCATCACACTGACAATTTCCTTTCCTTGCCTTTTTGAGGGAGCTGAAGAAGCCGAGCAAATGGTGTCATTCAGAGACTTCATTCAGAGAACTGTTGGTGCAGTTAAATATTACATGCTTTGGGCATTAAGTCAGGGTTGGGTTGTGTACGCACAAGTCAATTCCGCTCAAGTAAACAATCGCACAAAAAAAAAGAGAATAGTGAATGTTTTTAGAAAGATTACCTATATTTATTTACTCAGTGTCCAGTTGGAGCAATAGATATTATAAGCATGCTGTTTCCAGCCAGCAGCACATCAGCGCACTCTAACATGATGTGGATCTGTCAACACAAATCTAAATTAGGCAGGAACTCTGTTCACAGACAGCGCTGATATATGAAGACGTCAGTAAGAGACCCACAACTTCCTCCTGTAAAATGAAAAAATATATATATGCCTTGTCAAAAAGCAAGTCTGCAGGGTTGTGTTGATTTACTCCGTTCACTGTGCAGCCTCCTGAAATAATAGAGAGCCAGTGACTTTATAGAGTAATCGTAACAGTTTGACGCCTCAAGCTAGATGAGAGCATATCTGCTGGCATGCTGCATTAATATTTTTTTATTCATTCTTTTGCAAACAAGAATGACCTAGAAAGCATTGTGCAATCAACTGATTCAGTTAATCACAGTGTCTAGTGAATAATCATGTAAGATATGAAACTGCACAAAAAAACATTACAATGTGCCAGCAAATCAATCAACACTCAAGAAATACCTTCTTTTATTTGCTCAAACAGTGACAGATTTTGACACACTTTATGTGACAAAATACTGCTGAAAACCTCGGTTGCTCCTTTAGATACATTTCCAATATTATGTCATCAGTAACTGAAAATTGCACAAGATTGCCTGCACAATGCCCAAATGTCAATGACAATTGTCTGATGTTCTAGCGTGCATGTACTGTAAATAAAAATATTTCTGATTTAACACTTGAACAGCAACGGCTCGTTTGCTTGCTAGCGTCTTCGTTAATCTTTAGAGAGGACAGCTGCATGAGTGTGGTAGCCTGCAGGAATGGGGGAGGGGTGGATGAGTCTGATTGTGTCTTAAGCACATGGGTCTCTCTCTCCATCCCAGTGTTAGTGTGAGATTTCGTGAAGGGGTTAATGCTCCTGTGCACATGCCAACGAGCAAGATGGATGCTTGCTGCTACGCAGGTGTAATTGGATCACGCACCTGCCTCGGGTTTGGTCATTGATCTCTTCCCCTGCAGGCCCCAATATTTAGGGAGGCTGAGCTCCCTATCGATTTTGCTCTCAAACAGATCATGAGACTGTGGACGCACGTGAACATTAATCTGCGGTGCTGCGTGATGGGTCGGCTAACAAGGGCTCAGCCATTCCTTTCAATAGGTGTACACTCGGCATGGCAGCAGCCCTAAATGAGACGTTCATAGCTGCGGTGAAGCTGCTCAATATGAAATTGATAAAACTGCATGTTGACATTTTGCTTTATTAGTATAGCACCGTATTGACACCCCAGGGCTGATAATTGATGATGCAACACAAAGATTAAGAGAAAATAGGGCAGGGAATACCTTCGGATCATGAAAGGTTAATTTTGTCTCTATCTAGGATTATAATGATTTGTTTTTGTGTCTGGGGACGAGCTGTTGAGAAAAGAGCTTTGGGTGGGCTCATTTTGAAAACCACAAAACCACAGCCTGTTGACATTGATTTCAGAATTCATTAGAGTGCCACCTATTCAAAAGTCTCTTTCCATCGTTTGACTGCTCACTTTGTGGTGACTCTGCGCTTATACTATCTCACATTTGAAATAATTATGTGCTCGGGTCTAGGAGAAGAACTTCACTCAATTACTACACATATAAAATACTGCTTTTCTGCAAGATACCATTCAAGTGCAGTCACTAAATATAGACTTTTCGATATAACTTCTAACAACATAATCTAAAGACCGTGTTCGGAAAATAAGGTCAATTTAAGGATTGAACTGCTGTTACATCAGAGAACCAACTAAACATTTTGTTTCATGATCATACTTTTAATGCATCTATTAAAATAAAAACTAAAAAAATAGTAAAGCAGCGTTTTTGAAAGCAAGAGAGTTTTATCCCCTTAGATAACATTTACTTGGCTTTAATGCTTCAATGGCACTCACAAACCCAGGGGACTGCATTGCCTGGGGGGCTTCGGCATCGACAAAGCAAACAGTTAAACAGCATCATTATCATTCATAGAAGCCAGGCAAACTCATTTCATTTTTAATGCATATAGGTGTGTCTCTGTATGTGTGTGGCACAAAGGCGATAAACAAGTCAAAATGAATTACATTTAGATAGGCAGGCTGCTGGCTTTCTGTGAAACTGTGTGTGTGTGTGTGGGTGTGTTTTACCCGTGTTGCGGGGACATAAATATGTTTACACAGTCCCATTGTGGGGACTCGCCTTCCTTATGGGGACAAAATGGGCATCCCCATAAAGTAAATCCTTACATTTTAGGGTGAAGACTTGGTTTAAGGTTACAGCAAGGGTTAGTGTAAATGTAAGTCAATGTAGTGTCCCAAAAAGTCAAGAAAACATGACTGTGTGTTTTCTGACAGTATAGATAAAAGCATTCTGGTGCATTTCACTACATTTTTCTCATAGTAGCTTGACAATACTGGTGTTATATTACTGCACATTGATTCAGTTTTATTATGCATGGATTTTTGTTTTAAAAGCTTGTAGAATGAAAAACAAAAATCTAGATCTCCGCATAGTATTTCCTCACTGTTAGACATGCTATGTGTGTGTGTTGGACCTCTCCACCAGCAAAAGAAACAAATTCGGCAATAGCCATTTCTTTCATATCTGGGAGTTCCACCGGATACTGCTTGATTTCACTCTTTTCAATGATGCTCTTTGACCGGCTGCAGAAGTTGCCTTCGGCACCCAAAGCTGAATTATTACAACCATGATGAATATCGAAAAAATGCAGTGTGGGGTTTTTAACAAGTGCTAATACACGGCGCATTAGGATGATGAATTTCCCCGCCTGGGCATCCTCCAGATACAGCACAAAAAGATGAAAACTATGTTACACACAGAGAAAGAGAGTGAGAGAGGGGAGACATAAATATAACAAATTGGGAAAATACCTGGTTGTCTGAACGTGATTCAAGATGTACTGTTAGAAGAGGTGGACAAAATATTAGGTGAAGTTTATACACTTCAATCCGTTACAACACCACAACGAGCCTCCCTCACACACTCTTTTAAAGAAAAGCAAACATTCTAAGCTTCACAGAGGTGCATTACGTTTGTACAAGTGTTTGTGAGGTTGTAACCACCTCCTGCAGGTACAACTGACATCAACTGTCAAAAACAGACCGAAAAAAGGAAAGAGTTTGCAGATAAAAGCCAGAGCTTCTCTTGGATGTTAGAAAGATTATCCTCTTACAAGACACCGAAGATGCTCTACTCTGTCTGATTCATGGATTGTCTTTCTTTCTACACAGGTTTTTTTTTCTTTTGTTTCTTTTGGTATATATAGCACCCCAGTGTTCAAGCCAATGGAACTCGCAGTTGCCACTTTGAAGTTGTAACACTCACACTGTGATGTCTCAGAGTATCAAATACATCACTATAATCCGAATGCTCCCTTTGATGGGCTTTGGAATAGTGTTTAACTGAATTCCCCGGTGCCAGCGTATAACGTTGACGTAGGAACCCTGAGACGCATTCAAATCACTATTAAACTGAGAGGGCAGATTTTGCTCTCAAGAACAAATCAGACATATTCAGCCTCATAAATCACTGCAAACAGCTTGGCCAAGTTTCCCTCGGACCAACCTTGAATACTAAAGTCACTTTTCTTGTCTACTCATCTCGCCGTTCATTTTCTTGTGGCCCCAGTGCTGTTCAACCAATTTCACTCGCGATGTATAATTGAACAATTTATGTATGAAAGTGTTTCACAGCAGACTCGCAAATCCAATTTCCAGACAATAATAACTCGTGAGATACTGTTTTGCTGAGACAGATCTACCAAATCTTGTGTACTGACTGAGGTTCCAATAAAGCATTCCTCATATATCTTGTAGTGTTGTGGAAATGTTACACTCAATGTCAATAATTAATTCATAGTTAACAGCAGCAAAGCCAAATCGGACCCTGGGGAGGAAAGTGGGGGGCTTCACCAACTGAAATACATTTCGGAGGTAGACGATGGTTGTTGTAATTGTTTTGCCCATGGACTTCAGGTGGGATGACCATCTGCAGAAGCACAGGCTTGGATTTAGAAGCTGTTCACATCAGACTTGTGTCATAGCCGCTTACTGATAATTGATTAGAATAGCCACACTAACTATCTGATGCCCTTCATGCTGTCCAGGCACAGCTAGGAGTAGAGGTCTTTCTCTCCGTGGGCGATTAAAAAGATGACAGAGCTTACCCGGCTGTCCTTAATGAGGGCATTCTCCAGCTGCCCTCGTGGAAGCTCTGGTAACCCCTCAGGTATTTCTCTGTGAATACATATTTAGAATTATGGGTGTCACATCTAATTAGAATAATACAACGCACTCATACTAATAGATCCTACCAACTTTATTACCAACGGAGTCAGAGAAGAAGAGATGGCGTATTCCAGGACTGCGTCCGCTGCCCCTGAGGAGCCTCCTCAACCTCTTCACCTTTTCGTCCTCTGGCAGACTGCTTTGGCTTGGCCCTACAACTCTGCTTTCCTCCCTCTCTTCCTCCTGCACTGCAACATGCCCGGGTGACTTCACCTCAGGTGGCTGATGATGTAGTGTCTGCTGCTGGTCGGGGGTCTGCTGAGGTGGCCGCCCGCTCGGCACCAGCTCTTCACACTCCTGCCCTTCATCGTCCTCTTCATTCCTCTAGTTGCTAGCGTCTAATGGTTTTGGTTGTCAAAAAAACTGAGATACAGAAGGCAAAATGCTCATATGTTCACCAGCTACATTTCTGCAGAAGACAGACAAAACAGGCCTGTACTGGTTGCATACAGTTGTGTCCCAGCTTGACCCATATGACAATGTTGAGAGTGAATCAAAACAATAAAGTTTTTAGCTCATTTTAAAAGCCAAACAATTAGGTAATATATGCTAAAATACACGACATCCTTTCACATATATGGAATCATTTCTTCCATTGTTAATCTAAAAATATCGATTACATCAATTTCAAACACAACATGGTGACATGTACAGCTTTTGCAAAGTACTATCAAAAATCAATGATATTGTTTGCACACTTTAACAGCTGTAGCCTACACAGTTACAGTAACAAGCATTTGAATGAGGGTTAAACTACACTGCATTGACCTTCAAGACAAAACATTGTGAAGAAATCAGTAGCCCATCAACGCTATTATTCGAGGACACGCAGAAGGTGAGGCATTGCTGCGAGCTTATGCGGCGTAATAACGACATTCACAAATCTGGCAACCCAGTAGGGTGAAAAGCACATTGCTGAGATGCAGCTCCGTCCTCTAACTACTGATCTGGCAACTGACGGCATCATCGTATAATTATCTCTGACATGAATACAACAACCATGCAGAGTTGCTACGTGTGATGAGCAAACAAAGGATGGTACCGTATGACAGAAATACTAACGTAAAGAACAACCTGTCCTTCTCCTCTACATACTCTCTTCTGTCTCTTGTTTTGCTTGTCCATCAGTCCGTCTCCTGCTGCATTTTCTCCTATTTTTTCTTTCTCCCAGCTGTCTCCCATTTTCTGTCAATGTCCCTCTGTGCATGTCTGCAGCATCGTTCTGGCATGGCCTACATAACCTCTGGTCATCTATTTTGTATATAGCTGATGCATTATGATGCATGGATCTCTAAGACAGAGGGGTCCCTCCAGGGGCTGTGAGCGGCGGTATGTCACTAAAACACGCACACACACACACACACACACACACCCACCCACACTCACAGACAAGCATAAATCAGAGCCATAGCAGTCATTTGCTGACATGTGCCCCCCAGCAACAACACACGCAGACAGCACTGCAGCCTATTCAGGGGCAGACAAACATGGAGAGAGACCGCACCGTCTGAGTGATGATAATATCTCGGCACAGAACACTGGGTGTAGTAAAGAATAAATGGAACGGATAATTAAGAGATGAAGGAAGAAATACACAAACCTTAGTTTTAATAGAGGGTTGAAGCAGCTGAACGGACACAGTGGAAAACAAATAGGCTAATAAAGTGACATTGAAACCTTCTATACCCATACGGTCACTCAACTGTAAATACGTTTGACAATGTGGTTGTGGGCAGCATGCGTGTACCAGGCCGGATATACAACCTTGAATAAAAGAGCATCTACAGCAAATGTGTCGCACAGTGAATGTGTCTGGATCTTTCTGGATTGGGTCTGTTTCTGGCTGAAGGTGTAGGCGTGACGTGCATAACATTTGTCAATTTAGGATTTTGTGCCGTTGTTGTAAATGTCTGCATTAGTCAAATCAAAGTACTTAGTCTGTGAATCAAAGGCAGGGCCTGAGGGCCGGCCTGTAGGCTTCTCCACCCTGCAGCCTTGAGTTGCCTGTGTTTACCGGAGCAAACTGTGTGGGCTCGGCAACACCCAAAGCGACCTACACCACCTACAGAACGCTCTCGGAAACGTCTCCATCATCCGCCTAAACACCTGCAGCTGTACAAAATATGGATTCAGGGGCAGGAGGAGGCCAAACTTGAATCGCTACACCCCGTGCTTCCCCCCTTAGTTACTGTACTCTGTTCTTGAATGGCACATATGCAGTGTATACAGTTATAAGGGTGGCAGATTTACCACTCAAAATTCCTACAAATTTATGAAACATTTCACACAGAGGTAGACAAAAGCAAGCTGTTTATTTCTAGCCAGACACTGACAATTCTACCAACTGTCCCTGGCATATTATATTTTAGCTGGGTTGTCACAAACCATCTAGGTACTGTAGCTAATTCGTTACCTCCATGACTAAAACGTTGTGTCCGTTAGCTTGTTTTAAAACTGCAATCCTAAACTTAATATTATTGGTACCTCTAAAATCCCACGTGGCCCCGGCCTGGACCCCCATTTGAAATGGTTTAGAGCCGCCTCTGTATACAGGTGTACCTAATGAAGTGTGAAATGTAACATTAGCAATGTAATGCAACCCAATACAATAGCTCCGCTATGGATTCTACTTTTATACAGATTCTACTTTTTCAGTTTTTGTACACGCCGTCAGAAGAGTAATAGTTCTACTTTGTGTTCATTACTGAGGTCGTAGTGGGTGGTGGTGGTGTACTGGAGTACAAGATATTCTGCCCCTCTCATGTATGTAAATGAGTTAGCCAAAATATTAAAACATCACCTTCCCACGGGGGCCTCTCTTTCCTCACGGGCACGGATGCTTTGTTTGCTAAGGATATTATTACACATTCATACTTGCTTACGTGACTGACTGCTGACTTCCACGTTTGTGCTGTTTGATATTTTTATGACATATGACAGAGCTGTTGAATTAAATCAGATTGTACAAGTGTACCGAATAGAGTGCCACAGCTAGTTCGCCTGCTATTGTTTGCAGCTTAAGTTAGAGCAGACAAACTCACCGTTCAACCAAATTCTCACACTTTTGCTATTGTATTTTTGTTTTGGAAAGGCTATATAAACCCACCATTGTCCAAACTCTTTGAATAATAAGATCTTGTGCCCCCTTGTGCACCACTTCAACATGTGGGGAAATACAAAGCTTGATCTGCCGTGACTAGTTACGGTTGCTAAGCTATGATTGGGTGATTACTGCTCATGGGATGGAATTCAGCAAATTGTCAATTGCAGAAATGTCTTAAAACTGTTCAGTGTTCTGTCGGCTGCATTTATCGAGATATTAGTCCATCCTTAAAGAAGGAAAGTCGCCAATTCTGTGATGGACGAGGTTAGGGCATGGATGTTAGATGTTAATGATCTAATTTGTCTCTGTGATTCCGAACTTCCCATAAAGCTTTAATGATTTTTGGATGTGGTGATTGGAGGGGCCGTTATGTGTTTGACTTCATCCCGACATCGACGTAAATGGCTCTTGAATTGCTCTAACAGGGTGTCTGGTGACATTACCATCCTGCAGTATGGGAGCGGTATTTGCCTCTCTGTGTGCACCTGATGCTGTAAACACGGTCTAATATCCCTCAGCTGGTATACAATCATGCAGAGCAATCATCTGAACTAATGTGTCACGGTAGATGGCTGCCTGTATCGCTCCAGAGCTAGAACCATGTTTAACATCTGGCATCTGACAGCCAGCGTCAAAGGCTGCATTTTTGGATTTCACATGGATCTGCCCGGATGAAGATAAATGAGTGAAAACTGATTCATTCCACCACACTTTTTCAATTGCAGTAATCCGGAATTTACATTCTTTGTGCCAGAATATTTATCTTTGTCTAATGGATATCTCCAGTTTCTGAAAGGCTGCCCTGCCATAAATGCCAGCTATACATGAATCTCAATAAGTGCAGAGGCGTTGGTTCTATTCAAGTGATAGTTTGTTCTCACCACTACTTGTCATTTGTCAAGATAGATAGGAGAAAGATGTTTTCATCCTGGCTCCCCTCTTGCACTCTGCTTTTTTTCATTTCCTCATCTCCTTCCTCCTCCTCCCTCTCCTCTTCATTCTCTGTACAACACTGGGGCATTTTTTTCCTCGCAAGGTCTGAAGGCTGAATGCCCATAGAGTTGTTATCCAATGCATTTATACTGACTTGAGATCAACACACAGTGGGCTGTTAATTCATCTCCCTTTAAGTGCAGAACAGATCAAGGTCCTGGACCCATACAGACCAAGTCGGCAGCGCACTGAATGAACGGAGCATTGCTGAGCTACAACAGACGAGTGAAATATATCTTTGATAGCCATCTTTAGCATCAAATCTGCAGAGAGCAGAGGGACAGAAAGTGATGAAAGGGGGAAGTAATGGCAGCGTGCCTGAGAGGAAAGACACACATTCTATTGGGACCTAAATTTAAACCGGAGCTCTTTTACTCACTTTCCCTGCGTCTCTTTCACTCACTCACACACACACACACACACACACACACTGTACACTCGCGAAACACTGGGAGAAGAAAACAACTCAATTGGCGAAAGAACTGGGCCTCTCTCAAACGAAAAGAAATTTTGGATGGTTTAATCAATTTTCCTGTGAAACTCGGAAACATATATGCCAAATCTCATCTTTTTAGTACATTCTTCAAGCAAAAAAGGAAGCAAAGAGAGTGAGAGGAAGTGTGTGTGTGTGTGTGTGTGAATGGGAGTGTACAGTCTTAGTCGCCATACAAATTCAATGCTACTTCACAGAGCGTTAATGCAGCACATACATTTTACGCGGTGACTTCCCCTCCGATGCACCTGCAATGGAGACAATTTAAATACATCTGCATGCAAACAAGACAATCCAGCAATTTGCATTTTGAGCTCAACGGGTAGGAAATAAATCTCGAGGAGGAACATCCATACGAGCGGCCACATTAAATCAACACCCCCGCTCAGCTTTGCTAGTTTGGACAGCTTTTTCACTGAATTATTCCAAATCACAGTGGCGCTCCATTGTCTCCTATTTCCTGTGTTGATCACTTGTTCACCACTGTCCTCGTCACAATCCTCGGACTGCTATAGCATCAGTCGACTAGGAAGCGAGGAGACACATTAACCAAACCTGTCGTCTTAATTGGATTTTTTGTTTTCGCAAAAACTGCAAGGTAAAAATGTGCCAAGATCCGCGACGTAGTAATTAATCTAACTGTAGCCGAGTGTCTTCTCTCCAATCAATAAACATCCAAACGCAAACAAACACGCATGCACGGTGCCTTTCCTGTTCTTCTTTGCAACTCTTTATAACAGAATCAGCTCATCAGTCGTGATGGAAGGGACTGCTGTGCTTAGTGGTGGTATCCACAGTGGCTCCATGCAACAGAGACAAACTTTAATATCGGCCAAAGTCCCGGTGAGAGGTGTCTCCTGCTGTCCAGTGTGTGGGCTGTGTGTACCACCACGCAGAGAAAGGCTCCTACCGACAAAACAAATGGTCCTCTTTTTGTCGGCAGTGTTCCACATTCGTTACTCATAGATCCCGTTCCCTTGCCCCACAATCTGTGCATGTGTGCGTTCAGCGCTTGATGGAAAGCATCACGGGAGTTGCAAACACAATCAGACGCACGCGAAGCACCTCACTACCCTGAAAATCACCAGAGCTTGAAAACCTGTCCTCAGTTTGACCTTGCTTTGCTCCTTTCAGGTGCACAGACTGGCCAAAAGAATCTGCTAACAGACAAATGAGAGTCTGCATTCAAGAATACAGATATGAACTTGGCCCGGTTCCATTACCGAGGTGATTTGTGCATCTTGGTGCCACCAGAAGAGAATTCATTTCAGCTGAGAGTCTATCTACAGGCCACGGGGCTATTAGCGTATAATGTGGTTCAGACAGTCACAGGCAGGCAGGAGCAGAGCAGCCTCAGACCCACGTGACCTCCCAATTAAGAGCCTTTTGTTGACATTCACAGTGGTGCTGTACCGCCCTCACAGAGTGCCTGTATCAGTATTCTACATGAGGCATAAAGCATACTGATAACATCACTGGATCTATAAGGGGACCAGGCATTTATATTAAGGATAAAGGATACATTTGTTAGGAACAAAATGCAATTTGTCCCATCCTCACAGATGCAACGATATCAACATGAAGGTGAGGGAGATGTCAGTCAAATACTGTACTTGCTCACACAGTCCTGAAGAGGTCTAATCATGCAAACACAATAAGAGTAATCATCGTAATGACTCTACCCTCGGCCTAATTCCGATTCTTTATTTTCAGGTGGAGAGTAACGCATTCAAGTACACTGGAGCACTAGAGCATTTTGAGTGTTCTTCTTTATACTTCTTTACATTTCAGATAGGAATACTTTTTATCCGTCAAATTCAATTGGCAGGTTCTGTGAAGATTACGATTTTACATACCCCTGATGAAACATATAAAATGCTCACATATTAATGCATTATGTTAGGGACAATTTCTATGATTAATCGGGAGAAGAGTCAAAGTTTTCAATCTATGTCAATAAACAGAGCCTTGAGAGAATCAACGTTATTGTCTTTAGTGCTTGCAAGCAGGAGAACGTTTCAACAGACACGTATTTCAGTGTACAGCAGAAAGGCTTCAACAAAGTCTCAGACGTCTCGTCATTTTATGCCTGCAAAGCCCCCTCCTCCGAGGTAAATCATCCATAAGAGAACGGGTATTCAGACATGGGCTGTTTTGATCCGCTCAAAGGTCTGGTTCCTGCCAGGACATAACAAACATGACATCAGGTTCATTAGCCTTTCTGTTCTTCTGTGAGAGCAAAAGACACACAAGACATCAAGTTCACTGCTAAATGATGAACTACTTCTGCAGGGATCTGCTGTGTCATTGTCAGAGAGTGTTCAAAACATATTTTCCCATTACAATTAGTATCATAATCAAATGATATAATAGGTATTATATCCAATGATGTGATATAACAGGAGCCACCCAAGACTTTTGATACTTCGTACAGATCGCTATACAGTTATGAATGCATGTCGTTGACCTGTAATGTACTGTTTTTATAGTGTTGACTTGTACCGCTATACTTTGACTGAAGTAGAAGATCTCAATACTTCTTCCACCACTGATTTTAAAACTTTGTCAAACTAACTACAACTCCAAGCCCCCAAAACGTCAACGTTGGCTCCAGAAAAATGTAGTTTTCACAGTTTATAATACTGACCATAAGGATTTTTTTTGAGATGCATCTTTTCTTACTTTTTTTCAAGAAGATGACATCATTTTGGAAGGAATACTCCAGAACATCAAGACAAAGTGATATGTGGCAGCATTTCTTTTTACATACGGTAATGCATATTAGGCACTTAAGATTAATCAGTACATTGCTGCTTCATCTTGTGTATTTTCATGAAGATAGCATTTTTTTTTTAAATTAAAAACTTATGTTGACTTGGCAATTTGTTCTTTTTTTTGTTGTTATACTAGTTTACAGCAAACCATCCTGGCGAGGCATTTCTCCTCCTGTGCGCCTGCCAATTTAAATCTCCCTCTCTTGGCGATGCTACTTCCGTTTTCAGCATGCTACAGCGCCGTCACTCTCGTTTTTTTCCTCCTCCATCGAGAGCTTACACGGGCAGCTTAAGGCGGGGAGGTAAACTTTTGGCAATATCAGAGTGAAGGTTCTATAGCGGTGTGCCCGAACAGTGTCTGCGCGTCTTCAGCTCAACGCTCATCGCAGTCCGTCGCAGCGAGAAATAAAGTGCGGCCACGGAGGACCGAAGGGGAGAGGCACCGAAGATAGAGGCTCCCGATATGAAATGAATATGCACAGAGACGATTCCGTGGAACCGATCCGTCGCTATCTGCCACTGGGTTGCTGAGGGACCAAATATTAATAATAACAATAGTGTTAAAGAGAGAGAGACAGAACCGAGACTCGCAACGCAAAAGAGAGCCGGGAGGAGAGGACCGCTGTGCCGGGGGGGACGCGAAGGGACTCGATCTGCATGTGAGACCGCTGGTCCACACACACCGGAGGCAAGAGATGCAGCCTGCGAGCAAGCTCCTGAGTCTGGTTCTCCTCGTCTTCATGGGCACAGAACTCACCCAAGTAGGTTTTTTTTTGTGTGTGTTTTTTTTTTAACGCCATTTTCCACATCCTGTGTTAAAAGCTAAAAAGCTGGCGGTTAATTGGCTTCAGATCCACGGAGAGATTACCCGCTTACCTCGCGTAACGGGTCCCCGTGAATTAGCCCTCTACCCCCTGCTTAAACAGATTAACGGGTGGGATTACATGATGTGAATGCATTGTGCTTGACGGGCGCGGACAGATCCAGCAGAGCCCCGTGCGGTAACCCCCCCCCCCCCCCCCCCACCACCACCGACGGGGATGACAAACCGGCCAGATAGAGAGGGGGGAATTATTGCATGATCTGTCAGTTCTCTCATTAGCAAATGGTCAGATTAATCAACTGCAGGGCTTTTTTTTTTTTGCCTGATACAATATGTTGCCTGTAGCTTTCTCTAAAAAGGCCACTGTTGAATCATGGGCTCCACAATCAAATGCAGTGTCTCACAGAAGGTGTTTGGAGCATGCTCAATGACCACAGTGTGACTTACTGTTTCCCTCTGGGGGGGGGAGAGAACATTTAGTCCAACAATGTAAAGCTACCCAGCTCAGCATAGTAAACAAATTTACCGGTCAATAAAATGCATCTCTGTGATCCTTTACTGGAACTAGTAATTACTTCCTGCTCTCTGAAAGGCCATTTCCAGCAATACATATCATAGTTACTGTAGCATTAAGCTGTTGCCTTTATACATCCTCACAGACAGTGTTATGATGGGGGAGAGAATTTATTAATCACCAGGCCCTGCCACCACCGGATTGAAGAATTTGACGATTTAATTGCCCATGCTCGAACACAGAGTCACATTTCATTTGCCTCTCTCTGTTGTGTGAATCCAATTGTGTTTGGTAATTGGAGACTTGCAAACTAAAAATCTAATCTGACACAGAGGTATCAATAAATGCTTCTCTTTTCCCAGAGTATCTGTAATATACTCTGAGAGACAAACTCAATAAAATGTGTTAGAAGTAGGCTGCTGCAAACCCTGCTGGCCCTGATAACCAATGTGTTAGAATATTGATGTAATATTACCTTGAAACAACTGTGCCAGCAATATTTATTTCAGCAAATGCATGAGAACTGTCGGCGTGCTGTGAGCGGAACCATTTTTCATTACACACAGTTGTCGCCGGTGCCCTTTTATCTCCCCGTAGACTGAAGCATCACATGTGTGTGCCTGTAATCTGAACTGGACATGAGTAGTGCAGCCGGATAGAGGGCACACAAATGCTGACACGATGGCACATTGGGGCTATGTGCACTGATTGATGGAAGCCATCGGCCGGAGGAGGGAGGAACAGAGAGCGTGTTTCAATTTGTCTTTCATGACAGTCGGGTTTCGGGTCAGGGGGGCCCCCCACGTTATGGTGACAGTGCTTCTCTGGTGGCCCTAGAGCTTGTGTTCATCCGTTTGAAGGTAAGTCGATGTAAGTCCACAGCCGCTCCCCTTTCCAGGAGAGCAGAAACACCAGAGACACTGACAGGCTCTATTTATACGGCCTCTGCTGGAGAAACCCACAGTACATCTCACTGTAGGAAGGCCAGCCCTCTGCACATCTCATCTCTGTTTGAAGACAGATATAAAAGAAAGTGAGAGGTGTATCCAGAGACAGAGAGATTGAGAACCTTTTTTTATTGCCGGATTACTCATGGGCACGGCCCATGACCTTTTCTGCTGAACAATGACGCTCTCTTCATGACCACATGAAGAAACCTCGCTTCAAAAGTCTCACGCAGTTTCAAACGGCGTGGAGGGCAGCTGCCGCTCTTTCTCTCAACATCTGGCCGAGGGAGCATGGAGCCGCCTGATTAGTAGGCCGCGCTCCTCTTTAATTCCACCTCTATCCCCACCGCTGAAGGATTTCACCCCATCGCTTGGTGTCCTCTCGCAGAGAAGAATAGTGAGCAGCCAGAGCGGCATCTGTTCCTCACCTAGTGGGCTCCCACATGACTTCGGGCCCACATCCTAAAGCATCTTCGCAGACACCTGACAACACAGATGGCACCGTGCAACCCACATACCACAGCACAAACAATCGTCGTGCAAAAAGGTTAACGTTCGTATGCATGCACAATCAAGAATGCATGTATTGTTGCATTAAAGAAATCGCTTCCAATTCACATGAATCAATTCAGTCTAACACGCCTAATGCTGAAACTATAAGGGCTCCAGCGAGGGGATCATTTAGAAACAAGTTAGTGGGATTTTAAATGTATGAAAGCATAGGAATCAATCCGGGGTTTTTTTTTATGTGAGAAACTGAGATGGAGTTGAGCTGAATTGCAATACGCGTGGCAGCTGGGGTTGAAGCTATTTATTATTCAGTATGGTTGGTGAAGCAAGTGGAGAGAGAGGGAGAGAGAGAGAGAGAGAGAGAGGGAGAGAGAGAGAGAGAGAGAGCGGGAGAGAGAGAGAGGCAGAGGAGGAGTAGGTGGAGATACGGTGCATTTTGTGGTTCACTTGCAGGCTGGAAATGTGATTTTTCGCAATACTGTTTAAGCATTTATTGCATTGGATACTAAGTGTGTCAATGTGGTTATCCTACTGTACTGTCCAAACACCTGTTCGCTATGATGCAATAGAGTGAAAAAGCCCAGTCAGAAATACTAATAGAGCTTTTATTATATTATAAAGATGCTTTCTTGCCCCTCCAGACAACTTTCACTTATACCTTAAATCACAATTTTCGTCCTTTTTTAAAGAGAAAATAACTTTGACGGCATACCTACAGCACACAGCACCACAAGTTGTTCTCTTACAGTTACCATATCATTTGAACAACACCTCTCTTACAACGTCCTATTTATGCAAGGTTTTTATATCAGACCGTGTAACTGATCATTGTGCGAGTGTTGCTTTTGAGATCTTGTATGCAGAAAAACAGATCAATCCTTCTTCGGGGCAGCTACTAATGAGTGGTTTTAAATGACAAATGTCTCTATAAATAGTGGGTGATTGATTGATTTCTTTCTTTCTTTCATTGACTCAGTGCACCTGTGGCGTTCCTCCTGCAGCTGCCGTATTAAATACTGACTTTGTGTTAGAGGTGGGAGCAAAGCTTTTGATCATTTGCTTCACCGCCATTAAAACGGAATGGGATCCACGCCTGGGAGGCTTAGAAGACTAACTGTACCCTCTTGAAGGCTATGTGATTAGAGGGCGCTGCGCTGCACTGAGCGGCACCATATTAACACCAGACTATAGAATGGACTCTGGACAGCGGTGCACAGCGGTGAGCTGACCCCAGCCGATGCTTCAAAGTAATCTGTGGAGCCATCAACTACTGCAAGCTCTCACCTCAAAGGTCATAAAGAAGTGGGAGAGGCAGGGAGAGAGAGGCAGGGGGGGGGGCGATACGGAGGTGCAGTGAGTGCCGACTGTCTCTCCGTCTGTCTTTCAGTTTACCAGAAAAATGCATTATGGAGCTGACAGAAATAGTTGTGGACGCAGAGCCACTCATGCTATTCTGGAGACCTCATGTATCATGCAGTTCTGCAATTTAGGCCGTCATCTGGAGTCTGGCCTCTGGCCCTGATGACAACTCAGTTATATTTGAGAGATATTATTATTTACACAATTAGCGCAATTAAACTGCACTCTATAATGCAGTTATAACCCGTTTTGACTCTAATAATAACCATGCATTCAGTGCATAAACGTAATGTAAACTCATTGGAAATCGACAAGTGTCTTTAAAAATAAATAAATGTAGGCCTACATATATAATCTTTGCACATTTTGTGCCGCGTCCTTGCATTTTAAAAGCGCCTCTTTTGATTTCGGCAACGCCCAAATCAGCTACACGATGGCGCCAGAGTCACGCGAATGAAATATATAAAAAAGCCCACCCTCTGTTGGAGCTCAAGGCATCCGGTTACCCATCAATAAAACATAACCCCGAGTTCTCGCACCCCTCTGTCCCTGAGATGCGACATTCTGCACACGCGGTTTTTGTTTGTTTGTCGTGTGTACTTTGACATGTGACTTTGCAGTGGTTGCATCACTGTGATGTGCATGTTTTAATTTGAATGAGCTTTACCGCGCATGATCCGGAGCACGTTTGCCTCTATGATGGAGAGCCTCCTCTCCTGATGGGGCAGCGGAGAAAGACATGTCACCGTCCGCTGTGAAATAATCCCTCAGCATCATTGTCGGCCGACCTCAGCCGCACTGCTCATTGTCATTCCCTCTTGGGGGGGCAGTCAGTGTCGGGCAGCTGTGAGCGAATCAGGTGCAATCCCAGATATTACCACGTACAGACCCCAACCTGGCTGACATCATTGCGTCTGGCGGTGTAGATAGATCCGTAGTACCTCCTCCTTCCTCCTCTCATCCATTCGGACCCGCCTCTGTATGTGTAGTCAGTGGCACTTAATCACAGAGCTCACTCAAGGCAGGAGGCGGACCGTCGGGCGTGAACCAAATAGTAACGGTGAACCGGAGAGGCAGCAGTGCGCGGGACAACGCATGCAGAGCAGCTATCCAAAAGACGCTTCCAGCTCTCGGGGTTTTTTTTTTCCTGTTCTTTATCCTCCTCTGGAGCAAGTGTTGCAGTTTTTCTTTTCTCCGTCCCGAGCCCCCTTTTACGTTCAGGTCGTCTCTTTCGCGTCCGACTCGTTCGTCGCCAGTGCTTCGTCGGAGATGTCCAAAAAAAGACCAGCCGAGCCGGAGTCCCGGGTGAAACAGCAAGCCGCTCTGGGCAACATGACTCGCCTACCTTGTTTCTCACCGGAGGAATCTGTAGAATGAAAACGGCTTAAAAAAAAATTTAAAAAATTGAATAAAGTCCAAGCAGCGCGCAAAGATGTCGGTTCCTTTGCTGAAAATCGGCGTCGTGCTCAGCACCATGGCGATGATTACCAACTGGATGTCGCAGACCCTCCCCTCTCTGGTGGGGCTTAATACTACCAAGCTCACGGCGGCACAGGGAGGGTACCCAGACCGGAGCACAGGAGTAAGTGTGCAAGTTTCGCATATTTCCTGCGGATGGTTGAGGGTTTTATTTTCCTCCTGAATGAATGTTGCAATTACATTTCAATTGAAACATAAGAGTGCCAACCATATGTGTGCTTTGGTTCATAATTAATGATGCGCTCTGCTGGACGCATGCAAAAGTGGGGGAAAAAAAGAGACTTGGAGAGGCATCATAGATATCTTCTTGCGTCTGATGTTTCTCCAGCCACCACTGGGCTGCTGTCCCTGTCGATATGAGTAGCCTGCACTAAGTGGAAAGTTGTCAGTCGGTTCTTTTTTCTTCTTCTCTGGTATTGCTACAAATAAGAGATCCACGGTAGAGTATTAACCGACCGACATGAGAAATTTCCAGGCAGTTTCTT